>NW_022436947.1:21715431-21905784 GCF_009761245.1 Sapajus apella
TTAATTTGAAATATTCTAGGATAAACCTATAAAAATAAATCTATTTGGTTTTTGCTGTGCTATAGAGGCTATATACTGTATAGTGTGTATTTTTAACAGGAGGAATTATTTTTTACATAAGTTTAGATTTCAAGTGAAACAAACCATTATTCAAGTGAGTTCCACCAACTTCTTTTGTATTTTTATTAAGTGAATATTACTAAATTATAACAAAAGTATTTCAATAACTGGCTATAAAGTTTCATGAAGCTGACTATCTACAGGTATTGATCGACTTACCATCTGTGCAACTTACGACCATTCGACTTTAGGACCACAATTGCTAGCCACGACTGCTCCACATCTGGCAGCGCAAACGTTGCCCAGCTGGGCGTACGACAGTGCGGACCAGCTTCTGGCAGCAATACCATCTCCGCGTGCACCATTTCAACTGTACATGTAGCCTACTCAACTTACGACCAAATCGTGTTACGACCAGTCCGGGGTCCCGACTGTGGTCATAAGTCGAGCACTAGCTGTATTAGACTGTCAAAGACAGTGCTTCACAAGTTTCCCTTTAAGAGTCTAACGTGCAGCCCATTTCATAAACGTTTATAGCCATGGATCTTTTTTATTCCAATGATGCTATGTTTTACTTATCCATATACATATGTTATGTGCATATATATATATATGTATACAGACATGTACAGATGCTTACTTCCTTTCATCCACTTCTAACAAGTACAAGTTAGATTTCTTTTCATCTTATTCATAAGAAAGAAGGCAGACGTGGTGTGGTTTATCATATTTTATTACTTCCAACATAACTGGTAATATTCAATTGATATTTTTCACTTATTGTAAAGAAATACCTTATATTGATTATATATTTTATATTTGTATTATGTTTATTATATATTTTGTCACACAAATAATTATCTCAATGATACCAATTATTTTATTACATTGACACAAAGATATTTTTTCCAATTTTAATTCAATATTTTTAAATACATATATTAATTATGTCAGTGATTTGAAGTTGGGCTGAAAAATAAAATTAAAAATACTATCATAGCTAGGATTGATCAGATGACTAGATAATCAGTAAAGGTTTTAAGATGTCCAAAACAACTTCCCAAGGTACGTGGGCAAAATAATTCAAATTAAAATTTGATTGAAGATCTACATTAAGTTATATAACTGCAAGTCTTAGTCTAGGAAAGAGAATGTGCATGTGTGTGTGTATGTGTGGGTGTATGTGTGTATGTATGTGTGTTCACAGGTGTGTGTGTGCCTATGCACGTGAACATGTGTATATTATACATAAATTTATATAAATAATACATATATAGCTATGTATATATTTTATCTCAAAATATATATTAGTACAGCATGTATTCCAATACCACCAAAGGAGTAACAGCAAAATAAACTTATTTATAAGAACAGTAACAAGGACCAGATATTAAATGAGTATAGTTTTTATTTATATTTATTTTTGTGCATGGTTGTTCATATGGTTTGGCTGTGTCCCCACCCAAATATCATCTTGAATTTTAGTTCCTACAATTCCCACCTGTCATGAGAGGGACCAGGTGGGAGGTAATTGAATCACAGGGCAGGTCTCTCTTGTGCTGTTCTTGGTTCTTGTGATAGTGAACATCTCACAACATCTAATGGTTTTATAAGGGAAAGTTTTCCTGCACAAATTTTCTCCTGCCTGCCTCCATGTAAGAGTGGCTTTTGCCATCTGCCATAATTGTGAGTCCTCTCCAGACATATGGAACTATGAGTCCATTAAACCTCTTTTTCTTTGTAAATTACCCAGTCTCTGATATGTCTTTATCAGCAATGCGAAAACATACCGATACAGTTGGGTAATAATTCTGCTACCAAATTATCACAATAAATCTTCACAAAAACTCAATGTGTTAGATATTATTCTTATTTTTATAATGACAAAATAGATGCTTTCCTATACTAGACGATTTTCCAAGGACAGAAACAATAAGAATCCACATTACTTCAACTATGCCATGATGCTTTTGCTTCTACCATTTTCACTCCATTATTTCATAAATTTCTCTTGTAACTTACACACATAATGCATATCCAAAACATCAGATACTAGAGTCCCAGATCATTTAATATAGTAGCATTAATTAATATATCCCATCATACATGATAAAGGGCATATGTATATATCAGTAATGTACATCTTCTTCAGAAGACAATATTACATCAATAGATTTCAAATTACTGCCTGCGCTCCACCTCCTGTGAGTTCAGTGAGGGCATTAGATTCTCATAGGAGCGTGAATCTTATTGTGAGCTGAACAGAGGAGGGATCTAGGTTTCACAGCTCCTTATGAGAATTAAATGCTTGATGATTGGAAGTGAAACAGTTTCATCCCCAAACCATGCCCCTGACCCCATCTATGGAAAAAATTGTTTTCCACAAAATCTGTTCCAGATGCCAAAAAGTTTGGAAACTGCTATCTTAAATATTTCACATGCCGCTATTATCATTCAACAACACTCAGGTCCTACTTCACTGAGAGAATTGGGCAAAAAAAAGACTTTTTTCAACTGTTAACCTCATATGTATCCCTGTGCTGTCATCTGTCTCTTACATTCTATCTTTCTGTTTCTATATATATTTTTTTCATGATTTTATTCATGCTTCAATCTGTATTTATGTAATCAAGAAAATATTTCTAGAAACAATTTTCTTTTCCTTTTACATCAGATTTTTACTATTACCCTATGCCCATCAACAAAGCATGTCATCATTTTTCACATTTTAAATTAAAAGAGGAAAAACATTTTTAATGACACTTCTGCCAATGAGTAATCAATTATTCCTCCTCCAGTTTTCAGCAAACTTCCTAAACAGGGTTTTCTATATTCAATGGCTCCAATTCTCCTCTCCTCTTTCCTTAATCTTCCTTCAGACCAGACACTTTGTTTGATCAAGTCCTATCCTAGTTTTTTGCCAGACCACCAATAATCTTCACATTACATGACTTGTGGAAGGCTTAATAATGGCACCCAAAAAGATCCATACCCCGATCCCTGGAACCTGTAAGTATTTTATCTTACATGGTTGAAAAAAAAAAATGTCTTTGCAGAAGTGATTATGGGAATGGTCTTGAGATGGAAAGATTATCTTTGATGGTATTTTGATGCTAAATATAATCACAAAGGACTTTATAAGAGAAGTATTAGAGTCAGAAAGAGAGAATTTAAGGGTGAAAGCAAGTATCAGGCACAAGAGAAGATAGAAGACGCTGTGCTCCTTGTATTAGAGCTGGAGAAAGGTGCAATGAGCCAAGAAATGCTAGTTCTCTAGAGGCTGTAAAACCCAAGGAAATATATTCCTTGCTTTATTCTCCAGAAGCATCCGTTTGTGGAAAGCCTGATTTTAGTCCAGCAAAACTGATTTCAAACTTCTGACCTTCAGAACTGTTAAGAAAATATTTAATTTGTGTTGTTTTTATGCCAGTAAATTGGTAGTGATGTTTTACAGCAGCAATAGAACAATAATATATTACTCAACAAGCAGTCCTCACCTATCAAGTGAATTATGGGATAAATGACGATGATTATGAGAGACAGAATGAATCAGCAGCAAAACTTATTTGAAAATGCTTTACATCTTTCATATGATTTTATCTTGTGTTTTCTTGGATACCACAGTCCTTACCCTTGTAATGAATGCATCCCATTTTTATTGTGAATTATTTTAAATTCCTCTGGTTATTTCAGTTAGCAGAAACATTTAGAAAATAAAAATCTGAGAAAAATTATACATAAAATTATCCAAAAGCATATAACTTAGAGACAAATATATCCAATCCACATCCTAATCTAAAATATTATACAAACATTACCTTTTTAAATAATACAATGTAAAATTAACTTTAATCTTAATATTGTATCATAGCCATTGAAATAATTCTTAATTAAAATTATAAATGATATTTAAGAATTAAAATATTACTTTAGTTCAAAGATTTAGTTTGCTGTTGTTTTTATACTGAATCCAGTTCATACCTTTGAAAACTAAAAGATTTACATAGTCATCCAATATCATTTAGAAAACAAATTTGTCTGAGATGATTTTATTAGGAAGCAAATACCTTTTAAAAAGTTATTATTATTTGCAGTTCTAATCAGTTGTTTTGCTGTTGTACAGACACAAGTAGATTTCTTTAAGAGATTTTGAGATATTGTAATAGATGCAGACAAACTGGCTTTAAAATTACTAATTGTTGTGAGATGCAATGGCTCATGTGTGTAATCCCAGCACTTTGAGAGGCTGAGGTGGGCCTATCACGAGGTCAACAGATTGAGAACATCCTGGCCACCATGGCGAAACTTTGTCTGTACTAAAAATACAAAAACATTTTCTGAGCTTGGTGGCACTTGCCTGTAGTCTCAGCTACTCAGGAGGATGAGGCAAGAAAATCGCTTGAACAGGTAGGTAGAGGTTGCAGGGAGCCAAGACTGTGCCACTGCACTCCAGCCTGGTGACAGAGCAAGACTACGTTTCAAAAAAAAAAATTACTATTGGGTAGTTAAAGTGAAAAATTGGTTTGCTTTTTCTTTTTAAATTAATGAATGAAAGGATAATGAGATTTTGACTGAGATACTTTACCAGTAATTTACCTAGAGATGCCTTTGCAAAATCTTTTTTTATAAGAGAAAAATGCTAAGCTGACAACAGTAAAGTTGTTTTGATCTCATATAAATATTAAAATTAATATAAAAATAACAATTTGATTTTATTAAAAAAATGATCATAAAAATCACAGTAGAGGATGAATAAAGTCAATTTAAAAATAGTAGATTATTATTTTATAAAACCAAAATAGTAAGTGTGTGGTATGGGTGCAAGACACACAACTTGTTCAAAATGCAGAGCACAGAGATATTGCTGTATATTAAGACATGTATATAAGCCAGGCACAGTAGCTCATACCTGTAATCCCAGCACTTTGGGAGGCCTAGGTAGGCAGATTACTTAAGATCAGGAGTTCGAGGCCAACCTGTTCAACAGGGTGAAACCCCCTCTCTACTAAAAATGCAAAAGTCAGCCATGTATGGTGGAACATGCTTGTAATCCCAGCTGCCCCGGAGGCTGAGGTATGAGAATCGCTTGAACCCCAGAGTCAGAGGTGGCAGTGAGGTAAGGTGGTGCCACTACACTTCAGCCTGGGCAACAGAGTAAGACTCCATACATCAAAAAAATATATAGACAAATTTTAAAAATAAATAACCCTGTATTTATAAAGTAAAACTATAAAGTTTATGGAGCAAAGTAAAGTTAATGGAGAAAAGATAAATTTCTTCATAATACAGAGACACTTCATAAGGTAAATCAAATGTTGGATTTGATTACTTCAAACTTCAGGAATTTTTCTCCATGAAAGAAACCTAGAAAAAAAATAGTGGAAAGATCACAGAATGATAGAAGATATTTTCAACATTGAAATTAATTTATAAAACATATTTGGATCTCTTAATAACTATAAGACAGAGAAAGCTACTACAACTGAACACAAGATACAGAGGCAACTTTAAGAAGGAAAAACTCAAAGGCTAACAATCAGGAGGAGAAATTCAAACTCATTAGCAGTCAGAGAAATAAAATTGCAAACAACAAAGTAAATATCTTTACATCTATCAGAATGTGAATTATTACCTACTGGCATGCTATCAACTGTTACCCAGGTATGAGGATTTGGAAATCTTTGTGCACTGCTGATAGAAATTTCTATGTGTGCAAACATTTTGGAGATCAATCTGGATTTACAGAGTCAAAACCCATAAGCTTGGTCCTAAGATATCAGAAATTCTGCTCACAAGTATATTTCAAAGAAACCAAGTGAAATATTGGGGAAAAGGAGGTTCAGAGACAACCTGGGATTTTAGTTTCTACTAGATATTAAATGTCATTGATGCAAACTAGCACGGAGCTCTAATGACAGATAAAGGAAAGCAATAACATAGTAATATGGATGTCACTTGAAAATATATTGCTAAGCAGCGTAAGAAACTATCATTAGAGTGAACCAGTAACCAACAGAATGGGAAAAAAATTTTGCAATCTATCCACCTGACAAAGGGCTAATAACCAGAACCTACAAAGAACTTAAACAAATTTACAAGATAAAAACAACCCCATAAAAGATTGGGCAAAGGATATTAACAGACACTTTTCAAAAGAAGACATTTATGCAGGCAACAAACATGGGAAAAAAAAAAAAGCAGTTCATCATCACTGGTCATTAGAGAAATGCAAATCAAAACCACATTGAGATGCCATCTCAAGCCAGTTAGAATGGCAATCATTAAAAAATCTGGAGATTACAGATGCTGAAGAGGATGTAGAGAAATAGAAACACTTTTACACTGTTGGTGGGAGTGTAAATTAGTTGAACCATTGTAAAAGACAGTGTGGTGATTCCTCAAGGATCTAGAAACAGAAATACCATTTGACCCAGCAATCCCATTACTGGGTATATACCCAAATCATTATAAAACATTTAATTATAAAGAACGCACATATGTTTATTGTGACACTGTTTACAATAGCAAAGACTTGGAACCAACCCAAATGCCCCACAATGATAGACCGGATAAAGAAAATGTGGCACAGATACACCATGAAATATTATGCAGCCATAAAAAAAGAATGAATGCATATCCTTTGCAGGGACATGGATGAAACTGGAAACCATCATTCACAACAAACTGGCACAAGAACAGAAAACCAAACACCACATGTTCTCACTCATAAGTCGGTGTTGAATAATAAGAACACATGGACACAGGGAGGGGAACATCACACACTGGGGCCTGCCTGGGGGAGTGGTCTAGGGAAGGAATTGTAGTGGGGGGGGTGATTGGGAAGGAATAGCATTAGGAGAAATACCTAATGTAAATGACGGGACGATGGATGCAGCAAACCACCACCATGGCACGTTTATACCTATGTAACAAACCTTCACGTTGGCACATGTACCACAGAACTTAAAGTACAATAAATAAAATAAAATAAAAATGTTTGAGGAAAATATTTTGAAAAAGAAAATACAATGCTTATTACAAAAAGCAAAATAAAAAGGCACAAAATTATGAAAATTAATTATTAACACACATTCTAATAACACATATAAATAAAAATAAACAAAATAAATGCATTACAAGTAGTACCTCTAGAGTGGAGCGATATAAGACATGGATTAAAGGATTAAAAAAAGGAATTAAAAAGAACAAATTAAATAATTTAAAACATTCCTGAACCAGTTATGCATCATACATGCACACACACATGCACACATATAATGCATATTAAGAACATAATGTATATGTGTATATGTGTATGATAAAATCTTTATAACTTATGAGAAAAGAAAGACCTAAATTATTTTTTATCAGAGAATTTTAAACAATTATGTATAATGAAATATTAGATTTCTCAGTAAGTTTCTCACGTCTACTTTTACCTCTACACTACAAAATGCCTGGACTTTGGGGATAAAATACACACCCATTGCTTAAATTGAACCAAAATCTGTGCCAGGAAGCCATATAATAATTTAATATTGCTTACCATTTTTCAATAAGGGAAAGGAAATAACTCTGATAATCAGACATGACTCAGGAAATATATGGTGTCAGAACTTAAAAGTTTTCTAATGACACAGGTCCAACCGAGTAAATAAAACAAGAATTCAATGTTAGAAATACACTTTCTTGGACAGTTCTCAATGTTGCTTTGTCTCTTCCCTTGATTATATTGGCATTTACAAAAAAAGTTTCACCACATACGGAAATGCATTTCTTTTCTTCAGATGTACTCATTTTGTGACAAACCAAATGGTGCCACATGATTATAAATTCTGCATCTGTGAACCTGGGAAAAGCACACCTGTATTTATGTTTTTGCAAAATTTCTTGCTATTATTGATTCATAAATACCATTTGATATTTCGCTCTATGTCATTTTTCAAAAGGATCAAGCAGAAGCACAAAGAGGATTCAGAAAAATGTAGAAAAAAAAAGAGAAAGCATTTTAAACATTGGAAACTTTAAAGGTATTAGGTTTATTTGGACTAGAAAAAGGTAGTAAAGTACATTTTTGGCTGAACTAAGGAGGTAATCAATAACTTTTTTTCTGAAAACAAAATAATTTTAAGTTGCAGTAACTAAATAAATCATTAGACATTTCCCATTAGACGAAAGAAAAAAAATCCTCAAAGATGTAAGCAGATTTAGTGTAAGTGTCTACCTAGAGTTCCATGATATTTTCACTATTAATCTATTTTCCTGATTCATCAGCAAAACACATGAACTTTTAAGACTAGAACCTTGTTTGGGCATTCTAATTTCTGACACATTCTGTATGCACTGATGGTTCAGTATAAAACACTTTTATTTTACTATTTCACTGAATTCCTCTAATGTAGTCCATCACAAGAGAAATAACATGTTGTACTGAAAATGCAGAAAGTACTGGGAAAAAAATGATGAAAATTTCACATATCAAGGATTTGCTGTAAAAGGGTTTCTTTTCTTCCTCTCTTAAAATTCATTGTGAGTTTTACTGTATATTTTAATATTATCTTCCAAGATGTGTTTTTCATGCAGAGCTACTCAGCTGACAAAGGAATACTTTATAACCACTCTTCTTTCTGTATGCTAACAATTAATTTTTCTGTAATTTGGTCTAAATATGCCACAGCCACCTAGGTAACACTCAGCTACCAGGTGTAAATTCTACAAGTGGAAATTAATCCTTGGGAACCTGGCAATGCTGGTATGCTTGGCAAGGACATCAAGCCCAGGGTTATCATTTTTTTCTCCATACATATGTAGTGTTCCTTTAGTGAATAAAAAGATGAACATATTCCTATTGTTTAATATTTACTATCCTCTTCCAGCGAACTCCAAGATGCTGAGACAAAAACTGCATGCCAAATTATGACTATTTTTTTAGGAGGAACATAAGCAATATAATGAAAAGAGTAATTCAGCTTTTAGTTCCCCACGTTATCCGCTATTCCCCACTGCTTCCAAATAGCCTTCCCAGCAATCAAAATCTGATCTCAAGAAATAATCAGTTTTCAGTCATTTTTGCGCTAGCTGAAACATGTATTTCCTCTCCCAGGAACACTAGTGTTTTAAGTCATATTTCCATTATAAAATTAGATATGTTTTTCTTGTCAAAATTATAGCAAACAATAGAAATATTATTATAAGAATAAGGCCATAGAGATTTACTTTTTGTGATTTAATTGCTTGTACATCAGGGAACATTAAAGAAACTATAGCTAAAATCATTAGAAGCTTATTCTCATCTACAGCTTGAAACAATCAAATAGATTCATCTCATGTACAAGTAAATTCTTATTTGTTGCTAAAGTACTAATCCTTTAGAAGTATTCCTTGACATTTTCTTTTTAGTATACATCAATTTCTATTTATTTCTACTTGTTTCACAATAAATTTTGATTGTTCAACTCTAATGTATTTACTGAGGAATTAGGAACTTGGTTTTACATTTCTGATACTGAAAATGTTCCTAGGTCCAGAGAAGAACCTTGATAAATATTTAACAACTTGACTACCTTATTTCATCCTCAATAGTAGAAAAAATTTCCAACATATTTATCCTGAAATACTAAGTACATTTTGTCCTATGATGGAAAATATAAAGTGGAGCCATCCTTTTATTACTTTTCTTTCTTAATAAAGTTGCTTTCACTTTTTTTTTTTGAAACAGAGTCTCACACTGTCACCCAGGCTTTAGTGCAGTGGCGTGATCTCGGCTCACTGCAATCTCCTTCTCCTGGGTTCAAGCAATTCTCCTGCCTCAGCCTCCCAAGTAGCTGGGACTACAGGCACGTGCCACCATGCCCAGCTAATTTTTTTGGATTTTTAGTAGAGACAGGGTCTTACCATGTTGGCCAGGATGGTCTCAATCTCCCAACCTCATGATCCATCCACCTTGGCTTCCCAAAGTGCTGGGATTACAGGCATGAGCCACTGTGCCTGGCCCACTTTCACTTTTTCAAAACAAGATATTCAGCAAGACACACTATTTCAATGGCTATATAATTCTAGCAAATAATTGTAAAATTACACTTTAGCTATGCCTGCAAAAAGATTACATATTTGTAAAAAGTAAAGCATCAGAAAACACCATTTGTCTATATGATGTTCTTCAAAAATTCCCTGTGGCATTTGTAGATATCCTGTCAAATTAATCATAATTTTAGTCAAGATTATAGAAAGGTAAAGCAAAAGTCATCCTGTATTAGCAAGCAATTTTGTTGATACGGTTTGGCTGTGTCCCTACTCAAATCTCATCTCAAATTGTAGCTCTCACAATTCCCATATGCTGTGGGAGGTAATTGAATTATGAGGGCAGGAGGTAATTGAATTATGGGGCGGGTCTTTTCCATGCTTGTCTTGTGATAGTGAGTAAGTCTCACAAGACCTAATTGTTTTAAAAAGGGGAATTTCCCTGCACAAGTTCTATTCTCTTGTCTGCCACCATGTGAGATGTGCCTTTCACCTCCCACCAAGATTGTGAGCCCTCTCCTGCCACATGGAACTGTGAGTCGACTAAACCACCTTCTTTTGTATATTGTCTAGGCTCAGGTATGTGTTTACTGGCAGTATGAAAACGTACTAATACATACGTACTGAACATTACCTGTAGAGGAAAGATTTAAAGACACTACCCTAGGTCACCTATAAAAATAGTCATCATCATCTAGAAACAACAAGAAACATAAAATTGGCACAACTAGATATACTTATCTTTGACTATGCCTATATGCATAAATGTATATATACATACATATAATTTGCATTGCCTGTAGATACACATACATATGTACACTATATGCATAGATATATATGTATATAGTGCATATATATGTATATGAATATGGACACACACACAGCCATATGCTACCTAATGATGTTTTGGTCAACAATGAACCACACATTGAGTACAGGTCCCATAAAATTATATATTGTATTTTTACTATACTTTTCTATGTTTAGATACATAAATACTTAGGATTTTGTTATAATTCTTACATTATTCATTACAGTAACATGCTTCACTTGTTTATACCATATAGCCTACATGTGTAGCAGGCTTTACCATATAGATTTCATGTAATTTCTGTAATTTCACGCTCTATGATGTATGCTCAGTGATGAAATCACCTTACAATGCATTTCTCAGAAGGTATCCTGGTCATTAAGTAACACATGACTGTGCGTATGCTATATTTTACTCTGTGGTCGGGTGGGCACATGTGGAGGTGTCCAGATATGCAATTATTGGTCAAATTGTTTATGTTGATAAGAGAAACCACCTTCAGAACTACTGCATGGTGTGGTGAGAGGAGAAAGCTAAACATGAAATCCTGTGTGCTGCATCTATGATCTCACCTTGGTAAATATGTGGCCTAACAGACAATGAGTAGATTTCTCCAGGAATTAGATCTATAAATTGTTTGCATCTTTTATTAATAATTATTTCAGTCCTAAAAATCAACCAATGCAATGAAGCATAAATGATGCTTCTCAGAACCCACTAGGTCTCATCTTGCAAGAAAAGTATCAGTAGCTGTGAGCTCCTGTTCTGGACTTGGCAGCTTCTGAGGAGAATGTGCTGTAACTGGCTTCATCTATCTCTGCACAGTGTAGCCACTCACTCCAGCCAGATTTATTTATACTTTGTCAAATGAATGCAGAACATTACCTAACTTTACAGAGTGGCATATGTAAGTGTATGTGTGGAAGTGATCTCCTCCCAGCAATCCATAGTCCTTACCCCTAAGTCACTGCAGTAAAATAGAGGTATGATTTGTTCTATTACAGGATAAGGTTTAGGGAGAACCTGGAGTAAATCAGTGAGCATCATATTTAGTTATCATAGTTTCGGGACTATTACATTTATGCATATGGATGTTATATAGCATCTGTAATGATTCTACTGGCCCTTTGAACTTGGTTTACTTAGGAATACACACATCTGAGGGATCAACAAAAACAGCAAAAACTCCTAATGAGGAAAATTGCAACCAACACAGTGGTTCTGAGAAATTTCTTTGTTATACACTCTGTTTCAAGACAAAGAATTGCCTACTTACTTGTGAAAGTTTGCCGTAATCCTCCATTTAAGATAATGGAATAAATTGATTTAAAGCAAAAGACAGTATAAGTTTTTTGGCATAGGGTCAGAGGGTAAATGTTTTAGGCTTTGTGAGACATGTGATTTTTGTCACAACTATTCAACTGTGCTATTGTAGTGTGAAAGCAGAGGTGTGAAAGCAGAGGTGTAAAAGCATTTGCAAATAGATATTTATTACAAACACAAGCAGGTGGCCATATTTGACCCATAGGCTATAGTTTGTCATCTGCTAGCTTAAAGCAAGTTAGGAAAGACTGGAGTATCATAGACAGAATTTAGGTCAAAAATGAGAAGACACAACAAGCAAAATGGCCAGACACTGTGGCTCATGCCTGTAATCCCAGCACTTTGTGAGGCTGAGTGGACAGATCACTTGAGGTCAGGAGTTCAAGACCAGCCTGGTCAACACGGTGAAACCCTGTCTCTACTAAACATACATACATAGCTGGGAGTGGTGCTGCATGCCTGTAATCCTAGCTAATCAGAAGGCTAAGGCAGGAGAATCACTTGAACCCAGGAGGAGGAGGTGGCAGTGAGCCAAGGTTGTGCCACCGCACTCCAGCCTGGGCAACAGAGCGAGACTCTGTCTGAAAATAAAAAACAAAAAAGCAAAATTATTACTGCTATTTACTGAAAAAAATCCTAAGTTTGGGTTAACCTGGGTTTCCATTTGAAAAAGAAAAAATGTTACTACTGCTTAAATTAAGACACACAGAGTGAACTACTTTACCTGGTTTTTCAGGCCTAGTACACCAACTAGAAGACAAGATAACTAGGAAACATCAGCCTTGTCCCTTTATATAGGGATCTTTAGAGAATAATAGTAACACAGAGGCAAGAGGATGGCCTTCAGCATCAGAGTAGCATTGAGTTATAATTCTGACCCTTAATAGCAAGACATTTAACCTGTCTGATTCTCAGTTTTATCTTAAAAATGGGTATATTTATGTGTATCTCCAAGAACTTCTATAATATTAGTAAATGTAAACTTCCTAATACAAAGTATACAATAAATAACAGGAATGACTTACCCCACAAAATCCTTGTTTTATAGTAGGAGATGGGACTGCAACTTAAACAACTGAATAGAGAAAATGTTAAGGTCAAGGTTGTTTTGAATATAATCATTGGCATAGAAGGTATTTTTCTAATGCTGGGCCCAAATTGTGGCTAAGGTCAGTTACTGTATACATGATCAAATAAGTAAAAATATTTTCAAAGAACCAAATTATAGCCTAGTCATTTTCTCTAGTTCTTATTTTTAATTGAATAATTTATGTTCTATTCAAATGATTTCTATTTAAGTGATTTCTATACTATTTTCTTCCTTTTCTTAATTAGGTTTTATTTTATTATTTCTATTTTTAAAATTTTACTTAATTAGCTTTTATTTTCTAGATTTTTTAGGGCAGAAATTCTAATTATTAATTTTAAATCTCTTTCCTAACAGCATTTAAATGTACTATAAATTATTACATTAAGGATGGTTTTACCTATATCACATGCATGTCGATACGTTACATATTATCACTAAATACAAAATATATCTAAATTTTAAATTTCTAAAAACCATTTTATTCACTCCAAAAATTACTTGAAAATGTGCTACTTAAGTTCCAGATGTTTCCAATAGCTATTTTTCCTGATCCTTCCACCCTCTGGTAGGCTCCAGTGTGTGTTGTTCCCCTCTATGCGTTCATATGTTCTCATCAATTAGTTTCCACTTATAAGTGAGAACATGTGGAATTTGGTTTTCTGTTCCTGCATTAGTTTGCTAAGGATAATGGCTTCCATCTCCAGCCATGTCCCTGCAGGGGACATGATCTCATTCTTTTTTATGACTGCATAGTATTCCATGGTGTATAACTGGGTGATGAAGTAATCTGTTCAACAAACCCCCAGGCACATCTTTACCTATGTAACAACCCTGCACATATACTACTTAACCAAAAAGTTAAAACAGAACAAAAATAAACATTCCAAATGTTTAGTGAGATCATTGATATTTATTTACCAATAATTTCCATCTTTTTTAACAATGATTTGAAATTGAATTCCACTGTGGTCAGAGAGTATTTTCTGAAATTTATGTATGTTCTTTATAATTCCAGATATAATAGTTTTCAGTCAAAAATTCCCATTTTATTGGTATGTGTCCTTTTCCTTTGTTTTTACATCTCTTTATTATTTTTTTTCTACTAACCACATTTATTCATAAGTCTTTACTTGGAATTTTTCTTTTTTTTTCCCATTTATTTATTTTATTGCATTTTACATTTTGGGGTACATGTGAAGAACATGCAAAATTGTTGCATAGGTACACATGTGGCAGTGTGATTTGCTGCCTTCCTCCCCGTCACCTACATCTGGTATTTCTCCCCTTGCTATCTCTCCCCAGCTCCCCACCCCCCACCGTCCCTCCCCTATTTCCTCCCAACTGACCCCAGTGTGTAGTGCTCCCCTCCCTGTGTCCATGTGTTCTCATTGTTCAACACCCGCCTATGAGTGAGAACATGCGGTGTTTGATCTTCTGCTCTTCTGTCAGTTTGCTGAGAATGATGGTTTCCAGGTTCATCCATGTCCCTACAAAGGACACAAACTTGTCGTTTTTGATGGCTGCATAATATTCCATAGTGTATATGTGCCACATTTTCCCTATCCAGTCTATCGTCGATGGGCATTTGGGTTGGTTCCAGGTCTTTGCTATTGTAAACAGTGCTGCAATGAACATTCATGTGCACGTGTCCTTATAGTAGAATGATTTGTAACCCTTTGGATATATACCCAGTAATGGGATTGCTGGGTCAAATGGAATTTCTATTTCTAGGTCCTTGAGGAATCGCCACACTGTCTTCCACAATGGCTGAACAAATTTACACTCCCACCAACAGTGCAAAAGTGTTCCTATTTCTTCACATCCTCTCCAGCATCTGTTGTCTCCAGATTTTTTTAATGATCGCCATTCTAACTGGCGTGAGATGGCATCTCAATGTTGTTTTGATTTGCATTTCTCTGATGACCAGTGATGATGAGCATTTTTTCATATGTTTGTTGGCCTCATGTATGTCTTCTTTTGTAAAGTGTCTGTTCATACCCTTTGCCCACTTTTGAATGGGCTTGTTTGTTTTTTTCTTGTAAATCTGTTTTAGTTCTTTGTAAATTATGGATATCAGCCCTTTGTCAGATGGGTAAACTGCAAAAATTTTTTCCCATTCTGTTGGTTGCCGATTCACGCTAATGACTGTTTCTTTTGCTGTGCAGAAGCTGTGGAGTTTGATTAGGTCCCATTTGTCTATTTTGGCTTTTGTTGTCAATGCTTTTGGTGTTTTGGTCATGAAGTCCTTGACTACACCTATGTCCTGAATAGTTTTGCCTAGATTTTCTTCTACTGTTTTTATGGTTTTAGGTCTTATGTTTAAGTCTTTACTCCATCTGGAGTTAATTTTAGTGTAAGGTGTCAGGAAGGGGTCCAGTTCTTCTTTATTGATGATACATATCCTTTGCTTTAAATTGCCTGATATATATTTCTTTGTCAGTTTTAAGTTATTTTTAAAATACAGTATCTGGGTCACCATAGGGTCTAGTTATATAATTTTAAAACTGTAAGTTATATTCCTTAGTTCTTTGCATATATGATGTTTCTGGTTAATTTTATGCATATCATTGAGGACTGTACATTATAGGGAACTGGTATAACATTGCTTTCCTTTAAGAGGCAATGCATTTTGCTTTGAGATACAGTTAAAATAGTGAAGGTCTCTATTAGTGATATCATGCTTGATTTTATGTTTTGCTATGGCAAGTCTATTTTGGTTTTGTCCTCACTCCTAGAATTTGGCAAATACTCTAGAACAAGAGTAGGCAAACTAAAGTCCACAAGCTAAATAATCTGGTTTTTGTACGTTTAGTTTCACTTTTAAAATATATTTTTTCAACATACCCAGGCCTATTTGCTTATCAATTGTCTGTAGCATCCTTGTCACTAAGATTGCAAAGCTGATTAGTTGGTATAGAGATCATATGGCCATGAAAATCTAAAATAATTACCACCTGGCCCTTTATGTAAAAGCTGTGTGATTCTATACTTCTAAACCATAGACTTGCTTTCTCAATGGAATATAGAATATCTCAAAGAGAGTATATCTACTCTGTATGTGTTGGAAGTCTAGAATTTCCGACACCATGCAATCTCTATTATATTTATTTAGCAGTTTGTTCTGTAGTAAATTTTTTGTTAAGCCTCATAACAAACAGCCAAGCTTTCAATGAAGTCTCTAGAAGAAACAACAGGCATTTTGGAGACCTCTAGGGGTGTAGCTCTCTCATTTTTGGTATAATTCTTGAGAAATTATAAAATTCAGCACCCTCAATTTTCTATTTCTACCTGCTCAGCTTCTCAAGGGAGGTGTTATCCACTTGGCCTTCACACCGATGTTCTGCGGCCAGAAAAAGCTGTAGGATGAAAGCTCAGGCAGGCATTTTCCTTCTTTCAAAAATCTAAAACCTGTGCTATTATACAATGCCTGAAAAACGTCTTCTTTTATGTCTGTTCAGTGCTATCATTGTTTACAATAACAAGGTAAACTCAGCACAATTATCCCACTGTGTCTGGAAGTGAAGCTAATAATAATAATTCAATATTGATTTATACAATGAAAATGTGATAAATTTATCTTACAGTTAATAGCTTTGCGATATGTGGCAGAAAGTTTGTGTGGTTAGCTACCATGTTTAAACCTACTAGAGAATCTGTCAATTAACAGATAGTCAATTTTGAATATAGTCTACAATTCTGTGGGAATTAGAAACAAAAATTATAGAGGAGATAATGCAAGTATATAATTTAATAAAAAAAATTTATCAGTACTTATTTTATTTTATATATTATTTTAGATACAGGGTCTCACTCTGTATTTTCCAGGCTGGAATGCAGTTGCAAGATTATGGCTAAGGGCAGTCTTGAAATCCTGGTTTCAAGTAATCCTCCCACCTCAGCCTCCTGACTAGCTGGGACTACAGGTGCATGCTACTGCACCCTGTTAATTTTTAAATTATTTGTTGTTGAGACAGGGGCTTGCTATGCTGTCCATATTGGTCTCAAAGTCCTGAACTCAAGCAATACTCCCACCTCAGATTCTCAATCAGTGTGCTAGGATTACAGGAATGAATCACCATCCCCAGCCCAATGTACTTACTTTAAATATTTACAAGAGCATAGCAGCTCAGTCCTACATCTTCCACAAACTATGTCTAATTATTAAATGAAGAAAGTTTATATGCATGATTTATAAATTAATTGAAGATATTAAACTTGACATTTCTAATAAGATGTTTATATTAATAACCAGTTTAAATGTAATGAATGTCAACACTAACTATTAATAATTACATATAAAAAAAGAAGCATTGTTAATCTGCTAAAAAAAAAAACTGTTACAATGAAAAATTACAGCTAACGGAAACAGTTGCAGAATTTAATCCTAGATTAAAATGACAGAATGTTGCTTTATATTAGGAGGATCACATTTTCAGCTGAATAGACGTAATCTTCAATTTGAGGATCACTATATTTAGCCAACTTTTTCCAACACTCATCCATCTCAATTAAGCAAATTATATATGTAATTATCTTATTGAATTAGCCTTGATCATGTGCATTATAATCTTCAAAATGTCAAAGTACTAAAAATTAATAGTGCCTATATTTTAAGACTCATTAAAGTATTTTAAGCTCCCAGAATTATTAGCTAATAAAAGGTTCCAGGCCATATAAGCGCGAATCCAAATGTGTGAAGGATTTGGACATTTATTTCTGAACAGAAATTGTACTAAATTTATAAAGCCAGTTGTAGATAATTAGTGAGTATTATTTGGCCCGGTTCTGGTAAGAGCTGAGAAAAGAGTTTATTTATTTATGTATGTATGTATTTATTTATTTAGGACGACATGCTTCTTTGGTTTAGAAACAGTCAAACTGGAGCCAGAGGCTATTATACTTAGCAGACTAAGGAAAGAACAGAAAATCAAATACCACATGTTCTTATTTATAAGTGGAACCTAAATTATAAGAAGTTATGAAATACAGAAGAAAACAATAGACATTGGGGTCTACTGACATGGAAGGGTAGAAGCAAGGAGATGAGGAGAAAAAAATAACTGTTCTGTACTGGGCTCAATATCCAGGTATTGAAATAATATGTACAGCAAACCTGTTTGACACATGTTTACCTGTGTAACAAACCTTCACATGTACCCCAAAACCTAAAATAAAAGTTTAAAAAAGAATAATTCAGAAGATAGAGAAAGAAAGAAAAAAGAAGCTAATTAGTAATTATGTTATTAAAGAAGCTAATAAGTATCATAGCAATAACTGACTGCTTACCATAATATAATTTGCATTTCAGTATCTATATTTTACTGTTTTACATTAATATTTACCTTTTCTTCTTTAATATCTTCCAACAAAGGAATGTCACACAAATCTTAAGTGTATTTTTTTTATAAACACACCAGGCAGGATATTTTACTTAGCTTTAAGTAATTGAAAGTAATTTGTGGTACTAATTGTGGACAAAAATGACAAGGCAGGCCATGTGAGAGACAATTTATTTTTAATTTATTGGCTTTCTGCCAGAATTATATAGGTAAAATACTTTCTAAACTGTAGTTAATACTGGCTTCAAAAGTGTACAGAACAAAATCAAATGAACAAAAATATATACAACTTCAAACAATGAATCAAACACTTAGCTTAGAACGGCATTGCTGGCTTTGGAGTTTTAATCATGAGATGCAAACATTTTCCAACAAAACAGAATACATTAAAATTTAATATGGAAAATTATTTTTTAAATATTTCTTTATCCCTCTCATTCAGTGCATAATAAGAAAAATGTTGGCCAGACGTATTAGCTCATGCCTGTAATTTCATCACTTTGAGAGGTCAAGGTGGGCAGATTGCCTGAGATTAGGAGTTCAAGACCAATTTGGCCAATATGCTGAAACCCTGTCTCTACTAAAATAATCCAAAAAAATTAGCCAGGAATGGTGGTGTGCACCTGTAATCCAGCTACTTGGGTGGATAAGGCAGGGGAATTGCTTGAATCAGGGAGGTGGAGGTTGCATGGAGCGGAGATCATGCTACTTCCCTCCAGCCTGGGTGACAGAGCAAGACTCCATCTCAAAAAAACAAAAACAAAAACAAAAAACACTTGAGAACTCTGACTAATAGATCAGGCCTGTTTGTCAGCCCTTGTCTTTAGGACTGCCCTCCTTCAGACCAACCCCAGTGCCTCCAGGCTCCAAACTGGCCCCAGCTTCAGGTCAACTCCAATGCCACTGAACTTTAATCCCAACCCAGGACCAGGCCTCCCCGCCAGTCTCAGGCCCCAGGGCTAGTCCCAGGATTCCAGACTCCAGGCTGGCACCCATTGCCCCAGGCTTCAAACTGCTCCCAGCATCAGGCTGACTGCATAGCCCTAAACTTCAGGCCTGGCCTAGTACCAGATAGGCTCCAAATCCCTAGTCATGAGGCCAGCACTCACAGACCCAACCTGGCCAGCCCCTGTGGATGCAGTCTTCAGGCCTGCCCAGTCACAGATAATCCCTTAAAGCCTTAAGTGCTAGGCCCACACATGGTTTTAAACCAACCCAGACCCAAGTCAGCTTACAGAGGCCCATGCTTCAGGCTCCTATCACCTCCATGTTGATATGACTGGTCTCAGGCACCAGTCTAGTTCCATAGATACAGGCTATAGGCCTGCTAAGTGCAAAATTGCCTTACCTTTCAGGCCTGGCCTAGCTGTTCCATATGCTAGTACACCCAGATTCAGGCTCATCCCAGTAGATACCGAGCACTGAATTGCCCTCCAAAGACATAGGTTATAGGCCAGTGCCGACAACCCAAGGTCCCAGGCAGGCTACATTGCTTCAGGCTCTAGTCTAATACCTAAATCCCAGTCTTCAAATCTGCTCTCACAAACTGGGTTTTAGTGCCTGCCTAGCACCAGCCTGGCCTCATAATTTCAGGGTGGTTCATGTGGCCTCTTGCTTTAGTGAACCCAGGGTCAAGGTCCAGGCTTCTTCTAGCAGACCCAGGACCTAGACCCACTCCTGTAGCCTATGGTTCTACCAGTCTCCAAAAAAACAAAGAGGCTAGAAGACCACCCCTGCAAACTCAGGTTTCAGGCCCACCCCGACAGACTCAAAGCTCCAGGCACACCCCAGTCTCAGGCCGGCCCCTGAGGACTCATGCTCTAAACCCATCACAGAGGATATGGGTACCAGGCTTATCCCAATGTCTGGTTAGCCTCTGCATATTCATGATCAAGGCCTACCTCAAAGACAGGTTAGTGTCTGTGAACACTGGCTGTGAATATAAGCTCTATTTATAGCCACACAGACTTAGGTTCCAGGTCCACCTACTCAGATCCAATTGGTCCAAAGCACTTAATTCATACTCCAGGCCTAACCCCATGGACTTGAATGGATTGAATGCACTTGTATTTTTGAATGGATTGACTGGTCAAGAGCTGTCTGAGAAAAAAACAGTACACCAAAAGATAAATAAGTTTCTACTTCTTCAAATGTACAGACATCAATGTAAGACAAGAAACATTTAAAAAAAAAAGAAGAAGGTATAATACAACTAAGAGAACACAATAATCTTTCAATAACTGACCTTAAAGAAATAAAAATATGTAAATTACCTGACAAAATCTTTCACATAATTGTTCTAAGAAAGTTCAGCAATACTTAAGAAAAAAAGAAAAGCAATTTCATAAAATCAGGAAAACAATAAACAATCAAAACAGTAAGTTTAACAGAGATATTGATGTTCTTTTTAAAAAATTTAAACAAATTATGGAGCTAACTGCATACATCACTAATGATCAGAGAAATGCAAAATAAAACCATAATTATTTACCACCTTATCACGCCCAGAATAAAAATTATTTAAGAGTCAAAAGACAATAGATGTTGACATGAATGTGGTGAAAAGGAAATGCTTACACACTGCTGGTAGGAGTGTAAATTAGTACAACTTTTATGGAAAATAGTATGATGATTTCTCAAAGAGCCAAAAATAGATCCACTATCTGATCCAATAATCCCACAACTGGGTACCTACCCAAAGGAAAGGAAGTCCCTATATTAAAAACACACCTGCATGCATAAGTTCATCACAGAACAATTCACCATTTCAAAGACATGAAATAAACTTAAGTGCCCATCAAGTGATGAGTAGACAAAGAAAACGTGATATACACTCACATACACACACACACACACACACACACGCACACACGCACACACACATATCTACATTCATATATCTATATCTATACATGTGGTATATTATTGTGGTTTTAATTTGAACTTCTGTGATTGGTGATGCAGTTAGCTCCAAAATTTTTTAAAATAACTTTAATATTATGTTAAACATATTGCCTTGGTTGTTTATTGTTTTGCTGATTACATACACACATACCATGGAATCCTACTCAGTCATAAGAAAGAATAAAATAATGTCTATTTTAGCAACTTTGATAGAACTACAGGCCATTATTCTAAGTGAAGTGCCTCAGAAATTAAAAACCCAATAATACATATTCTCACTTATAAGTAGTATACAAGTTATGGGTACACAAAAGTCTACAAATTGGTATACTTGACATTGAACACTCAGAAATGGGAAGGCTGGAAAGGAGTCGGAGATAAAAACTATATATTAGGTAGACTGTGCATTAAAATGCCAGACTTCAGCACTGCATTAGTCAGGGTTCCCTAGAGGGTCAGAACTAACAGGATATATATACATGGAAAATTTATTAAGTATTAACTTACATGATCACAAGATCCCACAATAAGCTATATGCAAGCTTGAGGAGCAAGGAGAACCATTCTGAATTTCAAAATTGAAGTACTCAGAGTCCAATGTTTGAGGGCAGAAAGCATCCAGCATGGGAGAAAGATGTAGGTTGGGAAACTAGGCCATTCTTACCTCTTCACGTTTTTCTGCCTGCCTTGTATTTGCTGGCAGCTGATTAGATTATGCCCGCCAGATTAAGGGTGGATCTGCCTTCCCCAGCCCACTGACTCAGATGTTAATCTCCTTTGGCAACACCCTCACAGACACACCCAGGATCAATACTTAGCATCCTTCAATCCAAGCAAGTTGATACTCAGTATTAACCATCACAGCCACTAGGTAATTTATCCATATAACCAAAAGCTGCTTGTACTCCTAAGGCTATTAAAATAATAAATAAATAATAAAATTATAGTGCTATAAAATACAATGAATAAAATGAAATAGAAAGCATAAACAAGATATTTTTTTACACACACATAAAGAAACCTGTGAACTCAAAGACAGGTTTTTTGAAAATATACAGTCAGAGGGCAAAACAGTGAAACAGAATGAAGACACAATAAAGAATTTATGAAACAGCATCAAAAGAGAAAATATTAGAGTTACAAAAGTTTAAGAAGAGAGCAGAAAAGTTTTATATTATTTAAAAAAAAAAAGCAAACACTTTTAAATACAAGAAAATATAAAAATATCCAGGTAGAGAAAGATCAAAGATCTCTAGTCTCATTAATTCCAAATAAGACTACACTAAGGCATTTTATAATCAAACCACCAAAACATAAAGATAAAGAGAAGATCCTGAAAGCAGCAAGAGAAAAGAAATAAATCAAATGTAAAGGAGTTCCAATAGGGCTATCAGCAGATTTCTCAGTAGAAATACCACATGCCAGGAAAGAATGGAATGATGTATTCAAAGTGCTGAGGGAAAAACAAAACTGCAAATTAAGCATACGGTAAATAAAAATGTTGTTATCTAGAAATAAACAAGAGATGGACTTTCTCAGACAAATAAAGCAGAGGGAGTCCATCAACACTAGACCTTCTTTAGGAGAAACATTTCAGGGAGTTGCTCAAGCTGAAATAAAATACTTATGATTAAATTTATCCAAGGAGGAGAAAGAACTGTACATCCAAACTAGAAAACATTAATGGAAGACATTTCCAAATATATAAATAGAAAAATTTTAGTGTTCCAGGATGAGAATGAATATTGTCAAAATGTCCGTACAAATCAAAGTGATCTACACATTTATATTTCAATAATCTTTTATTTTCACAGAAATAAAAAAAAACAACCCTAAAGTTGTTATGGAACCACAAAAGAGCCAGAATAGCCAAAGCAGTCTAGAGTAATAATGAACAAACCCGGAGGCATGATATTCCCTGATTTTATTAGTCTGTTCTCATGTCGCAAATAAAGACATACCTAAGACTGGGTGATTTATTTTATTTATTTATCTGTTTGTTTGTTTACTGATTTTTATGAGACGGAGTTTTACCCTTGTAACCCAGCCTGGAGTGCAACGGCACAATCTCAGCTCACTGCAACCACCTCCACCTCCTAGGTTCAAGCGATTCTCCTGCCTCTGCCTCCCGAGTAGCTGGGTTTATATGCACCCAGCACTACACTGGGTTAATTTTTTGTATTTTTAGTAGAGATGAGGTTTCTCCATGTTGGTCAGGCTGATCTCAAACTCCTGACCTCAGGTGATCTGCCTGCCTCAGCCTTCCAAATTTCTGGGAGCATAGGGGTGAACCACTGCGCCTGGACAGAGACTAGGTGGTTTATATTAAAAAAAAAAAAAAATAGGTTTAATTGGCTCATGGTTCAGCATGGCTTGGGAGGCCTCAGGACACTTACAATCATGGTGAAAGGGGAAGTAAACATGTTCTTGTTCACATGGCGGCAGCAAGGAGATGTGCCAAGTGAAGCAGGGGGGAAAGCCCCTTATAAAATCATCAGAGCTCGTGAAAACTCCCTTACTATCATGATAACAGCATGGAGGTAACCAACCCCATGATTCAACTACCTCCCACTGGGTCTCTTCCACCATATGTGGGAATTATAAGAACCACAGTTCAAGATGAGATTTGAGTGGAGACACAGCCAAACCATATCATTTTGCCCTTGCACCCTTTGAAATATTATGTCCTTACAATTCAAAACAAAATCATGCCCTTCAAACTGTTCCTCAAAGCCTTAATTCATTTCAGCATTAACTCAAGAGTCCAAATCCAAAGTCTCATCTGAGAAAGGTAGGTCCTTTCTGCCTATGAGCCTGTAAAATCAAAACCAAGTTAGTTACTTTTTAGATACAATGGGAGTACAGGCATTGAGTGAATACACCCATTCCAAATGGTAGAAGTTGGCCAAAACAAAGGAGCCATGCAAAACTATAGGCCCCATGCAAGTCTAAAATCCAATAGGCCCAAATGATCTCCATTTATTCCATATCTCATACAGGTCATGCTGATGCAAGACGTGGGCTCCCATGACCTTGGGAAGCTCTGCCCATGTGGTTCCACAGGGTATAACTCCCCTCATGGATGCTTTCATGGCTGACATTGTCTGCAGCTCTTCCAGGTACATGGTGCAAGCTATCAGTGAATCTACGATTCTGGAGTCTGGAGGAGGCCGGCCCTCTTCTCACAGATCTACTAGGCAGTATCCCAGTGGGGACTCCATGTAGGGGATCCAACCCCACATTTCCCTTCTACACTGCCCCAGCAGAGGTTCTCAAATGAGTCTTCCGCCCTGCAGTGCACACTTGCTAGGACATCCAGGCCTTCCCATACATTCTCTGAAATCTAGGCCATTTTCCAAACCTCAATTCTTGTCTTCCCTGTACCCACAAGACAAACACCATGTGACGTTGCCAAGGCTTGGAGCTTGCACCCTCTGAAGCCATAGCCTGAGCTATACCTTGAACCTTTTTAGCCATAGCTGGACTGGCTAGGACAGGGCACCAAGTCCCTAGGATGCACATAGCAGGAGGCCCTGAACACAGCCCACAAAATTTTTTTTTTTTCTCCTACGCCTCAAGGTCTGTGGTAGAAGGGGCTGCTGTGAAGGTGCCTGACATTCCCTGGAGACATTTTCCCCATTGTCCCTTGGCAATTAATATCTGCCTCATCATTATTTATGCAAATTTCTGCAGCAGGCTTGATTTTTTCCTTAGAAAATGGGTTTTTCTTTTCTATCCCATCATCAGGCTGCAAATTTTCCAACCTTTTATGTTCTGTCACTTCTTGAATATTTTGCCACTTAGAAATTTCTTCTGCTAAGTACCTTAAATCATCTCTCTCAATTTTACAGTTCCACAGCTTTCTAGAGCAAGGGTAAAATGCCGCCAGTCTCTTTGCTAAAGCATAACAAGATTCTCCTTTGCTCCAGTTCCTAATAAGTTCCTCATCTCCATCTGAGACTACCTCAGCCTGGACTTATTGCCCGTATTACTATCAGCATTTTGGTTAAAGCCATTCAACAAGTGTCTAGGAAGTTCCAAACTTTCCCACATTTTCATGTCTTCTTCTGAGCCCTCCAAACTGTTCCAACCTCTGCCTCTTACCCAGTTCTAAAGTCACTTCATATTTTTGGGTATTTTTATAGTAGCAAGCCCTCGCCTGGTACCAAATTACTATATTAGTCCATCCTCATCTATTAGTAAACACATACCTGAGTAATTTATAAAGGAAATGTATAATTTTATAATTTATAAAGTAAATAGGTTTAATTGACCACAGTTCAGCATGACTGGAGAGGCCTTGAGAAACTTAAAATCATGGCAGAAGGGGAGGCAAACGTTCTACTTTACATGGCAGCAGTAAGAAGTGCCAAAGGAAGGAGGGGAAATCTTATAAAAATATCAGATTTCACGAGAACTCACTATCATGAGACCAGCATGAAGGTAACCACCCCTATTATTCAATTATCTCCCACTGGGTCTCTTGCAAAACATGTGCGGATCATTGGAACTATAGTTCAAGAAGAGATTTGGGTAGGAACACAGACAAACTGTAACACTGATTTCAAAATGTATTACAAAACACTTATAATCAAAACAACATAGTATTGGCAAAAAACATCTTCTTCCCCCCAATTAAAACAGACACAATGACCAAGAGAACAGAATACAAAGCCCAAAGATAAATCTACATATTAATGGTCAATTAATTTTTGGAAAACTACCAAGGACACACAGGAAAAGAACAGCATGTTCAAAAATGTTGTGATATAACTGGACATCCATATGCAGAAGTATAAAACTGGACCTTACTTCATACCATATAAATAAGTCAACTCAAATGGATTAAAGACTTAAATGTAAGACCAGAAACTTTAAAACTAGAAGAAAATTTAGCAGTAAATCTCCATTATGTTGAGCTCAGTAATCATATTTAAAATTTTACTTTGTATAACTTTGTATAACTTTATGAAGTACAAGTATTACTTTGTTATATTTGTTATATTGCTATATTCAAAGCAGTGAAGTCACAGCTTTTATCAGCAGAATAACACACGTTATAGCCAGTAAGTAATTTCTCATTACCCACTCCCTTTCAAGTCTCCACTGCCTGTTATTTTACACACTACCTATCCGTGCACACATTACTGAGCTCTCAATTATAAGTGACAACATGTGTTATTTGTCTCTGTGAGTATTTCAATTGAAATAATGACTTTCAGTTTCAACTATGTTGCTGCAAAACACATAATTTTATTTTATGGCCAAATAGTGTTCCATTGTGTGTGTGTGTGTGTGTGTGTGTGTGTGTGTGAACTTTCCTTTGCTCTCTTATTTGTTAAGCATTTAGGTTGGTTCCATATATTCATATATTTGCAATTATGATTGCTCTGCAATAAATAAGTACATGCAGCTGTCTTTTTTATATAATGATTTATTTTCCTTTAGGTAGATGCCTAGTAGTGAGATTGCTTGATTGAATGCTAGTTCTATTTTTAGTTCTTTGCAAAATCTGCATAAATTTTTCATAGGTGTTGTACTAATTTACACTTCCATTAACAGTGTATAAGTGCTCCCTTTTCTCCACATCCTCACTAACCACTGTTATTTTTTCTGTTTACTATAACCATTCTTGCTTAGTAAGATAACATCTGTGTTTTTAATTTATATTTCATTAATGATTAATGATAATATGAACCTTTTTCATATTCTTGTTGCAATTTTGTGTCTTTTTTTGAAAGAAATTCCTATGCATGTCCTTAGCCCAGTTCTTAATGGAATTCTTTTGTGTCATTGTTGAGTTGTATGAGATTCTTGTTTTAGTCCCCTATTGGATGTATAGTTTGCAAATATTTTTCCCCATTCTGAAATTATCTCTTTACTCTGTTGATTATCTCTTTTGCTGAATGAAAGCTTTTTAGTTTAATTAAATTCCATTTATTTTTGTTTTCATTGCATGTGCATTTGAAGTCTTAGTCCTGTATTCCTCATCTGAACCAATGTTCAAAAGAATCTTCTCTAGGTTTCTTTCAGTAATTTACAGTCTTAGGTCATATACTTATTTAATACGTCTTAGTTAATCATTGTGTATGAGGAAAAATAGAGGTCTAGTTTTATTTTTCTGTATACAGAAATCCAGTTTTCCCAGCACCATTGATTGAAAAGGTTGTCCTTTCCTCAGTGTGTGCTCTCATTGACTTTGTTCAAAGTTCAGCTTACTAAAAGGATGTGTCCTTATTTCTAGTTTCTCTATTCTGTTCCTTTGACCTATCTGTTTTTGTACCAGCACCATGCTGTTTTGGCTACTGTAGCCTTGTAGTATAATTTTAAGCCAGGTAATGTGATGCCTGCAGCCTGCTTTGTGCTTAGTTTTGCTCTCGATATTTGAGACCATTTTTTGGCTCCAAATACATTTTAGGATTATTTTTCTACTTCGGTGATGTTAGTACAATAATAGCAATTGTATTAAATCTGTGGATTGCTTTGGGCATTGTGGTCATTACAATGATATTAAGTTCTTCTGATCCATGAGCATGGGATTATTTTTCATTTGTTTGTGTCATTTACTACTTTTCATCAGTGTTTGTAGTTTTCTTCTTGGTTAAATATAGTCATTTTAATTATTATTGGATATATTGTAAATTGCACTGCCTTCTTGATTTAGTTCTCAGCTAGATTGTTGGTGTATAGAAATACTACTGATTTTGCATGTTCATTTTGTATGCTGAAACTTTACTAAATTCATTCATTAAAATCTAGGAGGTTTTTGGTGAAATCTTTGGAGTTTTCAAGATATAAGACCATATCATCAGTGAACAAGGATAATCAGAGCTCCTCTTTTCTAATTTGGATATATTTTATTTCTTTTTCTTAGTCTGATTCTTCTGGATAGGACTTTCAATACTACGCTTAATAAGAGTAAAGCAAATGAGCATCCTTGTCTTGTTTCAGCTTTCAAAGGGAATGCTTTCAACTTTCCCCCTTCAGTATGATTTTGGCCCTGAGTTTTGTCATAAATGGTCTTTTTTTGTTTCTATGCCACTTTGTTGAGGAATTTTTTATGATAAAAAAAATGCTGAATTTTGTCAATTCTTTATATATCTATTGAGGTTATATAGTATTTAATTGTGTTTACATGATGCATCATATTTATTCATTTGCATTATTGAACCATCCTCATACCTGGTATAAAACCCACTTGTTCATAGTGTATTATCTTTTGGAAGTGCTGTTGGACTCAGTTTGCTTGTGTTTTGTTGAGGAGTTTTACATCTATGTTCATTTCGGATATTGGTCAGAAGTTTTCTTTTATGGTTGTGTATTGGTCTGAATTTAGTATCCAGATCAGATCATTTATTGGATATGAAGCCATTTCATAGTGTATACATATTTCGGAACAACATGCTGTGTTCAATAAAAATATATTTTTTCTGTCATAAAATGAATAATTTAGAAAAATAAATATTTTGAATTATATTAAAGAGTATATTAAAAGGTATATATAATGTAAATATTTTCAATATACATATAAATTGAATTTTATCAGAAAAAAAAACAATTTTAAAGTATAGAAGATAAAATAAAGTAAAAAAATTGACCAAAAATTTATTCAAAATTAAATAAATCCACGGGAATATACTTTATTTTTTTAAATTTATTTCAGTAATTCCTTGAGTTGCATCTGAGTTACATGAACTGGCATGAATTTACAGGTTGGTGTGTGGACGGGTTGTTCAGTCTTGAATTATCTTGGCACTATTGGTTGTGTGTTTATTGTTGATAAAAATTATGGCTGCCTCAATAATGGCCTTCCAGTGTGATACTCACTAGTTACAAGCAGGCTTTTCTGTGACCTCTGATAATTTAATTCTGCCACAGGGTTCTTAAGAAAAATGTCATGGGGTATTTAATAGTCATATGCATGTGGTTATTCATTTCTCATGTTTCAAGCAAGATTTTAGCCTTGACACTCTTGAATGAATAATATACCCTGCATTTAAATAATTGTCTCAATGTTTTCTAGAAAGTAACCCCCAATCAGCCCAATTTACACAAAAAGTAAAAGTATGCGATATTCAACTAATCAAGTGCTCAGAAAAATAAAATGACAAGTTTTTTTAATTAGAAAAACTATAATTTCCTACTCATGATGAATGAATACAGTGACTAGAAAATTATTTTTTCTCTACACTTTACACCTGCACATAGCAATTACATCTTCAATTTGCACAACTTATTTTCCTTTGTTCAGAAAAGGGACATGTTATATTACATTCTAACTGCATTCTTATTATCTCTAGGGCAATTATGTAGCTTTATTTAAAGGCCAAATAAAGCACATAATTATACCTTTAAAAAATAGTTTGAATTAACAGCTAAATTTCAGCTTAGAATATTACCAACGTATTAAATAAAAATGGAGGACAAAAAAATAACTTGTAGAATGCAGTAATCACTGGGAAAGTGGAAGAAAGTTTCTTACAAAATAATATACTGAAACAACTGAAATGGTTGATGTAATGATAACTGAGTATGAGATTTCCAACAGCCAACTTCACAGCCTTTCTGCCTAGCAAAATCAATTTAAAATATATATGTCATTTAGCATTTTACAAAGAAAAAAAGAGGAAAAATTTTAGACATTTTTAAAAAGGGCTTGGAAATAAGGGGTGAGAAAGCAAATGTAAAGAAAAGTCAAAAGATTTTTCTAAGGTCATACTAGTAATTATTTAAATAATAAAAGCTAAATTCCAATATTCTTGCTCTCAATTGAAAAATACTCTCCAATAAAAAGAAAATCAATCATAAGACATTTATTGTAACTTAAATATTATCAGTAAAGATAATCAAATCGTATGAAAGTACATTGTCTTTTTTTTTTTTTTTTTAGCCACAATTTCCTCTAGCTTTAACCAAGACAGGAACCACAAGTAGTTTTGCTAAATATTTCTCTCTAAATGAACCATAAAGAGCCAAGTCCATGCCCAGACAAATAGACTAGGAAGAAGACAAATGTATTTGTCAAGGTTAGAGCTCTTACAGGTTATTACATGATTATGGATAGCTGAGGTTTTGCTGTAAACATATCTCAATTTCCAAAATATTTTATTCACATTTTGATATTAATAATACATAAAACTAGATGATCTTTGAGATCTCTTCCATTATTGACATTTTAAGGAATGTATTTTAGTGCTACTTAGCATATATGAAAATATTATTTTCATTGTTTTTAAAAGTGCATAAGAAATGACGGTACTGAAGAATAAAACACTATTCAACATTTAAAGTCCCAACAGACATCAATTTACCTGGTTACTTTCTATAGAAGCAATTGCATCTATCAGCATTTTTCTGGAGTATGCTTTCACCTCTCTGGGGGCACTTAGCCTTTCATTCTGTGTCATGGCTCTTTATTTTTGTGTCTCTCTCCTACTAGTTTTTAAACTCCTTAAGGGAAGAGTCTGTATTTTACTCATTTTATATACCTCTAGTACCACTATGGTATCATACATATAGGAGGCATGCCCTGTCAAATTAATGAATGAATGCCATTAAAAAGTCTGTACATCAAAATACACAGAATGCAAGGATAAATCAACCTGTCATATATGCAATTCTAGAATAGCATTATCTTTTCTATAACAGTTCTTATATGTGGTGAATCATGATATAAAACTGAACATGCTTTGGGAACATTACCTCATTGTTTATTTATTCATTTAGCTATAAATTTTTATAAGAATAAAACAAATATAATACCTAAAGTAGTCAAAAAGAAAATATGATCATGGTATATTGTTCTAGTAAAACAGCCTTGATACCCTAACTAAATCAATATACAATATTTTTTATTTTCTATTCTAATTTAAGATTTTAAAATGAAGCTTACACAAATTATGGATAATTAATGATCATTATATTGTGGTGCTGTTGAACAACATATTTGGAGAGTAAGTTTGTATGTTATGTTTGAATGACAATTTAACAAAGCCATAAACATTTTTGCATTATTTAGTTCCTCAACTTTATATACAAAAATCCACATACAACAACAATTAGCATAAACAATTTTAATGTTTTATTTGGAGTATTCTTTATTACAGTAATAAAAGTAAAAATGACCCATAGGCCCAGCAATGGAAAATGTTTTTAAAATCATGATAATTTTATAAAATGAAAACCTACAAAGTTACTTAATAATATTTACACAAAAGAATATTTCATAATATATAAAGATGTTTAAAACTTAATGTTTAAAAAAGTAAAATTATAAAGCAGTGTGTTAAAAAGATCATATGTAAAACCTTGATAAAAACAAAATGCTAACAATTTCTTTATAAGAATATAGTAATAATCTTTTATTTAATTCATTCACCTTCACTACTATTAATTTCCATGTCATTGTTGTTCACCAAAGTACTGATGTAATATAATACAGGAAGTATAATTATTTAGTCAAGATGGTGGGAGATCCAAGATAGCTGAATAGAAACAGCTCTGGAGTGCAGTTCCCAGTGAGAACAATACAGAGGGTGAGTGATTACCACATTTCCAAATGAGTTTTTACTGCCAACAGACTAGGAGATTACCAGGCTGAAAAGCACCATAAGTTTCCAGCATGACTGTTCTAGGCAGTGCCAGGGGTTTCCACACAAAAACTCACACAAGTCAGGGCAGCCATTTCAAATGGCACCTGGAACTCCTGGGAGACAGAGCAGCCCCTTCAACTGAAAAAGAAGGGGCTGAAATAGGGAGCCAGGTGATCTGGCTCAGCAGGTCCCACTCACAAAGACCAGCAATCTGAAAGGCCCTGGATTGAGAATTTTGCAGCAAGCACATCTGGACCCAGGATGGTCCAGCTCATTAGGGGGAAGGGTGTCAACCATTACTGAGGCAGCCCACCACTACCGAGGCAGTCCACCACTGAGGCAGTTCACCACTACCAAGGCAGTCCACCATTACTGAGGAAATCTGCCATTACTGAGGCAATCCACCATTACTGAGGCAGGCCACCATTACAGAGGCAGTTCTAACTGTACTTCAGTAAATAAAATCACAAGGAAGTTTACACAGTAGCTAGGCAGAACATGTGGAGGCTCAGCAACACCTCTGCTGTCAGACTGTGACTACACTACCTCCTTGCTGGGCAGGGCATCTCTGAAAAAATGCAGCAGCATGTCAGGAACTTATAAATAAAGCCCCGCCTTCCCAGGTCAGAGCACCTGGGAAAAGAGGTGGTTGTGAATTCTGCTGCACCAGACTTAAATGTACCTGCCCAGCAGCTCTGAACAGAACAACAGAGCTCACAGCACAGTACTTGAGTTCCCATAAGGGACATACTGTCTCCTAAAACAGCTCCCCAACCCCCTTATATAAGAAGATACACCTCATAAAGGAGTGCTCAGGCTGACATCTGGTGGGTACCCTTCTGGGACAAAGATAACAGAAGAAGAAACTGGCAGCAACCCTTATTGTTCTGCAGCCCGACAAGTGATCCCCAGGCAAGCAGGGTCTGGAATGGACCTCCAGCAGTCCTGCAGCAGAAAGACCTGACTGTTAGAAGGAAAATTAAAAAAAAAAAAAAGTAAGAAAGAAATAGCTTCAACATCAACAAAAAGGATGTCCACTCAGAGACCCCATTTGAAAATCACCAACTATAAAGACCACCGGTAGATAAGTCCATGAAGACGGGAAAAAAACAGCTCAAAAAAGTTGAAAACACCAAAAACCAGAACGCCTCTCCTCCTCCAAGGGATCACAACTCCTCACCAACAAGGGAACAAAGCTGGATGGAGAAAGGGTTTGATGAATTGACAGAAACAGGCTTCAGAAGGTGGGTAATAACAAGCTTCTCTGAGATAAAAGAACATGCAAATAAACTAAGAACCTTGAAAAAAGGTTAGATGAAATCCTAACTAGAATAAACAGCTTGGAGAAGAATATAAATGACTTGTTGGAGCTGAAAAACACAGCACGAGAACTTCATCATGCATACACAAGTTTCAGTAGTCAAATCAACCAAGCAGAAGAAAGGATATCAGAGACTAAAGATCAATTCAATGGAATAAAATGAGAAGGCAAGATTAGAGAAAAAAGAGTGAAAACAAATGAAGTCTCCAAGAAATATGGAATTATTTAAAAAGACTTCATCTATATTTCATAGGTGTACCTGAATGTGATAGAGGGAATTAATCCAAGCTGGAAAACACTCTTCAGGATATTGTCCAGGAGAATGTCCCCAACCTAGCAAGGCAGGCCAACATTCAAATACAGGAAATACAGAGATAACCACAAAGGTATTCCTCAAGAAGAGCAACCCCAAGGCACATAATCGTCATATTCTATAGGGTTGAAATGAGGAAAATATGCTAAGGGCAGCCAGACAGACAGGTCAGGTTACCCACAGCCAGAGAGACCGGTCAGGTTACCCACAAAGGAAAGCCCATCAGACACACTGGATCACTCAGCAGAAACCCTACAAGCCAGAAGAGCATGGGGACCAATATTCGACATCCTTAAAGGAAAGAACTTTCAACCTAGAATTTCATATCCAGCCAAACTAAGCTTTGTAAGTGAAGGAGAAATAAAACCCTTTACGGATAAGCAATAGCTGAGAGATTTCATCACCACCAGACCTGCCTTACAAGAGCTCCTGAAAGAAGCACTAAACATGGGAAGAAACAACCAATACCAGCCACTCCAAAAATGTACCAAATGATAAAGATCATAGACACAATAAAGAAACTGTGTCATCTAATGGGCAAAACAACCAGGTAGTATCAAAATGGCAGGATCAAATTCACACAAAACAATATAAACCTTAAATGTAAATGGGCTAAACACCCCATTCAAAAGACACAGATTGGCAAATTGGATAAAAAGTCAAGACCCACTGGTGTGCTATATTCAGAAAACCCATCTCGCATGCAAGGACACACATAAGATCAAAATAAAGGGATGGAGGAAGATTTACCAAGCAAACAGAGCTTAAGAGAAAAAGAAAGACACTACATAACGGTAAAAGGATCAATGTGACAAGAAGAGCTAACAATCCTAAACATATACGCACCCAATACAGGAGAACCCAGGTACATAAAGAAAGTTCTTAATGACCTACAAAAAGACTTAGACTCCCACACAATAATAGTGGAGATTTTAACACTCCACTGTCAATATTAGACAGATCAATGAGACAGAAGGTTAACAAGGATATCCAGGACTTAAACTCAGATGTGGATTGAGTGGACTTAATAAAGATCTACAGAACTCTCCACCCCAATTCCACAGAATATACATTATTCTCAACACCACATCTCACTTATTCTAAAACTGACCACATAATTTGAACTAAATCACTCCTCAGCAAATGCAAAAGAATGGAAATCATAACAAACAGTCTCTTAGACCACAGGGCAATCAAATTAGATGTCAGAATTCAGCAAATAACTCAGAACTACACAACTTCGTGGAAACTGAACAACTGGCTCCTGAATGGCAATTGGGTAAACAATAAAATGAAGGCAGAAATAAAGGTGTTCTTCGAAACAAACAAGAATGAATACACAATGTACCAGAATCTCTGGGACACATTTAAAGCCATGTCTAGAGGAAAATTTATAGCCATAAATGCCCACATGAGAAGCGAGGAAAGATCTAAAATCAACACCCTATCATCAAACTTGAAAAAGCTAGAGGAGCAAGATCAAAAAAATTCAAAACCCAGCAGAAGACAAGAAATAACTAAGATCAGAGCAGAACTGAAGGAGATAGAGACACAAAAAAACCTTCAAAAAATCAATAAACCCAGGAGCTGGTTTTTCAAAAAGATCAAGAAAATAGACCACTAGTGAGATTAATAAAAAAAAAAAAAGAGAAGACTCAAAGAGATACAATAAAAAACAATAAAGGGGATAACACCACCGATTCCACAGAAATACAAACTAATATCAGAGATTACTACAAACAACTCTATGCACATTAACCAGTAAGCAAGGAAGAAATGGATAAATTCCTGGACACTTGTACTTTCCCAAGACTAAACCAGGAAGAAGTTGAAACCCTGAATAGACCAATAATAAAGGCTGAATCTGAGGCAGTAATTAACAGCCTACCAAATAAAAAATGTCCACATCTACATGGGTTCACAGCCGAATTCTACCACACATACAAATAGGAGCTGGTACCACACCTTTGAAACTATTCCAAACAATCCAAAAAGAGGGAATCCTTCTCAAATCATTTTATGAGACCAACATAATCCTAATAACAAAACAAAAAGGCAGAGGCTCAAAAAAAAAAAAAGAGAACTTCAGGCCAATATCCATGATGAACATAGATGCAAAAATCTTTAGTAAAATACTGGCAAACCAACTGCAACAGCAGATCAAAAAGCTTACCCATCACAATCAAGTAGGCTTCATTCCAGGATGCAAGGCTGTTTCAATATACACAAGTCTATAAACGTAATCCACCACATAAACAGAAACAAAGACAAAAACCACATGATTATCTCAATAGAATCAGAGAAGGCTTTCAACAAAATTCAACAGCACTTTATGCTAAAAACTGTCAATAAACTAGATATTGATGAAACATATCTCAAAATAATAAAAGCTATCTACAACAAAATCACAGTCATTGCCATATTGAATGGGCAAAAACTGGAAGCATTCCCTTTGAAATCTGGCACTAGACAAGGATGCTCTCACTCATCACTCCTATTCAATATAGTTTTGGAGGTTCTAGCCAGAGCAATGAGGATATTCAATTAGGAAAGGAGGAAGTCAAATTGTCTCTATTTGCAGATAACATAATTGTATATTTAGAAGACCCCATCATCTCAGCCCAAAATCTCCTTAAGATAAGCAATTTCAGCAAAGTCTCAGCATACAAAATTAACGGTCAAAAACCACAAGTATTCCTATACACAAATAACAGTCTTAAAGAGAGCCAAATCAAGAGACAACTTTCATTTACAATTGGTAGAAAGATATAAAATACCTAGGAATACAAGTAACAAAAAATGTAAAGGACCTCTTCAAGGAGAACTACAAACCACTGCTCAACGAAATAAAAGAGGACACAAACAGATGGAAAAACATTCCATGCTCATGCTTATGAAGAATCAATATTGTGAAAATAGCCATAGTAATTTATAGATTCAACATTACCCCCATCAAGCTACCAATGACCTTCTTCACAAAACTGGAAAAAACCACCTTAAACTTCATATGGAACCAAAAGAGAGCCCACATAGCCAAGTCAATTCTAAGCAAAAAGAACAAAGCTGGAAGCATCACACTACCAGACTTCAAACTATAATACAAGGCTACAGTAATCAAAACAGCATGGTACTGATACCAAAACAGAAATATAGACCAATGGAACAGAACAGAGCGCTCAGAGGCAATGCCACACATCTATAACCATCTGATCTTTGACAAACCTGACAAAAACAATCAATGGGAAAGGATTCCCTGTTTAATAAACGGTGTTGGGAAAACTGGCTAGCCATGTGCAGAAAACAGAAACTGGACCTCTTCCTGACACCTTACACTAAAATTAACTCCAGATGGATCAAAGATTTAAACATAAGACCTAACACCATAAAAATGCTAAAAGAAAATCTAGGCAAAACCATTCAGGACATAGGTATAAGAAAGGACTTCATGACAAAAAACTCCAAAGGCATTGGCAACAGAAGCCAAAATAGACAAATGGGATCCAATTAAACTCCAGAGCTTCTTCACAGCAAACGAAACAATCATTAGAGTGAACTGGCAACCAACAGAATGGGAAAAAAATTTTGCAATCTACCCATCTGACAAAGGGCTAACATCTAGAATCTACACAGAACTAAAACAGATTTACAAGAAAAAAAAAAAAAACATTCAAAAGTGGGAGAAGGATATGAACAGACATTTTTCAAAAGAAGACATATATGAGGCCAAGAAACATATGAAAAAATGCTCATCATCACTGGTCATTAGAGAAACGCACATCTAAATCACATTGAGATACCACCTCAAACCAGTTAGAATGGCGATCATTAAAGAATCTGCAGACAACAGATGCTGGAGAGGATGTGGAGAAATCGGAACACTTTTACACTGTTGGTGGAAGTGTAAATTAGTTCAACCATTGTGGAAGACAGTGTGGCAATTCCCCAAGGACCTAGAAATAGAAATTCCATTTGACCCAGCAATCCCAGTACTGGGTATATACCCAACGGATTAGAAATCATTCTATTATAAAGACGCATGCACATGTATGTTCATTGCAGCACTGTTTACAATAGGGAAGACCTGGAACCCAACCAAATGCCCGTCAATGATAGACTGGACAAGGAAAATGTGGCACATATACACCATGGAATACAATGCAGCCATAAAAAACAATGTGTTTGTGTCCTTTGTAGGGACATGGATGAATCTGGAAAACATCATTCTCAGCAAACTGAAACATGAACAGAAAATCAAACACCACATGTTCTCACTCACAGGCAGATTTTGAACAATGAGAACACATGAACACAGGGAGGGTAGCATCACACACTGGGGTCTGTTGGGGCAGCTAGGGGAGAGATAGTAGTGCATGGGGAGGTTGGGGAGGTATAACATGGGGAGAATGCCATATATAGGTGATGGGGGGAATGGGGGCAGCAAACTACATTGCCATGTATGTACCTATGCAACAATCCTGCAACATGTGCTTATGTACCCCAGAATCTAAAGTGCAATTTAAAAAAATCAAAAAAAGATTATGTTACAAATAACTGCATAGCACAAATTTGAACGACTAGATGAAATGAGAGAGTTCTGAGGAAAATAAACTATTAAAAAAAATAGTGAAAAACAGTGTGTTCCAGTAAGCTTAGAATAGAAAATAAAATACAAAATCTAATCTGTCCTCCATGTATGATATATTGTGCCTTTTTGTTCCAATGTGGCCCAAATACATTAATAAATATAATTAGAAGGAAAATTTGTTTCATATCTTCTTTATGACCATCATTACTTGATCTATTTTGTATTTATTGCTAAGTATTTAGTCAGTATCTACTCCTTTCTTTGACCATTAGGCTAACTGACAACGATAATCAAAGAAATCAAGAGTACAAGTAAGAGTTTCTGTGAGAAGGAAAAGTTGCTACAAAAATATCATATAGAAGGAAATCTACCAGAATATACAATTAAGTGGTACTTTGTATGTGTTTTTTTAGGGGAGAAGTGCCCCTTGACATTTATCAGTGTTGCTCATTTCTGTTCCCACTATTTGCTCTTCAAGACTCCAAAGACTTCCAGAGCATGAGACTAGATTGCTCATTCATCACATTTTAGAATTTCTGAAGCAGGCTGCTCAGAAAATCCTGACAATGTTGAGCAATGTTTTAAGAAACGTAAATTAATCTGCCCTTTGATGTACTCTTTATTCAGATTTAATTGCTTTGAAATAAAAAAATACATCAAACATCAAAGAAAGTCCTGTATTCCTGCCCAAATCTACATGTATTTAAGAGTGGGTGAGGAGGGGACAGTCAATAATGGATTTATAGAAACTAAAAACCATGTAACTCATGTTAACAACTTGTCCCCTTTTTTTCTGGAAATTTCATGGCTTAGCACCAAAAATCTGTGTTCTGGAAAACTCCTCAGTCCCAACAAATATATATTCTTAGGCTAATTTTACCTAGACCTAAGAGGGACCATAATTTACTAATTTAAGTGTTTGATCCAAAACTTGTATCATTCATGGCTTAGGCTCTTTGGTCAAATATACTAAGAGATCTTTGAAATAAGTTTTCTAGTTATTCTCAATGTTATAAAACTATTACAGATATTTAGGATTGTTACAGTCTACTGATTGTGTGCTAACACACTTGATATGTGTGTATTATGACCACCACCAGTGGCCAGTATAATGATGAATTTTGTACGTTTTTAAAGTTACTGTACTCTCAAACCCCTCATAAAAGACTGTGCAAATAAAAACCTAAGATTACTAATGCTTAACTGTGTATTACAGTGGCATAAACAAAGAGGTAACCTTTGAACTAGTATCCACATATACAGGAAACTTAAGTCGGGAACATCAACAAAACAAAACAAATCATTCCATTAGAAAGTGGGCGACACATATGAATAGATGTGTTTTTAAAAGAAGACTTAATAATTACCAAAAAGTATATAAAAATTCTCCACATATCAGATAAATGATTATTAGAACCACAATGAGATATCTTACTCTAGTCAGAATGGCTGGTACTAAAAGTCTGCTTTCAGTCTTCTGCCTATGGTTAGCCAGCTACGCCAGCACCATTGAAATAGAAATTCCATCCTCCATTGTTTATTTTTGTCAATTTTGTCGAAGATCAGATGGCTGTAAGTGTGCAGTTTTATTTCTGGGTTCTCTAACCTGTTGCATTTGTCTATGTTTCTGTTTTTGTACCGGTACCATGCTGTTTTTGTTACTGCAGCCTTATAATGTTTCTGATTGTGCATATTTGAAACTTTTTTTGTTTGTGTTAATCTAGCTAGTGGTCATTCAATATTGTTTATCCTTTCAAAAAACCAATGTTTGGAGTTTGTTTTTGTTTATATAGTTCCTCTATGTATGATACATTATTAATTTGAGATCTTCCTAACTTCTGAGATAGGTATTTAGTGCCATATATATATATTACCCATAACACTGCTTTTGCTATATCCCAGGAATTTTGGTATGCTGTATCTCTGTTTTCATTTATTTCAAAGATGTTTAAATTTCTACCTTAATTTTGTTACTTATCTAACAGTCATTCAAGAGAATGTTCAATTCTTATCTAATTTTGGGCTTGGAGAGATCTTCTTGGTATTAATTTCTGTTTTTATTCCACTGTGATTTGACAATAAAAGTGATACGATTCCAATTTTTTTTTTCAGTTTGTTGACACTTGCTTTGTGGCTGAGCCTGTGGCCAACCTTGTAGTATGTTCCATGTGGAGATGAGATTATGTATTCTGTGGTTGATGGGTGAAGGGTTCCATAGGTGTTTATTAGGTAGGTTCAATTGGTCAAGTATAAATTTTATGTCCAAAATTCAGTTTTTGTTTTCTACCTAGATGATCTACCTAATGCTCTCAGTGGGGTTTGAAGTTTCCCACTATTATTATGTGGATATCTTAATCTTTCCCTAAGTCTCAAAGTACTTATTTTATCAATGTGGTTGCTCTAATGGTGAATGCTCTAAATAGGTTAACTATCTCATTTAAGTATGGGATCTTCTGGTTGAATTGATATCCACCTGCATCACAATCACTGTGCAGGAAGGGTGGGGTCACTCAGATTGCTGATCCAGGTGAGCAGGTAGTCCAAATGCCTGGAGAGCTGCATGTGATTGGAATGAAAACGGCCTTACCGAACCACTTCCATTTCCAGAATGTATGGCATGTCTGAAGCTGCTGAGCCAGGCAAATAGTTTCTCTGAATGTCTCTAGATCTGTCTGGACATGAATTGAAGAGGTCTGCTTGTCCTAAGATCTCTGCAGAGTAATAGTGGGGCACCTCAGGTAGCTAATCCAAACAAATAGCTGCTCCATATACCCGAAGACTTGCCTGGCTGTGGAACAGAGAGTGTGTCACTGCATCACAATCTATGCAGAAGGAAGACGAATGGATTCTCTGAATGCCTGGAGTTTTGCCTGGGTGTGGAGAAAAGAGGCCCCTGCTACACAATGATCTCTGCCCATAAATCTGGGTGCCTCAGATTGCTGATCCAGGGGAGTGGGTGCTCTTAGATGGAGCAGAGGGAACACCGCTACAAAATAATCTCAGGTAAGCAGACTGGGACATGCAGAAAGGACACCAAGACACCATTTCCAGGTCACCAGGCTGGCCCTGGATACAAGTCGTGTTGCCCAGGGGAAACTGCCGGTGTGACAGCTTTCCTCCTACCCCAGGCCTGTGGCAGGGGAGTGCACAATTTCAGTGCCTACTGCTGGGGTGCTTTCCACAATTTTGGCTGAAGAAGTCCCTATCCCACTCTAGAGCAAACACCCCAATATCTGGCCCAAGACTAAAATGCTTGCATGGCCACAGTGTCAGGACTCCAAAAAATAGCTTTATATGCAACGGGATGAAAAATGGCTTGATGTGCACCTGGATTGAAAATGGCCTTGTGCTCTCAGTCCAAGTATGGTAAAATGCTTGCTATTTTTCTCGGTGCTGGAAGAGCACCTCCAAGCCTCTCCATGTTTTAGTCACAGCGCATGGGAGAAACAAAGTGCTCTGCTTTGGCCTGGGTTGCTCATATCCCCTGTGGAAAGTTGAATCATAGAATGAAGCCCTCTGCCTCTCATGTATTATGGTTTCACTCACTTTAATCAGCTGGACATTGTCACCTGGGGTTGCTTACCCTCATTCTCTTCTCAAGGACCTAAAGTGTCCTTAATAATTTCAGTGGATTCCCATTTTTCTTCTTGTGTTAACGCTAACAAAGTTTATCGTAATGCATTATCTTGCTATTTACAAGTGGCTGAGGCATGTTAAAAGCCTCTAATCAACTATTTTGGAAAAAATGGCAATTATTAAAAAGACAAAAAATACCACATTGGTGAGAAAGTGGAGGAAAGGTTGGAGAAAAGAGTACAATTACACACTGATGGCGGGGATTAAAATTAGTACAAACACTATAGGAAATAGTATAGAGATTTCTCAAAGGGTGAGAAAGTGGAGGAAAGTTTGGAGGAAAAAGTCCACTTACACACTGATAATGGAAATTAAAATTAGTACAAACTCTACAGAAAATAGAGATTTCTCAAAAACCTAAATACAGCACTATCATTCAATTCACTATGGGGTATCTACCCAAAGGAAATCAATATATCAAAAAGAGATCATACCTGTACTCTGTGTTTACTACAACACTATTCATGATAGCAAATATATGGAAAAAATCAAAGTGTCTATCCATGGATAATTGGATAAAGAAAATGTGGTACATATGCACAATGAAGTAGTATTCAGCCATAAAAAAGAATTCAATCATGTCTTTTGCAGCAACATGTCTTTGGTTTCTGACTTGAAGCCTTCTCAATACTAGTGAAATAATCCTTATCTTTTGAGCAGCAACACTTAGCCCATTCATAGACTCTAAAGAAAAAAACATTCGTACTTCAAATGAAGGGTCACTATTCTTAGGAATTTCTATGTGTTTGTACACTTTTCAGAATTTCTAAAGCCTGGTAATTCTCGCATAAGAACCCAGTATTAGATAATTATTTCTTTATTTTTCCTTTGAGATGGAGTCTCATTCTGTCACTCAGGCTGGAGTGCAGTTCCGTGATCTTGGCTCATTGTAACCTCTGCTTCCTGGGTTCAAGCAATTCTCCTGCCTTAGCCTCAGCCTCACAAGTAGCTAGGATTACAGGCACATGCCACCACACCCAGCTAAATTTGGTATTTTTAATAGCGACAGGGTTTCACCGTGTTGGCCAGGCTGGTCTCGAACTCCTGATGTCAAGTGATTTGCCTGCCTCAGTCTCCTAAAGTGCTGGGATTATAGGCATGAGCCATGGCACCTAACCCAGTATTAGGTAATTTTAATTATCTAACTTATAACTGCCAACTAAATATAATTTTAACAAAGTTTGTCTCTGAAACATCCCATTGAGCTATTTAAATGGTCTCACTCACTGTCTCCTTTATAATTAATGGAAACTAGCTTGGCACTCATATTGTATATGACATTTTCCAATAACTTTGTTGCTGGTAAAAATAATGAAGTAATATTTTTTCTGATAGTTAATTTGAAATATTGTGACTTATAAAAACAAAACCTCAATACTCCACTATCACCACAAAGTGCATTTAATTATGTTTTTCACTCTCGAATCAAATATCTATTATTTTCTATAAATAGTAAAGTTTATTTTTTCTTCATCTGTTGAAATATCATTTGTCATCTTTACAGCTCTAAGACTCTATTGCATTGAAAATTACTTCTCATCTTAATTCACTTACACCATTCAGCCATAGTAAAGAAAAAAAAATTGCATCAGTGGTTATGAAACTTCATGGTGTATCAAAATCAGCTTGAGAAACTGATGAAAATATTGATTTTTCTCTTACCTTTATTCCCAAAGATTTAAAATATCAAATGGTACATACTGAGTATGTATATATTTATCAAGATTCCCACCTGATTCTTAAGCACATAAACCCATATAAATGTCAGGAATAACATTAGCTATTTAAAAAAATCTATGGTGTATAATATAGATTTCTTTGGATGTAATCTTATTTTAAAATGTCTTTGTAGAAATTAAAAATTTTCTAATTAAAATTTGAATTCTTACAGTTTTCATTAATAATGGATACACAATTTAGTAAGAATTAAGCAATAATATAGTATTAAAAGTTGGAAATAATATAGAAGTCATTGAGTTCATATTTTATCTAAAAATTTTTTTCAAAAATTCTGTATGTAGATTTTATAAGTGAGTCTTAGATATTTTCCTTCAGTTAACAAGGGGCTGGTAGCTTGTTGTTGTGAACTGTTGTGCTGTTTTTTGTTTTTTCTTTCCTCAATAAACAACTCTGCTACCATTAAGTCAATATCCCCCATTTTATCAATAAAAATACACTGTATTCTGTTCTTTATACAGGTCAGTTAGCATCAGGGGAATGGTACTGGATACAGAGAAAAACCAAAAACTACATATATGCCCTTAGGGAAGTTAGAGTCTTTAGTAAGAGAGAAAGCCTAGTCCATGAATATACTGCTAGTCCATGAATATACTACCAGATGTTACAATAATTGACACAAATGATATCAATTATGTGGCTCTAGCAGTTTATATTTTCTTTCATTAAGAGATACAAATGAAATGCTTTAAAAAATGATAAAAATTAGAAATTATTTATGAGTGGAATATATCAGAAAGAAACTTCAGAAATAATAGCTTTATACTTAAGCTAGCACTGGATTGCTGGAAAATTTGACTGCAAGAGGTATGTACTTCAATGACTGTATATTATGCTTCACATAACTAATGAATTACATCTGTTTCTTTGTGCAATTTGTGTTTTATCATCATCTTGATCTAACCTTAAACCTCATCCCATAAAGTTTACATAACCATAGGCTCATAATTTTTGTTATCTGTTTGTTATAAATAAAGATACATAGACTTACAAAGATATCTGAAAACAGGATATTTTTTCAAATTATATTTCTTCTTTTCTACAGTTTTACATACACTTTAACTTCATTAACTGTCATACTAAAATGTTTTTTAGACTTTTTTCTCCCAACAGTTCTAAAATGCCTTTAATGATCAATTCTACATATCTCTGGCCAAAACACAATAGTGATGGTCAAAAAATACACTTGATTTTGGGATTGAATGATGTTTTTTGGTGCAATTCTCTTATTAGATTTGTTTATTTATAAATTCACTTGAATACATTCAGAGACAACTAGTTCAATATGAGATTTTATAGTTCTTAATGTTATAGTGATTTTTTATCTTTATTGTTATCATTTATTATAAAAACCTTTCATTCTATTTAAAAAATAAAAAAGAAAGCATTTTATTTGCTTATGTATTTAAATCTAAGTAGCACCAATGATGTCAATAATATCAATTACATGGCTCCAATAATTTGCATAATTCATCTCTCATTGTACCCACCATGAACTTTTGATTTATTTATCCCGTAATTTTAATTCTTCCACAAGATTTTAGGTTGGAGACTATTATTTCTACCCGTATTTTTGCTGGTAACCAAACTCAAAATGTTTTTTTCTTTTTTTTCTGGTATAGACAGATATTTTGGTTTTATGAAATAAAAATCCTGTCTCTGAATAAGCTGTGATTCAGTGTTGACCAATGAGAAATAAAGTGAAGTTCATTAGATATTTTTGGTAAAGAGCATTAAATACGATAACATTACTCTATTTTAAAAGAAAAGGTTGGCACAGAGTAAGTGCTAATTGCAAGTTGAGTGCAAAGGGTACTACAATACAAATTAGGGTAGCTTAAGATGGTGACCTAGAGTGATGACAACACTTAACCAATAAAGCTTTGCTAGCAAATTCTGTCCTCCAGATGTTTTATGAACTGAAAAGACTAAACTTCAATTTCTAGGGCATTATTCGTTTAGTGTTTACCCGTTAGTAAAAGCACACTTAACATAGTAAAATGGCATGAAAATCTATATGCTAGAATCCTCATCCACAAGATGATATTAGGAAATAAAACCCTTGAGAGGAGATTACGTAATGGGTGAGGTTCCCTCATGAATGCGATTCGTACTTTTTTAAAAGTGGCCCAAGAGACCTTGCCAGCACATGGGGACACAATTCAGAAGGTGCCATCTATGAGCTAGAAAGTAGTAGGCCTTACCAGACATCAAATTCACTGGCACCTTTCTCTTGAACTTCCCAGCCTCCAAAAGAGGAATAAATGATTTCTTTTTTATATATAATCTACACAAATTTTATAGTATTTTGTTACAGCAGTCAGAATGGACTAAAAACATAGCAAATTCTTTTAATTTTATAGCTATTCTACCTGTCCCTACCTGTACCTTTAAATTTTTTTTTTCTGAAATCAGCTACTGAAAAGGTGCTAACTCTTGGAAAGATGTTGGAACTCCAGCTCCCTCTCATATACCCAGTACGTCAGACAAAAAGTAGGTAAAGACAGTCTGAAGTTACAGCATAAAGAATAGCATAAGAACTCTTAGAAACCTTTTTCAGTATGGCAAATTTGATTCGCATGATTAATATGTTTAAGGCAATCCAAAGGATATTTTGTAGATAAGATTGAAATGCAAACACAACTCCAGAAAAATGTATTCAATATAGAAGAAAAAAAGTAACAATAAACAAATAAAAAATTTTAAATAAAACTACTTTAGTCAAAACAGAATATATATGTAGACATATATGCATCGTGCATATAAATATATGTATATATGTGTGCATGCACATATACACACATTTATGCAGATGCACTCAATTATATGTCAGTGTAATTTGCAAACTAAAATGAATATGCTCTTCTGGAAAAATTTAAAATGCCAAAGTTAGCATAGTAGGCACATAAACAAGCATGACAGTAACTGAAATGCTAATTAGAGACTTCTTATTGCCCACCACTGCCATGCACAACACCAACCCATCTACACATGCTTTATGCCCATACAAGATTGTATTAAAGGAATGTTCTACCAAATTATCAAGGAAAACTCCATTTTATACAACTTTCACAGGAAAAATAAAACATGAGAAAAATGCCTCACTTATTTGTCAAAATTAGGATATACTTGCATTAGTCAGGGTTTTTTTTAAAGAAATAGAACTCATTGGATAGATAAATATATGTAGGGGAGTTTATTAGGAGAATTGACTCCAACAATCACAAAGTGAAGTCCCACAATAGGTCATCTGCAAGCTAAAGAACCAGGAAACCAGTCCAGGTCCCAGAACTTCAATTGTTGGGGAGCCAACAGTGCAGCCTTCAGTCTGTTACTAAAGGCCTAAGAACCCTTGGCAAATCACTGATCTAATTCCAGGAGTCCAAAATCATAAGAACTTGGAGTCTGATGTTCAAGAACAGGAAGTATGCAGTAAGGGAAAATAATTAAGGCCAGAAGACTCAGCCAGTCTAGTCTTTCTACATTCTCCTGACTCCTTTTATTCTTCTTTCACTGGCAGCTGAGTAGATTGTGCCAAACAAAGTTGAGGGTGCATGTGCTTCTCCCAGTCCACTGATTCAAATGTTAATCTACTTTGGCTACACCCTCACAGACACACCCAGAATAAATACATGGCATTCTCCAATTCAATCAAGTTGGCCCTCAATATTAACCATCACAAGTCTACCTTTGTCTACTTGAACTCATACACATCTCCTGAAATCATACATACTCTTCAAATAAAAACAATGATAAAGTTATAATTACACCTAATAAAGTACAGCTGTTCTTCGTACAAACAGAAACTCACCAATACCCAACACAAATGCTATTACATAAAGTCAACAACACTTAAATGTTGACATGAAGTCACTAAATCTTATGTCACATAAGGAAAAAAGAAAGGAAATAAAATGAAGATATTATCTTCCTACAAGTGTAGACATGCCCAAACGTGTTCTTAACAAAATAAAAAGAAAATACTCATGACAATTACAGCTCTCATTTCTACAACTGTTCATGTGGTAACAGCTGATATTGATAAACTACCTTCTTCTACTACTCTCCTGTATTTCTTTTGCCTTCAGCAAGCACCTCAGCAGCTTATGGGTTTGTTTGCTTTTTTTCCTGGTGAAGTGATGGAATAAAATAAACCTTTATTCCTGAAGGGTCTGGGCCATTTGCAGTCCTTCCTGCATTGGGTTGTTGTAGTTTCCCATTGACCTTAATCACAGGTAATATTAAGAGATACCCTAAGGGATCTCCTGTATTCCACACAAACTCTACCTTACCTCCCTTTTGGAGTAGTAGACTGATTTCATCTTGATAGTTTGGGTCACTCACCCCAGCCAACACTGTCACTCCCTCTAGGCCTGTTGACTTAGAGGTAGGAGGATCCCAAAGCATCCAGGTGGCAATCTTAACTTCTGGTTTAATGGAATCATTGTTGTGCCCCTAGTGGTAGCATTCCTCCATCTGGAACTAAAACCTCTAAACTAGTAGAACATAATGTCACAGGAACAGAAAGCAGAAGTGTTGCTAATGGATCACTAGGTGTGATGGTGGGTGATGCCCCATCCACGTCCACTTCTTGATTCTTGGACCTGTGAATCCTTGCTATGGGTGAAACAGTACCACACACTGGATGCTGATTCAGAGCATACAAAACTTTCTGGAGAACTTTGCTCCACCCCTGCAAAGTATTTTCACCTACTTGGCATTGTAATTTTGACTTCAAAAGGCCACTCCACTGTTTTATCAATCAAGCTGCTTCAACATAACAAGAAACATGGTAAGACCAGTGAATTCCATAAACATGCACCCACTGCCACATTTCTTTAGCCATAAAGTGAGTGCCTTCGTCAGAGGCAATACTATGTTGAATACCATTATGGTTATTGGTGGATAAGGCATTTTATGAGCCCACAGATAATAGTTTTGGCAGAAGCATTGTGTGCAGGATAGGCAAATCCATGCCTGCAGTAAGTGTCTATTACAGTGAGGATAAACTACTGCCTTTTCCATAATAAAAAGGGTCCAATATAATCAATTTCCCACTAAATAGCTGGCTGATCACCCCAAGGAATGGTACCATATCAAGGGTTCAGTGGTGGTCTCAGCTGCTGGCAAATTAGGCATTCAGCAGTGGCTGTAGCTATGTCAGCCTTAGTGAGTGGAAGTCTAAGTCGCCTATGTGTAACTTCCATCCCTGTCACTATAGCCACTTTATTCATGGGACCATAGAGCAATGACAGGGGTGGCTGGGGAAAAAGGCTGAGAAGTGTCCACAGGACAAGTCGTCCTATCCATTTGTTAAAATTCTCTTCTGTGGAGGTCCCTCTTTGGTGACACTCAAATGACATATGACATCCAAATATCTTCACAGTTTTTGACCACTCAGGTCCACCCGCATATCTCTTCCCCAAATTTCTTTGTCATCAATTTTCCAATCATGCTTCTTCCAAGTCCCTGACCGTCCAGCCTAACCATTAGGTACAGCCCATGAATCAATATATAATTACATATCAAGTCATTTATCCTTCCAAGAGAGTGCACAATGAGGTACACTGCTTGAAGTTCTTCTCACTGAGATTACCCTTTGCCATTGTCCTTCAGGGATATCCTAGAAAGGGGCTGTAGTGCTGGAGGTGTCCATGTTCAAGCGGTGCCTGAATATCATGCAGAGCTATCAGAAAACTAAGCCCTTGCCTTCTTTTTCTCTGTCAACTGATTATAGGGAACTCCCCATGAGGCCGTCTGTGCAGGCTGGGGAAGAGACGGAAGGGTGGCGGGAGTGGAAACAATGGGCATTTGAGGCTCTTTCTCATGTAACTTGTCTGTGCCCTCAGGATGTGCTCTAGCCCAATCATATATATACTACTGCCATTTGATGATAGAATGCTCCTATGCATGCTCTGTTTTATGGCTACATGGGCCAGAAAGCACACAGTTCATGATAGGCAGTTCAGGACACCTGGTAACTTGATTACTCATAGTGAAATGTTTAGCTTTGACCAAAGCCCAGTAACAGGCCAAGAGCTGTCTTTCAAAAGGAGAGTAGTTATCTTCAGAAGATGACAGGGCCTTGTCCCAAAATCCTAGAGGTCTCCACTGTGATTCACCTACGGGGGCCTGCCAAAGTCTCCAAACAGCATCTCTAACTGCCACTGAACACCTAGAGTACCATTGGATCTTCTGGGTCATATGACCCAAGTAGCAGAGTAGCTTTCACAGCAACCTGGACCTGTGGCAGAGCCTTTTCCTGTTCTGGACCATGCTCAAAACTGGCAGCCTTTTGGGTCACTCAATAAATGAGATGAAGTACATATCCAAATGAGGAATGTGTTGCCTCCTAAATCCAAATAGGCCCACTAGACTTTGTGCCTCTTTCTTGGTTGTGGGAAGAGTTAAAGGCAGCAACTTATCCTTCACCTTAGAAGGAATATCTCTATAGGTCCCACACCACTGGACCCCTAGAAATTTTACTAAAGTAGAGAGTCTCTGAATTTTTAGTAGGATTTATTTTTTATCTTCTGATATGCAAATATCTCACCAATAAGCCCAGTGTGTTTGCTACTTCTCATTCACTGGATCCAATCAGCATATGACATCAATGTAATGAACCAGTGTGATATCTTGTGGAAGTAAGAGATCAAGATCTCTCCAAACATGATTATGATTTTTTTTGATACACATGGGTATATCAAATCCAAAGAGCTGATATACCCATGAGATAGAACAGTAAATGTTTATTTCTAGCCTTGCCAGCTGAAGGCAAATTGCTTCTTTGATGGCCTTAATGGAAGGGAATGGAGAAAAAGGCATTTGCCAAATTAATGGATGCATACCAGGCACTGAGAGATATGTTAACTTTCTTAAGCAATGAAACCACATCTAGTACCGTAGCTGCAACTGGAGTCACCACTTGGTTAAGCTTACAATAATCCACTATCCTTCTCCAAGATCCATCTGTCATGGGCACAGGCCAAATGAAAGAGCTGAATGGAGTTGTGTTAGGAATCACCACTCCTGCATCTTTCAAGTTCTTGATGGTGACACTAATTTCTCAAATCCCTCCAGGGATGTAATATTGGTTTTGATTTACTATTTTTCTATATTAAGGCGGCTCTAATGGCTTCCATTTGTCCTTTCCCACCATAGTAGCCCCCACCATACCAGTTAGAGAGCTAATCTGGGGGTTCTGCCAGCTGCTAAGTACGTCTATGTCAAATATGCATTCTGACACTGGGGAAATGATCACAGAATAAATAGGGGGAACCACTGGCCTCACTGTAAGTCAGACTTGACATAAAACTCTATTATTTGACCTCCATAAGCCCCTCTTGTAACTGGAAGACAACAAAGATATTTTGCATTTCCTGGAGTCAACATCAGCTCAGAGCCAGTGTCCAGGAGTCTCTAAAAGGTCTATTCATTTTCTTTTCTCCAATGCAGTTTCCCTGGTAAAAGCCTGGAGGTCTCTTTGGAGAAGGATGGGAGAAAGATTAACACATAAACTGTCAGTAGTGTAGTGGGATTCTGCCACAAGGGAACCTAGCCTTCCCTTCATTCAAGGGGTTCTGGATCTATAAATGGGTTCAAGTCTGGAAATTGATTGAGGAGACATGATTGTTTTTAAAATCCAAATTAGCCTTTTGTCTGCTGGATCTAGAAGTTTTCTGCTTATATAAATTAAGTAAGAGAGCAGTAGGTTTCCTATCAGTTTCACTTCTAGAAACACTATGATTAATTAGCCAATGCCAGAGATCTTCATGATTCAGACTCTTCTGCTTGCTGCTTTGCCTCTGCTGTCCATTATAGTAACTACACTCCTCTTGCCTTTGACGGTTGAGTGCCACCACTTGGCTCCTGGGACCTTGGGATCCAATTATTCCCAGTGCATTTAAATTCTGTAGTTCAGTGACTATGGGTCCTAATGTAAGATATGGCATACAGATAAGCACAATCACAGAGCTCTTCAAGGATACAGATGCTGCCCTCACAAATCTACTGCACAAAATATTGGTAAAGAATATGTCTTACAGACCCTCCCAGCTGGGATGAGTAGGTCTAAAGTGACTAATCACTCTAGCATCTCAATCTCCTTAAGCCTTTGGATCCCTTCATCTACGTTAAACCAAGGGAGATCAGGCATTTCTAGCAGGCTCACAGTGGGCCACCTTTGGATCCATATTTCAACTAACCAAGCAAATCAACTACTACAACCTTTCTTTAACTCCTCAAGCTGCAATATTAAATGCATAATCCCTACCTAATAGGCCCAAATCAATAGATTCAGCCTGATCCAACTTTATGTTCCTCTCCCCATTATCCCACACCTTTAATATCCATTCCCATGCCTATTCTCCAAATTTTTGCTTATATATATCAAAAAACTCAAGGAGTTCTTTTGGAGTGTAGTGCATCTACTCATGGTTCACACTCTGAGCCTAAACTCTAGGGGCCTGCCTGGGTTATAGTCTAATTGTAGGTCTAGAAGCAAGCAGGAGTGTTGTGGGTTTGTCTTGAGGAAAGTCAACATTGTCTTGCCTGGCAACTGCCTCAGGGGAGGCCATTGTTTTTGCCTTAGGCACTGCAGGGTTATTCTCAGACAAAAGTGGAAAGCCTATTGGCAGGGTGGATCAGTGCAGAAATGTTGCCACCACTGGGGTGGGGAAGCTGTTTCCTCTAGCAAAAAAAATGCTCATCAGAGTTTACAGGCTCAGTGTCCTCAGCTTCATCAGTGTCCTCCCACACATCCCCCATTCCAAGTTTCAGGGTCCCATTTTTCCAATCAATGTCTTCACTTTATCAATACACTTCTGGTGAGGCTGTGCATGCACCTTTTGTTGCAGGTCAGCCACTCACATGATAAAAGCTGGTGTCTGATTTTCCACAATTTCAGCTCTTTGTCTACAGGAGATAAGACTCTCATTCAAAATAATCTTAGAAGATTTGAGGCTCAGTATGTGCTTCTGAAGAGGGGAGTTACTATCTCTGTGTTTATCATTTTCCTTCATCACTTTGTCCAGCCAACTGAGGAATAACCAACCAACTTTATTATATTCCTTAGTTCTCCACCTATTATGTATAGAGTCACTAAACTCCTTGCCTCTCATGAACAGTGAATCAGGAGTATAAAATGCATATATTTTACATAACTCTATAAACAGTTCATGCCAAGGACTGTCAGTGTTCTGCATACTATTAGAAGTAGAGTCCTTAGCATTTTGGGGGTCTAATCATATTAAGCAGCCAACTCCAGAAACCCCAAAACCAACTAAAGAAATCCATCCTTTAAATTCTGTTCTTCTAGAACCCCTCCTGGTAGCAAAATCTGTGTTGTCAAGGTTCTCTAAAGGGACAGAACTAATAGGAAAGATGAATAAGGAGAGTTTATTAGGATAATTGACTCACAGGGTCACAAGGTGAAGTCCCATGGTAGACTGTCTGCAAGCTGAGGAGCCAGGAACCAGTCCAAGTCCCAAAGCCTCAAAAGTAGGGAAGCTGATGGTGCAGCCTTCAGTCTGTGGCCAAAGGCCGAAGACCCCCTGGAAAATCACTGGAGTAAGTCCAAGAGCTGAAGACCGTGGTTATCTGATGGTCCAGGGAAGGAAGCATCCAGCATGGGAGAAAGATGAAGTCTAGAAGTCTCAGCCAGTCCCATCCTCCCACATTCTTCTGTCTGCTTTTATTTAAGCTATGCTGGCAGCTGATTAGATTGTACCCACCCAGGTTGAGGGTGAGTCTGCCTCTACCAGTCCACTGACTTACATGTCAATCTCCTTTGGCAACACTCTCACAGACACACCCAGGAACAATACTTTGCATTCTTTAATCCAATCAAGTTGACATAATCACGATCATTAATTTCAAAATCAGTTAAGATGACACGAAAACAGAAAAGTCATTTCTCTTATGCCCAAACACACAATTCTAAATGACTACATTATCTGAGTCCATCTTTATATATTTTTACAGATTATGATTATGAAAGGCTTTGCTCAGATATTTAAATGTTATTGTAATAACAGGAACTTTTGTCAATGTATTTTACCATTAATTAGTTAAGAAATGAATTGTAAATTAATGTACCAAAGATATTTCATCGATTTCAACATCTAAAATGTTTAATAATGCTCAGATTAGTAATTCTGAGTAGAAATTCTCTTTATCTAATATAGGTACCAACATAATATGGAAACATCAGCGATAACTATACATGTAATATTTTTTCAAATCAGTAACAACACTGGAATGCCTATTATTGTTCAACATGAACAAGAACATGATATACAATTGTTCAACATAATCTCAGAGGAAGAAGAATGAGAAAAGTAGAAGCTTGATTCTAAGGGAAATAAAATGTCTTGGAAAAATCAAGAGTATCAGTCCACAAAAAATAAAACATTCAACACACTGTCCAGATACTAACTCAACTAACAAAAATAAGTATTATATCAGTAATAATTTCTTAGATAAAGTAGTAGAAAGCAGAATACTATCCGTAGTAACAATACACACTTTGAGGTATTACGATTTTGTTTAAGACTATAAAGAAATGCTAGGATAAATGCCAGGTTGATAGAATGGGCTATTTACTGTAGTAGGGCTGCCAATTTTTCTCAACATAATTTAGAATCTACTGCAAGACTAATTATATTTGTAGAAAGACTTTTAAGAAGTTTATTTTAACATAGGATTTAGCTAATTTCCAGAAATTATATGTGTTGGAAAGCTGAGCATTTTTTCTTTCTCCTCCTAGAAATCATTCAAAACTATAAGAATATCAAAAATAGAAAAACCCAAGCTTATTTTTAATAAAACCATAATACATTAATGACTATCAAAAGCAAGAATATTTATTCAAAATATGCATGTATAAAATAGGAGAAAAATTGAGGACAATTTTCTTATGCTGAACTTAGCTAAAGTAGATCATAAAGTATAATTTCTGAGGAGATAGTATGGCCTAAAAGCAAAAGAGCTGCAAAATATAGAAAATATAAAGTGTGTAGAATGTTGGCAAGAGCTCTTCCAATCCAGTTAATTTCAGATAAATAAAGGCAGTAAGATTTAAATAGACTAAAAAAATCATAAAACAAGCCCTATTTGTGGGAAACAATTGTTGTGTTTGTGGTTACTGAGAAAGAACTTTGGCATTGTGAAAATGAGCTATCCAGAAATGTTGAACTTACCAGCTCCTAATAATAAGAGAGACTTAGAAAACAGCTGGACCAGGAAAAAAAAATCATTTAATGAAAAATTTTAAGGAAAGAAACAACAAATACAGAATCTATAAAAACATACTACAAAGAAAAAGACAAAAATGCTAGCAAAATGAATTACCTGAAAAATAAAAATTATAAGAAAAACGTTATATTGTGTTATGTGTGTATGTAATTACAGACAAAAAAAAATCAAGATACATGAAATGAATACACTGTAATGGGCTTAACAGAGCTCCCTCCTGTTTCCAGGAGATAACTTTCTACTATCAATTCCTTTGGAAAGTGACTCAATTGAAAAACAATGGATTTGCTCAAAGCCATGTCTACTCCATGAGAAGCTTACATCCATTGACTAATTAAGGTAGCAATATAGAGTAACAGCCCCTCGAACTCGGAATAACTCTAAAAGTTTCTGGAAGATCCACAGTTCTTCATCAGGTGATCTAAGCCCTTCCTTTGGGTTGCCTAATAACAATTTTCTCCTGTCCAAACCTGCTTCCTTCCTCCCATTCTATAGCTGTCAATTATCCAATAAAATATTGCACATTTGTTATCATCTACTTACTGGACAGCCTTATTTTGGCAAGTATTACCAAAAATGGAGTCATTAAAAACAGCAAAAGGTGATATTGAATTTTTTGTCTGGATCATTTTCCATCCTGATGGCAATGAAGATTCTATCAACTGTAGTATAAAGACCACAGGTAGTTTTTGGCATAAGACAGTGAAACAATTTTTATAACATTCATCAATGTAATCTGGGATTGTATCAGTCTGCAACAAATAAAGCATTCAACACTCCTCAGATACAAACTCAGCTAAGAAAAATCAATAGTATTAATAGTATTATCATATATCAGCAATAATTTCCAAGAATAAAATAGTAGAAAGCAGAATACTATCCATAATAACAATACACACTTTGAGGACTATGATTCTGTTTTAGAATATAAAGGAATCCTAGAATAAATGCCAGGTTAGTCAAATGGACTACTTACTATTGTAAGACTGCCAGTTTTTCCCAACATAATTTAGAATCTACTGCAAGCCTAATTATATTTGAATACACACACACACACACACACACACACACACACACATATCCATACTCTTTCAAGTATACTCTTGGAAAGGAATGTACTGGCTGGTGCACTTTAGATAAACGGAGGAAACATTAAGTAGACCACTATATTTTATAACAATGGCATGACATCTGCAGCAGAGAGTTACACAAGTTTTGAAAAGAAGTTACTGGCATGCTACTCGGTACAGGCAGAGAAAGACCTCTTGACATGAAACACCAAGGAATGACATGGAAAGGAGTACTCATCATGACCTGGCTTTTCTTAAACTCATCGAGTTATAAAATTTAGTAGGACAGAAATACTCTAACGTAAGGCATAAGAGCACATCCTGGTACAAACATTAACAAGACTGGAAAACATGAAACACAAGCAAGCCATATGAACCAGTAGCCTAAATATCCATGATACTCACCAACATTGCACAAGATATTGCACCAATATAGTAATATGGCATCTTAGGGACAACATTTATGACCAGATAACAGAGAAGGAAAATCTCCAGCTGTGTTTTTGAGTAAGATGGCTTGGTAAGTGGGCTGTAACTATACTAAATTCCCACTCAAAAGTGGCCTCTAAAGATAGTAGTGAAACAACAAATTCCCAATAAGCAGACATTTGTGCAGTACACCTGATTACCTACTTTGAATGGCAACTCAACTTGTGAATGTTAGAAAATTTATTAGCCAGCTAGTCAATGGCCTATAACGAGGAAGAATTAAAGAACTGAATGTAGAAAACTGGAATTGAGGCATATGATGGACATATGACAGTGAAACAAATTGTGGTAATCTTTGGACTGCATGTTATCACTCACCAGAGAGTACTCACCACAGAGCAGTATAAACCAACAGGATGGAGAACATTGCCCAGCCTCAACCATCATAATGTGATGCACAGGTGCATAAATGAAATAGTAGTGATAGCAGAGCTAGAGACTATGCCTTGGAACACCTACTGTGGTGCTGAACTGCTGCTACCAAATGCACAACTTATCAACAGAAAGCAATGATGATCCCCAATTCTGTACCATCCATTAGGAATCTGTTTGGTAACACATTACATTAACATCGATTACATTGAAGACCTCATTTATAAAGAAGAGAAGCCAATTACTTAGAGAAATTCACATTTTCATGCAATTGCACTTTTCTTTCATGCTTGTATGGCCTCAGCCAGCACCACTACCAAACGTTTTACAAAAAATTTAATCCATGGATATGAGATACTGCACAGTATCACTTTAGATCAGTAGATCTACTTTATAGCAAAAGAAGACCAAGAGTGGTTTCATGACCATGAGATTGACTTGCCATATTGCATAGCAGATAAGCCAAAACTTGCCAAAAAGGTAAAATAAGGATATAGCCTGTTGAATGCATACAGAAAGGTGTCTTAGGTGCTGACAATGCTTATATCTTGATAAGCTTCGGAGTTCCATAGGTGTGTTCACTTTGCAAAACCATTTCTAGCTTCCCTTTTGAGATTTTAACACCTTCCTGTTGTATTTTATACTTAAATCTAAAAGTGCACTAAACATTAGACAAGAGATATAATTTGAATACCAAACAGGCTAATAGAATTTTAGGCAAGGAGGAATTAAAAAAAGGAGGAAACTTTTATAATACTAAAAATGCAACTCATAATTGTGATGTAACAAACATTGCAAACATAAAATTGTACCAACAGTCAGGAAACAATTTCTTTTAAAAATCCAAAGATAAATAGAAACACACTAATAGTAAGATTTACTTTATTTCTCTCAGTTCGTGATGAGTTAAAGGGGCTCCACCCATAAAAAGTATATGAAAGATGTAAAGCTGTTTATCATATAACAGGGTAGGCCTAATTTTTGCATGTGTGCACGCGCACACACACACACACACACACACACATATACATGGAAAGAAATAATATATTATACATTTACCTCATATAATTATTAAATACTACAAATTACCATATCCTAAGCCAAAACAAAATATAAGTTCACTCTTACCACAATCCCTCTAGGGAGACCTCCACATAGGAAGTCTGACCCTGCTAGAAAGAGAAGTCACATAGAGAAAGATTTAAAGCCCTCTGGCGGGTTATTTGCACTGATTTTATGAAATTGACTTATTTTCTTAGAACTATTTTATTCTATGTATATTTTTTTAGATTTTATTTTACATTTCTAAAATACTTCACATATCAAATAACAAAAAATTTCAAAAAGCCACATAGTGAAATGTTTCTCCAAGCTCTCTTCCTCATTAATGTTGTAAACTCACTGCTATTAAATTGTCTTGATGATCATGGAGATTGCTATATTGCTTATATATATACACACACACACACACACACACACACACATACACACACACATACACACACATATACATATACACACATAAACATATACATACACACACACATATATATATACATATATATATATAGTATTCTTTAGGCAATACAATCTGTAGTTGAATTTATACATTTTTATTATTTTAAACCTATATCTTAGAAATGTTTCTTTAATATGTATTGCTAGGGAAACAGACTTGAATGTTGAAAGAAAACAGCAGGGCATTGCAAAAGAAACTTTGTACAATTCATGCCACAGCAAGGTAGAAAGAAAAAAATTATAATGAAAGTAGAAGACCGGAATTACAAAGACAGAAAACACACACACACACACACACACACACACACACAAAGAGAGAGTAAATTTTCACAGCAGGCATGCTGACTTCCCATAAGAATCTGGCTCTGACATGGATGAATTTTAGGGTGAAATTTACATAACAACAAAGGCTGTCAAATGATTCCAGTTCTGCTAGAGGTGATGATGATCTTAATTTCTGGACAAACATTACTTCAGCTTTTTTCATTCTCAAAATGCAGTATGTTGTGAAATTTAATTCAGAAAAATAGAAGCCTTATCATTCTATTTGTAGTTCTGGCAACTAGTAATACACATGAAAGGGAAGTACATTTTAGAACAAGAGCAGATATGTAGGCCTGTTGAAAAGAATACAATGCTGAAATTAAGACAGTGACATGAAAACTGGTTGGAGGAAAACTATCAAATCCTGTGTTAAGACTGGTCAGAGAGAATGCACTCAACTAACATGCAAATTCTTTAATATGCATTGCCTTCAGATGTCTACAAGTAAGATAGATATAGAAGTTCCTGTTATATTTCAAAGCCTGTACCACAGAAAGACCAGAATTCCTACAAATGCTTGCCAAATACCATCAGAGGAAGTTTTACCATGAAAATATGACTTCTTAACCTCAGTGGCTCTATTCTTTTTATGATGCTAAAATATTAATGAATAAAATAGAAGAAACAGTTCTACAAATTGAATAAAAATCTAAAAGGTGATTCTTTTTTTCAAATCTAGCAGACAAAAAAAGGTACTTGCCTTTTTTATTTAAACTATTTTAAAAACTCATCTCCTCAAAATGACAGTTTTGTCTTATTCTGAACTATATAAATGAATATATCCCCCTTGCTTTATGTAATGTCAAAAAACAAAAATAACAACAAAGAATATTTCATTTGTGATTATGTAAATCAATGGTAGCTAAGATTTTTTATGCACAAAGAGACTCGAATCTGGACTCTGAGAAGGTGGCAAAGTGACACTTATGCACATTAGACTTGAATCTTGACTGAGAAGCTGGCACCAGACAAAGTAGAACTGATTTTCTGTGCTTATGTGGACATTGCTCAGTGCAGAATCTAATCAGGTATATTAAAAGGAAATTACTGCAGCCCAAAAATACATGTGATTTCAGATTTGGGAGTCAACTTGGTCTTCTGCCCATAACACCAAATCTTAAGATAAAATAAATGTAGAAGGAATAGTGCTTTCCCTGTAACGAGACACTACATAGATGAGAGTCTTGAACAAACTAACAGTGTATATTACATCTGTTTTGAATGTATACCTGAGATGCATACCTGAATAAATAACCTGAATATTACATGAAAACTCTCAGTTTCCTAGCAATTAGCATAAAAAGCTTTAAATTCTGGAGATGAAGAAAATTCATCTGGAATATAGAATTGGTTTCATTAATATCTGCATTAAGTAGCTTGGTGCCATTAACTTATAGAATATTATATCTGCTTGATTAACAACTAAAAGTAAAAAATACTACTTGGTAGGATGATACTTGTAGGATACAGTGAAATCTCTTAAAGTGATGAAGAGAATTTTTCCAGCCAAAAAACAAAATTTTGAATTTATATAATTCTCAATTTAAACAGGTTACAGTATTGAATTAGGTATTGGCTTTTGATTTGCTACAGGGCTCCAAATGGCAAAAATTCAAAAGATTTGAGAGGCCGAACATTAAATTGAACGTCTTTTGAAATAAGGATATTTTATGTTTTTATATATACAATTATGTATATATAATTTGAAACATTGATTTATAAAATAACAGAGCTAAAATACTTAATTTGAACACCAGAATAAGGTTTTCATTTATTTTAGTGTTAGTAAGTTTTGAGTAATAATATTTGGTCTATTTCTAATGTTTAATAACCTCCAGCCAACTACGTGTTACATTTGTCCATAAATAATAACCTTCAGGTAACAGCAGTACTTCTAATATGTTCATTCAACGAACAAGAAAGCTATGAATGGGAAACTCTACCAGAAGAAGCAGCCCTCAGAATAAGCTGTATTCAAGTAGACTTCTAAAAAGAAATACTCGTTACGTATTCTATAAATCTAGAGTAAATGTCAATAAAACTTATGATGAAGTTCATCAGTGGTTCACAAACTTTGGCATGCATCAGAATCACCTAGAAATACTGTGAAAATATAGCTCACTGGTCCCAATCCTCAAAATATCTTATCCAAGAGGTCTTGGCTAAGTCCTGAGAAACTTCTCTCTAGTAAGCTCATGGGTAATAGTGATGCTGCTGGTCCCAAGGCCACATTTTGAGAAAAACTGCTTTAATAGACTATGGTTGGACACAGAAACAATGAAAAGATCTCCACATATGAAATAACTCTTAGAATTCAACATAATCTGTTATATATTTTTTTCATAAAATTAGTAGCAGTGGGTCTTATTGAGACCCAGTCTTTCAAATAACGCAATTTTGGTAGGGAAAATTGTGGGTTGGTGATATCAATTTACATGAACTTGGCGAGTTAAATCTGGAGATTCCTGAAAATCCGAATAATTTTTATATTTCTAGTCAAAAATATAACCAAGAATGTTCTAGTATTTTTTTCCAAACGATGTGTATCTTATTAAAATGAAAGCTTATTTTATTTTTAGAAATCCTTACTGATGATGCTAGTCCTTCTCCTGTTTCCACTTCTTTTTCAGTTGTGGAAATAATAACATTTTATACCATAATATTAATTGCCTGTAATGAACAGTATATAATTTAAAACATTATGTAATGCTTTCCACTATTTCCCATATGCCAAAATATTTAATATCTATGCCTGTCTATGTATCCATCCACCTGTAATCTTTCCAGATTTTATAAATTTTTCATTATAAATGTTGGCATGTCAGTTATTTCCTTTTTGCTTCTCAGCTCCAAATTCATTTTTCATGGCCTTTCTGAACTCTATTGTTTCAATTAAAAACATTTTTTAAATAGACATTTCTCCTATGCCAGCTGGCAAGACACTTCAGCTATGTCAGTAGATGGCGCTGGTGGGACACAGGAGTAGAGAGGGACTTGATTCTAGTGGGCTTGTTTCCTTTTTTCTCCTACTGTGTGTTAGCGGCATGCAGCAAAGGCAGCCAGTGGCACTTGGCACTCGCTCTAGCAGCTTCCCACTCAGTTCTGCAGGAGCCTCACAGGACACCACTGCTTGCTTGAAGCACCTTAGCAAACTCTGTCATCCAGAGCCAGAGTTGTGCTCTCTGCAATGATGCCTGAATGGCCATGCCACTGAGGGGAGGGAACTTCCAGATGTATTTCTTCCTTGGATGCTCTGCCTCCACCCTAGCAATAGCGGCTGTTGTCTATAATTCTCTATTCTTTAGAGTAAATCCCTTCTTGTCCTTAATAATTCTCCATATTGCCTTTTCTTTTATTCCAATTACTGCATATTTACTGTCCCATGGTTGAACTCTAATAGAGTTGGTTTCTGTATTCTTTAACAAGTGTTATTCTTTAACAATAAAGTGTACGTGGTGTGTGATTTTTCTATACATGATAGGGCAACATTTTAAATGAGTATATTATACCTTAATGTATAATAAATACATATCTTACTTGTTAAATTTCTATATTTACAAACGTATTAAATAATAGTTAAACTAATTGTATGATGTACAAAATTCTGACTCTATGACAATTTGAGTTAAATCCATGTCCCTGTCAGCCTGTGTAATTTTAAAAAATACATAATGTAACCAAAAGTGTCAAATCCTGAACTATATTCTCTATTTTTGATATTAAATCTGAGATGGCTGATATATACATTTGTTTCACTGTAACAACCATTTTAATATATGCATATTTTATAACATTGTGCTGTACGCCTTAAATATGCATAATAAAATTTACTTTTTTAAAAAAACAGCAGAAATAAATAAATAAATAAATGCCTTACCTAAAATGTTAAGGAAAGAAAACAATATCTGTATAATTATAAACACTCAAATTTTCCAATAACTCTTATGAATCATACATTCTGAAAAAACAATGACTCTGACTCCCTCAGTTGTGTAATGGCTTAATTAAATAATTTGGACTGAGTACAGTGAAAATACAACTCTCCGTATCTCCCCTACTAATGACCATTTATGTCTTCTCTCTGGATTCCAACCTTTCCTGCTGCTGGATTAAATGTTGGAATGCTTCCATAATCTTTTCAGTTTTCTTAAGCCTGCAGCCATAAAAAAGAATAAACTAATGTCCTTTGCAGGGACATGTATGAAGCTGGAAACCATCATCCTCAGCAAACTTAACGCAGGCACAGAAAACCAAACACTGCATGTTCTCATTCATAAGTGGGAGCTGAACGATGAGAACACATGAACACAGGGAGGGGAACATCACACAGCAAGGCCTGACAGAGGGTGGGGGAAAAGGAGAGGGAGAGCATTACAACAAATACCTAATGCATGTGGGTCTTAAAACCTAGATGACGTGTTGATAGGTGAAGAAAACCAACATGACATACGTATACTTATGTAACAGACCTGCATGTTCAGCACATGTATCCTAGAACTTAAAATTTAAAAAAAAAGGAAAAAAAATCTTCCTAAGCCATATAATATTTATATTTTAGTAGTCAATAGAATCCACAACATTATCAAAACTTCCAGCAGCTTTTCTCTCACTTAAAGCTTTCCTCTCCACGCTGTTACATTTGCTTGGAAAATTGTGGCAATATTGCTCAGCTGACCCTTTCTCTTTTCATTGTACTTAATCCTTTCCTTATAGACTACTGTTTCTGACTCTTCCAGTGTTTGGGTGAAGGATGAGGGTGGAGTGGGGGAGGGAATTTGAGGCACAGAGTCCAGCCTTGTGTTCATATATGGTGGCTGTCCTCCACTTGGTAAGTCACTTGTGGAGATTTCTCTGCTATCTCCAGTTGAAAATGTCTAAATGTATTTGCTTTTGGAGCAGATAATACCTCCTTGTCTTCTGCTATAGCCTCTTAGGATTCTTTCCTTAATTAACTCTGGGCTTTCAGTCATCCACCCTTCCACTGGTAAACTTTTATGTATTCTCTTGAATGAGACCCTTCTAAGATGAGTCACTCTTGTCTCTGCCTTCCCTCTGGCGACATGCACCTTGGTCCATGAATGGAAAGTCAACAAATATACATTTTTTTTCACTCTACCTGCAGAAAGAGGTAGAGCTAATCATAGCTTCTGACTATTTACGTCTTCAGACTTCAGTCAAACATGATACCTTTTGTTCTTCAAGCTCTAGGATACACATGCTGAGCTTTGTGAGTACAGGTATTTCCATTGAAGTATCTTTGTGATGAGTTTCAAATTGAGAAGGGTGGGCATCATTTATTTGCTCATTGAGGTAGAAGAACCTAGCACATTAACATTCCCTGTAAGGAGAGCTCTCCTAGACTATTCAAGCCTTTTTCACAAGCTGAAAAGTTTTATTAACTAATCTTAGTAGAACCAATTTTCTTCACCTCCTTCCTATTTCCCTAATGAATGAGATGAAACTCCATTTCATTTTGTATTATGGAGTGCCTTGTAATCTATTACTTTGTTCTCCATATTTAAAGCGCCTTCCAACATTGAGAAAATAAGGAGAATAACAATTAATAAACTGTTATATTTGCATAACAATAACACCTTTATTGTGACTATTCTGCTGTATCTGAAAATTCAGCATACAAAGATACAAAACTTATTTAAACTTCCTGGCACTACATGTTTTCCTATAATTCATTGCATAAAATTTTTTCCCTGACAACTTTGTAGAACAGGGCTGAATTATTAAGGAATATGTCTATAGTCTCTATGGGAAGAACTGTAACTTGGAAGTGGCAACATTCTGTCATATTTCTGAACAGTAAAAATATATTGTTTGATAGTCACTGCTTAATGGGTGAAACTTACCATTATAAATGAGCCAGACTCTTAAATATGCATTAAGTCCCACAATACTTTCTTTGAGGTTTTAGCAAAATTATACCAGAATCCAACACTCTGTTTTTGATTATCCCACTGAAAAATAAGAGTATTATTAAGGTCTTTATTCCTGTTTCTTGTGTTTAATCAAAGATATAAAATTGTAATGTAGCAAAAAACTTTGAAATCTCTTGCTGTGAATACTTATGAGCTTGCTTTTACTAGAATTGAGAATATTTCTGAGATCCAAACTCATTAATATCTTAGTAATTTAAAAGTGAATTGTGGTTTATTTTATATAATGAAATATATGAATGGTATTAAATTTTAAATAAGTGTTATCACACACTTAGTATGTGCAAAGTATAGCCATGCACTAGTAAATAGTCTATGAGGAATAATTAACATATAAATACATCAACAGCAAGTTAGATTATTAAATATTTTAATAGAAGTGTACACGACAAGCTATAAATTAATAAGAAAAATGATCTCTGTCATAGTAATTCAGGAAATCTGCATAAAGTGCATTTTGCTTTTGTATGTTTCTTAAGCAACGAAATTGCTAGCTCCATGACAGCAGGGGTCAAGTCTGTTTTTTTCCATCTTTGTACATACAGCATTTGGCATGGTCCATAAAACAATTAATTTTTATTGAGTGTTTTATTGTAATGATGTTTTACTATTTACAAGTGTTAAAAAGGTATACTCTGCATAAGTCCTCCTAGAGCAACACAAATAAAGCCTGGAAAATTATTAAGGTTGGAGGTATGGACATGAAAACCCAAAAATCATTTTTATAGAAAAGTGACTGTTTGAGTCCCCTATCTTATTCTGTAAAAAATAAGTTACTCGGCCTAAAATTATCTGACATATATTTTAGGACTAAAGGGGAGCCCATAAATGACAAAACAGAGCACATAAAACAAGGCGGTATATTTTTTCTCTCTATCAATCCTGGAAGCGCTATTGCTAGAAGGCAGGTGAAATGTCTGGGGAGCACATTAGAGTGCCAAAAGTGCTGTAATATTCATAGAGCTATAGCAGACAGTTTTGAACGTGATGCCTTCTGGATTTGAAAGATAAACGAGGAGGCAATTCTTTGGGGCCTTGAGAGTGTATGTTTCTGTATGTCTCTGTGCTTCTCCGTTAGTAATGTGCCTGTGATACAGAACCCTGAACAGGGCCTGTCACAGTTAAGTCCCCCATAAATATTTGTTGACTGAAGATTTACACCTCCAGAACCAAAACCTAGTAAACAAAAGTGTATTTCCTCATTTGCTCTCATTTTTTGTCTCCACTCTGTACAAACTTTTTCCTATCACCAAATTTTAAAACAAGTTTTTCTTTCAATTCCTTCACTTTATACTTAAGTTTTTACTGTTATAAAATTGCTCTCTTTATGCTTATCAATTTGACGGGTTTTTGGAACTAAACTTGACAATGTTTTTGGAATATTTATTCTGTGCAAAGCATTTTCTCATCAATAATGAAGTAGACTTTTTCTGAATCTTGCATATTTTTTTTTTTTTTTTTTTCTCTTTGGAGCATGTTGCATGACGAATCCTTTAAACTGAAGCATATGGAATCTTTGACCCTGCCAAAATTTCGTGTTTTATTTTCCTTCCTATCTCTCTCTATGTCCAATCTTTTCTTTTCTATTCAGTGCAACTGTTTTTTTTTTTTTTTTTTTTAAGCTGGAATATGTCCTCTTCTCCCCTTCATTGATGGTTTCCATTGCCAACTTACGTGTTCATAGGACAGATCTACTTTTACATCTCCACAGAATATTTTTAGATGACTCTATTCTTTCCTTCAGACTACATATGCTCATCACATTTAAATGCTGATAAATCACTTAGATATAATGATGATTGTAAAAATAACAATTACAAGTTGATATTTCCTAGATATATTTTATATGTTAATGCTGAAAACCTAGAATATAAAAATAGAACATATCTTTGCTTTAACTCATCACATTCCATTCAACTCTTCTAAAGAACTGACATCTACTCTTCTAGATATATTCTTTTATACTTTATCTGCCATTGCAAATTTTTTTTCAATTTTTTTACTATTGGCATTTAGAGTACAAACTTTGTCAAGGTATCTGCCTATCCCATACATCTAACATTCTTGATTTATTTCTCTTTCTTGTGGTAAAGAAACATCTAACATGAGATCCACCCACCTAACAGCTATTATAAGTGTCCAGCTTTAACTATAAGCACAAAAGAGCCCTAGAGGGTTTTAATCTTGTTAGACTGAAACTCTATACCTATGACATGACAGACCTTCATTTCCTCTCCCCTTCAGGCCCTGATAACCACTATTCTACTTTCTGCTTCTATGAGTTTGTTTAATATACCAAACAGGGGTGTAATCATGAGTATTTGTCCTTCTGTGATTGGGTTATTTCATTTAGTATAATACCTTCAAGATCCAGCAATGTTGTAAGATAGGAAATAATTTTCTTCCTTTTTTATAGTTGAATTATTTTCTGTGGTATATATGTAAACATACAATTTTTAAATCGAATTATCTGTCAAAGGACATTTAGGTTGCTTCTATCTCTTGGCTGTTGTGAATAACACTGCCATGAGCGTGGTAATATAAATATCTCTTTGAGGTCCTGATTTCAATATTTTTATATAAAGACCTAGAAATGGAACTTCTGGATCACATGGTAGTTCTATTTTTAATTTTTGAGGGAAACTCCATACTGGTTCCATAGTGGCTGCACCCAACAGCACAGACAACAAAAGCAAAAATAGACAAGTAGTACTGTACCCAAAACTTCTGCACAGCAAAGAGAGTAATGAACAAAGTGGAAAAGCTATCTACTTGATGGGACAAAATATTTGCAAATTATATATCTTACATGGGGTAAACATCAAAAATAGATAAAGAGCTTCTACAACTCAAGAGCATGAAAAAAGCCAATAGCCCAATTAAAGATTAGGCAAAAGTCTTGAAAATACATTTTTTCAAAGAAAACATACAAATGGCCAAAAGGCATGTAAAAAGTTGATCAATATCACTAATCATCAGGGCAATGAAAGTTGAAACCACAGTAAAATATAACCTCACACCTGTTAGAAAGGCCATTATATTAAAAAAAAAAAAAGAAAATATTTTGATGAGGATGTGGCGAAATTGCAACCCTTGTGCACTGCTGGTGAGAAAGTTGGTTTCAATTTCTCTACATCCTCACTAAAATATTTCATTGTTTTAAATAATGGCCTTCCTAATAATGGTGTGAGGTGCTATCTTACCACTTTCCCAAATGCATCCCAGAGGAATGATACTAATCCCAGTTGAGGATCACTGGTACAGACAGCACTGCCATTTTAAAGAATTATAACTTTACCTTGAAGATAATATACATATATTGATGGTATAATTGATGCAAAAGCAGGATAATTCAGTTTGGCAAAAACTCACTTTGGCTGATTCATGGGGAAGTGGCTTCAAAGAGCTTTCCTGAGTTAGGCATTTATTTGCTGGTTACCAGAGTGATCCAGGTAAGAGGTGATGTGGTAGTCTGTGGTACAAGTATTTAAAGTGGGAAGACTCAAAAAGCATTAATGATTTAAAAATAACAAAAAATAAATTTTGATGTTATATAGACCTGAAGGAGATGGTGGACTTGAGGATTATTCTAGATTCCTGGCTTGGGTGTGGGTAGAAAGAATGACCTTTCCCTATTTAAGAAATACAAATTGTGGTGGACTAATTCCTAGCAGAGTAGGAAGTAGATATACAGAGACATCACATCTACCATATGGTCATTGTTACTTTATTCATATATTGGACTTATTTTATGATGTTCTTAATATTTCCCAGCATAAGTTGTCACAATTACTCACTGAAGCTTTAAAACATAAAAATGTCAGATAAATTAGAGCAGGAAAATGTAAGAACATTTTAGGAAACTATTCCTGTCTTTTACGAATCTATTTTTGAAAAGAAAAAGGAAGAAAATACCAGAGAAGGCAGAAGAAGGATTTCTAAACATAGGAGAGAAAAGGGAAGGATAGAATAAAGGAGAGAGAAAGAGAGATATTCCTTGTCTTATAGATGGCACGGGTAGGTGGATATAGACATACTTTTTGTATATCCTCATCCTACTGATGAAAGTAAGCTCTACAGAAGGGGATGTCATAGTTTTCTGTCTTTGATTTTGCAATTTGTAATTGATAATTACACTTTGCAATCTCCATACTCTATAAATAAATAAAATATCTCAAGCAGCAAAGCCACATTGTTGAAATAAAAAGTGGATGTCCTGAAATGTATTTTGGCCACATGATCAAAATTTCTTCCAGGTGATCTAATACAACATAAAATGTTCATTGGCAAAATAACCATACTTCTTTTTTCTTTACATTTTGTTGAATTCTTGCAGAAAACATAAAAGAATTATTGTCAATATACATTCATCTATGTCATATATATGGATATGTATTAAAATAAATAGATATATGACATTTTAACTTCATACATATAATTTGGGAGCAGAGAACTATTTGAATGAAGGTCTACTGTAATACTCATGGGAAATAATATATTAAAAGCAATGTGAAATTCAAATGAGTTTTTATTCCTTTTTATTTCTTTTTTAGTACATTCTCAGAGGACATTTATTATTTAACATACATTACTTGTCACACCAAAAGCAATTAATTCCACAGGTAACAGAGTTTTACCTTTTATCTTTGGAAATAAAGTGACATAAAATCAAAGCAAACATATGTTCTAATTTTACATGTATTATCTGATAAGCAATTCAGGAAATTCTACCTAGTATAAATTGAACCTTGAAAAACCTTTGGGATTTTTTAACATTTGTAAAAAAATTCATGTTGCCAAAATTAAGAATACATAATGAAGAAGAGATCTCAGGAACATTTGACTTCAGGCTGTTTTGATTTGTAAAATGCATGAGCTAATGGCTGCATTTTTTGTTAATTTCATAAATCACCAAAACTAGTTTTCAAGGAATTTCCCAAATCAACTTAAGACCAAAGAAACAGAAATTGTATGCATATATTTGGTCAAGAAATCATCTCATAGAAGTAATCTTAATATCCAAAAGCTGATACCTTTGGAAAAAGTAATTAAGACTACAGAATCATAAACATGCATTTATAAGAAGATGTATATAATGAATGCTAGTCTGGTAAAAAGTGTGATATAATTTGCAGTCACTTATATGTTATACTTTTTAGTTGCTTAATTTAGAAAAGTTACTTAATTTCCCTAAAACTCATTCTCCCTGTCTGTAACAGGATTATTAGAGAGATTACATACTTTTGGAATAAAGATTAAACAAAGATACAACCATGTGGAGAATAAAACGGGGACCTTAAATCCAGACTGGCAAGCTTCTAATACAGGCTCTACCACTTAGCAGCTGTGTGAACTCATTCATATTTAATTTTCCTCTTCCAAAAAAAAAAAAAAAAGAAGCTACTCAAACCATAGGACTGACCTGTGTATTAAATGAATTAAGGGGCTCAAGATGGCTGACTAAAGACGTCAGGTGTTTGCCTTCTCCAGAAGAAGGAACCCAAATTATAAATAGATAATCACATCTCGAATACAACACCTAGGATAGAACACTAGAGTCCAATAGAGAAGTCATGGGAAACATCTCTGACATAGAAGAATATGACAGTGAGTGACTGGCTTGGCTGAGATTGGCTGTGAGCCCACAGGGACCCACTATTGCAGGATAAAGTAAGTGAGAGACCCTCAGTAGTCCACATCCCCACCATGGCCTACTGCAATCTGAACCATGAAAGGGCCCTTCTACCCATATGAACCCTGATGCTAGTGTAGGCAATGATCTAGAGACCCCATGAGGGTATTGCACCAGGAAGTGAACTTGCTTTGGGTCACTACCACCTCTGAGACCTAAGCAGCTGCAGCAGGAAGCCACCTTGTGAGTATAGCTGTCATGGGACTGCATCCTGCCCTGGGAGCAATAGCTCCTTTATCTCCACATGCTGGATGCCTCCACTGATACTTCCCAGTGTCCACCCAGAGGGCAACAGCAGCACAGTACTGACTGAACCCAAGGATCCTGTGGAGTCCCCAAAACTCTAGAGCATGGGGAATACTAATATCCAGGGAAAGGGTGGTGCAATACACCGAAAACACGGATCCTGGGAAAAAGGGAGCCAAAAATGCATGCTTTCCAAAGCTGAAAGCTCCTTGTTTGGAGCTGTGAGAAATTACTACACTCCCAATAATAATGCAGACTCTGTACTCCAACCCACAAGCTGAGCATGAGATTCCCTTCCTGCTTTGCACATTGCAGCAGAAGTTTCCACCCCCGGGAATCCATCTGGGTGAATCTGAGAGCTGACTATCTGTGGCTGCAGACAGTGATGGGCCCCACTAGTGAGGCAACCACTGGGCTTGGGTTTGTACATAGGAAACAAAAATACATCTCCCCCTCCACACACGCCTGCAGCTGAAGCCTCTGCTGATGCAGCCAAAGGCTGGGACGGATGGCAGGAAGGCTGCCTGTTTGAAGCTGCTAGTGGCAAGCATGCGCTCACTGGGGGTAGGGGAGCGTGGTCTCCATTATCAGGCTTGCATGTGAAAGTGAGCATCCCTGCCTCCTTCTGCAGCCCTGCTCCCACAAATAATAGGTTAATGTGAAATCTGCATGTCTTGGTCTATGGGTGGTAACCCCACGTTGCAGCTACTGCCAACTCCAGGACTCACTGCTTCAGACCCAGAGGGTCACCCTGCCACTGCTACTGTCATTGCCTAAACCATGCTGGATACCCAGTGACCCAAAAGCCCACTCGCCTGCTTTGCCCATCACTGATACTACCAGCATCTGAGCAAGCCACCTGAATGTCCAAGAGTTGGTCCACGTGGCCCTGCTAACACCTGTTCCAATGAATGCTGCCTTGAGACCAAAGAACAGGTATGCTCAGCCCACCACTGCCATTTCTGGGGCCCAAAGACTGGCTCTCCTGGCTTTCCTGTTGGCAGCAAAGCTTTACCCTAGGCCCAATAATAACTGCACTCTAAATCACTGAGAAAATCACAGATATTACTGATACTGATTATAGCAGAAGAAATCACGCAGAGACTACACCACTACGGCACCAGAATCAAATCCAAAGCGCCTTACACAGCAACACTATTGATAAAACATAAGGAAAAAGTGCTCCTCTACCAAAACAAATTCAAATAATGAAGAATCCATTATTATACCATATGAACAGATATCAATGAAAGAACACAGTAAACATAAAAAGAAATAAAATGTGACACCTCTAAAGGAACACAATAAATCCCCTTCAACATATCCCAATTTTTAAAAATCCACAAAAATCCCAGAAAAAAAGAATTAAAATTATGTGACTAAAAAAATCTCAGTCAGGACAAGAAAGTTCTGAAAAATAATCCAAAGACAAATTTAAAAATTAAGATGTGAATAATATATTAACCAAAGAGATAGGTATCATAAAGAAAGAACCAAATGGTAATTTTGAAACTGAAGAGTTTACTGAATGAAATAGAAAATACACTTGAAAGCTTCAATAATAGAGCAGATCAAGCAGAATGAAAGAATCTCAGAACACAAAGACAAGTCTTTATAAATAATCAAGTTAAAAATAAATAAAAAAAGAACAATATCACAAAAAGCTTTTGTAATATATAGGACGCATAAAGTGACCAAATGTATGAATTATTGTTATTTCTAAAGGTGAAGACAGAATAAAAAGTTTCAAAAACCTATTAAACAAAATGACAAATGAAAACTTCTCAATTCAGACACAGGAGGCCCAGCAATTCACAGATAACAATGCAAAAAGTCTTTTTCACAGCACTTTATAGTCAAACTGTATAAACTCAATGATAAAAAGAAAATTCTAAAAACTGCAATAAAAAAAATTTAGTCATGTATTTTTTAAGGTTTTTATTAAAGTAGCAGTGGACTTCTCAGCAGAAAATTCACAGTCCAGCAGAGAATGGGATGATGTATAAACAGTACTAGAAAAGAAAAAACTGTCACCCAAGAATAATATAGCCAGCAAAAATTTCCTTCATAAATGGAGAAATAGTCTTTTCCAGAGAAACAAATGGTGAAGGAATTCACCAACGCTAAAACAGGCCTAGCAAGAAATGTTCAAGAAAGGCCTCCAGTGGTTCCATGACAGAAAACCAGTAAACAAAACAGATAAACAGTAAGAGAGAAAAAATAAAACAAATAATATTCCAAACACGTAGAAAATAATTAATAATATGATACAAATAAAATCTCACATAGCAATAAGTAGCTTAAATATAAACAGATTAAATTTTCCACTTAAATAACATAGAATAGCTGAGTGGACTAAAGAAAAATATATGTATTTCCTACAAAGAAACACACTTTACTTATTAATAGACATAAAGTCTGAAAGTAAAGAAATGGAAAAATGAATTCCATGCAAAGGAAAACCAAAAGCAAGCAGTAGTAGCTATCTATGTATCAAATAAATCATACTTGAAGTCAAAATATTAAAAAAGAACAAAAAAGATCATTATATAATGATAAAGAAATTGATAGAGCAAGCATATTATAATTCAAAATATACATGCACCCAACACTGGAGTACCCAAATCCATAAGGCAAATATTACTATATTTAAAGATATGGATAAACTCCAATTCAATAATAGTGAGACTTCAATACCCCACTCTCAGCATTAGCCAGGTCAATTAGAAATAAAATCAACAAAGAAATATTGGACTTAAATCGTACTTTTTAAATGGACCTGACACACATTTGCAGAACATTTGATAAAACAACTGCAGAATACACATTTTTCTCATCATTATACAGAACATTGTACATAATTAAACAAATGTTAGGCCACAAAAGAATCAATAACCAACTAAAAAAATTAAAATCATATTAAGTATCCTCTCAGACAATGGAATAAAACTAGGAATAAAACTAGAAATAAATACAAAAACTATACAAATTCATGAAAATATAACAACCTGATCTTCAATGACCACTGAGTCCATGAAGAAATTAAGATGGAAATCAAACAATTTATTGAGACAAATGAAAATAGGTATAAAACATATATAAGCCTGTGAGAAACAGCAGAAGTGTAATAAGAAGGAATATAATAGCAACAGTGCCTACATCAAAAAACAAAAATGTTTCAAATATATAATCCAATGCACTTCAAGGAACTAGAAAAAGAAGAACAAAACAAACCCAAACTAGTAAAAGAGGAGAGATAATACAGAACAGTGCAGAACTAAATGAAACAGAGAATAACAGCAACAACAACAACAACAACAACAACAAAAAACAGCAAAGAATCAATGAAACAAAATGTTGGTTCTTCAAAAGATAAATAAAACTGACAAACTGCTAAGTGGTCTAACCAAGAAAATAAGAAAGAATACCCAAATAAATAAAATCATAAATGATAAATAAGACAATATAACTAGGCCAGGTGCAGTGGCTCAGGCCTGTAATCCTAGCATTCTGAGAGGCCAAGGTGGGTGTATCATTTGAAGTGAGGAGTTTGAGACCAGCCTGACCAAAATGGTGAAACTCTATCTCTACTAAAAAAAAAAAAAAAAAAAAAAAATTAGCTAAACCTGGTGGCATGTACTTGTAGTCCCAGCTACTTGGGAGGCCAAGGCACAAGAATAGCTTGAACCCAGGATGCCACTGTGCTCCAGCCTGAGTGACAGTATAAAACTGTGTCTCAACAAAAATATAAAAATAAAGAAGATATAACTGATACAACAGAGATTAAAGAATAATGTTTAGAGGCTATTACAAATATATGCTTACAAATTGGAAAAAGAATAAATTTCTGGAAAAATGCAATCTATCAAGATTAAATCAAGAATAAATTAAAAACCTGAACAGACCAATAAGAAATAGCAAGATTGGATCAGAATTAAAGAGCCTTTCAATAAAAAACACAGAAATGGATGGAATATTTTTGATGGAATATTTTTTTCTTACTGATTTGTTTGAATTTGTTGTAGATTCTAGATATTAGATGCATAGATTGTGAATATTTTCTCCCACTCTGTGGGTTGTCTGTTTACTCTGTTGACTGTTCCCTTTGCTTTGCAAAATCTCTTTATTTAATTAGGTAACAGCTATTTGTTTTTAATGCATTTGCTTTTGGGTTCTTGGTCATGAAATCCTTGCCTAAACCAATGTCTCGAAGGGGCTTTCCAATGTTATCATCTAGAATTTTTACACTTTCAAGTCTTAGGTTTAAGTCCTTAATCCATCTTGAGTTGATTTTTTTATAAGATGAGAGATGAGGATCCAGAATCATTCTCCTACAGGTGGCTAGCCAATTGTCCCACAACTATTTGTTGAAAAAGATGTCCTTTCCCCACTTAATGATTTGCTTTGCTTTGTCAAAGATCAGTTGGCTGTAAGTATTTTCGTTTATTTTTGGTTTCTCTATTCTATTCCTTTGGTCTATGCCCCTATTTTCATACCAGTACGATGCTGTTTTGGTAATTACAGCTATACTATAAATACAGTTTGAAATCAGGTAGTGGGATGCCTCCAGATTTGTTCTTTTCGCTTAGATTTGTTTTGCCTATGTGGGCTTTTTTTTAGTTCCATATGAATTGCAGAATTCTTTTTTTTTTTTTTTTCTAATTCTGTGAAGAATGATGGTGGTATTTGGACAGGCATTGCATTGAATTTGTAGAGTGCTTTTGGCAGTATGGTCATTTTCATAATATTGATTCTACCCATCTATGAGTATGGGATGTGTTTCCATTTATTTGTTTGTGTTGTTTATGATTTCTATCAGCAATATTTTTTTGCAGTTTTTCTTGTACAGGCCTTTCAATTCCTTTTTTAGGCATATTCCTAAATATTTTATTTTATTATTTTGCAGCTATTGTAAAAGGAGTTGAGTTCTTGATTACTCACTTGGTTGCTGCTGGTGTATAGAAGAGCTACTGATTTGTGTACATTAATCTACATGCCTATATGTTCTCATTGTTTAGCTCCCACTTATAAGTGAGAACATGTGGTATTTGGTTTTCTCTTCCTGCATTACTTTGCTAAGTATAATGGCCTCCAGCTCCACTCATATTCCTGCAAAGGACTTGATCTCATTCTTTTTTATTGTTGTATAGTATTTCCCCATGTACATGTACAACATTTTCTTTATCCAGTCTACCACTGATGAGCATTGAGGTTGATTACATGTCATCACTATTGTGAAATAGTGCTGCAATGACCATACGCATGCATGCATGTGTCTTTATAATACAACAATTTATATTAGTTTGGATATATATGTGGCAATTGGTTTACTATGTCAAATGTTATTTCTGTCTTTAGGTTTTTGAGGAATTGTTACACTGCCTTCTACACTGGTTAAAATAATTTACATTCCCACCAACAGAGTATAAGTTCTCTGCAACCTCACCAGCATCTGTAATTTTTTCACTTTTAAATAATAACCACTCTGACTAGTGTGAGATGGTAACTCATTGTGGATTTGACTTGCATTTCTCTAATAATCAGTGATGTTAAGCTTCTTTTACATATGATTGTTGGCTGCATGTATGTCCTTTGAAAAGTGTCTGTTTATATCCTTTGTCTGCTTTTTAATGGGGTTGTTTGCTTTTTCTTATAAATTAGTTGAACAATTCCTGGGTGATGTATCTTCTTAACTTAATCAGAATATCTTGGGTCAGACCAGGTATTGTTAGGTTTTCTAATTTCTCATACAATTCTATTTTTGCTTTAATGTTGAGAACTACTGGCGTGCATGACCACATTGATGCAGCAAAGTAGTATAATAGGTTAATGGAAGTGAAAATATTGGAGAAAACTTAAAAACATATAGCACAGGAACTCACATTGTCCTACCATTAAACTTTCTAAAAATATCTCTATATATAAAACAATATGCAGATATCATAATCAAAAATAATTGGAGAATGCAGCTCACAAAATGTAATTCCAGTAGAATATTCAGTGAAAATATTAAAGTTGACTTTTATTTTATTGGAATATATTTGTAAGGTAAAAAAAAATTAGAGGCACTTTTTCTGTATGATCAGAAAGATATGCTCTGCTATTTGTCCTTCTTTCTCTTTACTTTATAGGTCAAATAAAGGATACAAAATATTATTTTTAACTGCATTAAAGCATAGAATATGAGTCTAAATCATTTGTTTCTTATATAAAACAAAATCCTAAAGATTCTAGCAGCAATGCAAATTAATTTATTGAAAAAAAGTCCATTACTTTTCTTTCAAAAATTTATTGCAAATAGTCATTATTGCCCAAGTGTTGAATAATGGAGAGTAATCTGATTTTGACATAGTGAACAGGAAATAATCACTTGTAATACTTAAGGCATTTGTGCAGTCAAAAATTGTGCTAACTCCTGAAATTAATCCAAAGTGTCTTCAGGAACTGCACAGGAGTATAACTTTTACATATTTCATTTTATTAATTATAATTTCATGTGTATCACAGTCTGAATAAAATTATTACAAATTTTGAATAGCAGAAATTTCACACTATAAGAGCTAGAAATCTCATCTTAAATCACTGTAAGATCATGGAAACCTAAAGTAAAATGGTTACAATAGATTTACATATTTCAATGTATTTCTTCATAAATGTATGCATGAAATACATCTGATTATATGTGATATTTTACTATGATAGCATTTCTGTGTTAAATTTAAAAGTCTAACCAATCAGATGCAAGTAGTCATGATTAGAAATTCATCAACACTTCATAAATACTCAGGGTTTTCCTCAACTAACATTTTAATATATTATATTAATATCAGTCTTTCTGGAACTTTAAAAAGCCATATGAAAAACAAAAACCCATAGGTATCAATAAAAGTAATTTCCCAACTTTCTACTGTAAAATTCTACCTGTGAAGGAGATTAACACTTTCTCAATGTTTACACCTCAATTAAAAATAAGAATGGGATCTCATATCCAGATAATCAAAATAGCCTTTAAAGAAAATTCTACCATGTTAAGCGAGCCCTTTGGCACAGTGTCAAAGTTCTTCCTTCAAAGCCTCTATTAGGATGTTCTCTCCTGTTGGTACAAACAAGTCAGCTTCACAATCCCATGTACCATGATAAGATTCTATAAATTGCTCTTGTACATTTCTCTAAGAGGAATGTTTACTTTTAGAGCTTTTATTTGGACTACTGACTTCTACCTAGAGAATAGGATTATAGAATTAATCAAGTGGCAGCATCATCTCAGAATCTTTCAACAATTTGAATTTAAATATGCAGTCAACAGATGATTCCACTTCATACATGATAAACAGGTGAATATGTAGGATTTACATATAGTGGTATGTTTCAGAACAACTGTAAAAAAAAAAATTTCGTTTTCTCTAAATGTCTCGCTTCCAAGTATTTTTATCCCTTATGCAAATTACACTGTGCAAGAAAGTATGTCTGTGGTAGAATGATCCTGTGAAAATACACCCCATTGTGCACTGAAGCTGTCCATTCGGGAATCATTATTAAAAAGACAATGAATGTCTCCCATTCTGGAGGACCAGCCTGTTAATTTTAACTTTATATATATGCTATTGGCTATCTGTAGTAGATTAAATGTTATGTAATGCTGTATTTTATGTGATCTATTAGGGCCTCTTTGTCTTGTTTTTTATTTATCATTCAGGGCTATTACTGATATTTTTCTGTTGCTCAGTCTTATCTACCAAAAAAACTTTGGTCAATGCAATGCTGAGGGAAAGTCAACATGTTGAATAGAAGTGTTTTGTCGTTACTAAAACTTTACCATGTTGAAAACTGTAGAAGGTCTCAGCTCAGTTCTACTCTTTAAGGATTTTTAGCGTACTTCTGCTTGACTACTAAGTACAACCTGCATGTGAACATTTAGTTCATCCTTGAAGAAACACACTGAGTTTGAAGTTATTTAACAATACCACATAAATTTCTATTTGAAGATATTTCCAGTTCCATCCTGAAGTGTATAAAATAATGGGGTAGAGCTAGCAGCATGATTTAATGTGTTTTTTCCAGAAGTAGCTCTGCCTTTCGCAGAAAAACTAGATTTTAAAAAAAGGAAAATAGAAAAAGATTACTAAAGCATCCTTACTCATTGTAAGCTCTCACAATAGAGGGCAGATTTTTTGTAAAACAAAGTCCACATAAATAAAATATTTGAATACTTTTATAATATTATCCCTTAGAATGTTTTCTTGATTTTCATTTGCTGTAAATTATTTGTTTTGACAATAAGGCTTGTTCTTGCCCTTAAAGTAGTTTACGCTTGTCAAATTAACAATTGTTGTTTATTAGCCAAATTGTTTTATTCTTAATTCACAAAAGCAATTCCAAAAGAATTATTATGTATGGTACAGATTTCTTAAAGTTTACTTTGTTGACTTCACTAATGAGCCTGGGTTCATGATCATTTTATTGTCCTAACTAAAAAAGTAGTAGCCTCATCAAGATTTGCTAATTAATTTGTATAGGTTTTGCTAAAATATGCAAATATATATATATATATATATACACACACACACACACACACACACACACACACATACATATATATAATAAATACATATATTTTCATATATTTACTACAACTAAATCCCTTAAATTAGGATAGAGAATAAAAGGTTCCAGAAAAGCAAGCACAGGTTGTATCCTATCTTCTCCTAAGGGGAAGAATTATGGCTTAAATGTCAGTGAATGCCAGCAAAATAACGTCTATGAAAATGTCTGAATTTGTCTGAGTACAGGGACTTTATCGCATAAGGGATCCCTTGAAAAAAGAGAGCACTTATACAAGCACCCATTAAGAAATGTGTTTTTATTGCAATGGCATGGGTGGCAGCGTATTCTGCAATTTTTTTTTCTGATTTCTATGAATTATTAGCAATGCTGCTGATGTGTTTCATGTTGGAAGATAGGAAAACTGAAATTGAGGATAATTGAAAACAAATAACTTGAAATGGTTCTTCAAATAGTTCTTGAAACCATTTTTCTAATTATGTTTGAAATTATATTGTAGTGTTAATGTCAGAATTATTCCATGGTTTCAGAAGATAAAAAGACTATACAATTCACTCAGCAAGCCTTCTTTTATACCCTTTCACCCTGGGAACACTATACTACCTATACACAGTTTTTACACTGTATGTTCTCAGATTTGCCCAATAACTAAAGTTACTGTCTCCCCATAGAATTTCATCTGTAAAAGAGTATGAAACCAAATGAATCAATGTTGAAACATGCTTTTTTAGGAGACTGAAACCAAATATCTAAGGATGTTCTTACGTTTATTTAGGCTTTCTGTTTGTTATGGTTTTTATTTTTAATCAAGGGAGACTTTTAAACAACCCTGGACTAATAAAGACTTCTCAATTATACTAGGTTGTCTGAATTTCCTTCATTCTTAAATTTTGAGACAACATACAAACAGTAAAATACGCAAATATTAAATATACATTTTAAAGAATATATACACACATATGTTTGTATAGGTGTGTAGGTATTTGTGTATAGAGAGGCGTAGCAGTAGTGAATTATAAAGATGTGGTATATGTAACAGCACTAATTATATCAACATAGAGAAGACTTCCAATATTCTTCCCATACTCTCCCATAAGTAACTACTGTTTGGACTTCTATTACCATAGATTAGCTTTGTCTGTTAAAAATATCCTATAAGTTGCATCATACAGACAAAATTTTTGAATTGTGTTGTTTACAATGGTATTTCCTGTAACAGTAGTAATTATTTTTTCTTATTCACATGCAGCTTTGTATGAAATGAATGTAAAAATTGCCTTTATATATTCTATTATTGATGGAAATTTGGTTTATTCCAAATTTTGTCCCCCATGAACAAAGTTCTCTGAAGTTTCTTGTGCATTTCTTTTGGTAGAAATATAAACTTGATGGATACATCCAGGAGTGGAATTGTTTTCAGTGAATATTTAGTTAATTAAAGTATCATAGATATGGACAGAATATCTTCCAAAGCGATTATTTCATCTGGATATTCTTAAATAGATGGTTAAATAATATCACTGGGACTTATTCTACATTAGAATATTTATATTATTATGTTTACTAGAAGTAGTATCATTTTATATTATGCATTATGGAAGTAGATAAGACTTCACTCTGTATCATAGTCTTTCCAGTTAAAGTAAGTCACAACTACAAGCCATGGGGCAGGTCTAGTAGTAATACCAGAGGGAAAGAAGGATCTGCAAAAGACTGTAATAAACAGCAATATAAACATCTAATTATTTGATGCTCATTCAGAGCTATACAGTGTTCTAGAGTAGTCAGCACACTTTTTATGTAACAGGCTAGATGTAAAAATATTAGCTTTGTGGTTTCTGTCACAACTACTCAACTTTATTTATGAATTTTTAAAACATCCCTGTGTCAAAAAATATCATTCCACTTTTGAAAATTCATAGCTCAAAAGTCATTCCACCACTCTGGAAGACAGTCTGGCACTTCCTCAAGGACCTAGAAATAGAAATTCCATTTGACCTAGCAATCCCATTACTGGGTATATACCCAAATGATTTTAAATTTTTCTGTTATAAGGACACATGCACACGCATGTTCATAGCAGCACTGTTTACAATAGCAAAGACCTGGAACCAACCGAAATACTCATCAACAATAGACTGGACAAGGAAAATGTGGCACATATACACCATGGAATACTATGCAGCCATAAGAAATGATGAGTTTGTGTCCTTTGCAGGGACATGGATGAATCTGGAAACCATCATTCTCAGCAAACTGACACAAGAGCAGAAAATCAAACACTGCATGTTCTCACTCATAAGTGGGTGTTGAACAATGAAACAACATGGACATAGGGAAGGGAGCATCACATACTGGGGTCTGTTGCAGGGGGCAAGGGAAGGGCAGCAGGGAGGGGTGGGGAGACCAGGAGGGATAACATGGGGAGAAATGCCAGATGTGAGTGACGGGGTATGGAGGCAGCAAACCACATTGCCATGTGTGTACCTATGCAACAATCCTGCATGATCTGCACATGTACCCCAGAACCTAAAGTACAATAAAAAATGGCTTTCTAGAATTTTTAATCATGTAGAATAATTAATAACTTACTTGCCAACCAAAACAAAGCTATATAAAGCATCACCTTTCAGGATGGTTGCATATTATTTCAATACATGAAAACTAGAGAAATACACCACCACATGGTAGCTATAGCATATAGAGAAGAATTCTGTACGTGGTATTTTGAAAAGCAAAGACCTTCTCAACCAACTTCGTTACACTCATCTCCACCACACATGGAATAAAATAAAAACCCAAGACATAGCAGAAGTGAATACACATTTAGCTTGACTCCAAACTATTTTGGATTGTACAATAGTCACAATACTACCCTTTCTTTCTCCTTTCTCTCTCCTTCCTTCCCTCCTTTTCCCTTCCCTCCCCTACCCTCCCCTCCCCTTTCCTTCCCTTCCCTTCCCTTTCCTCCCTCCTCCCTTCCTTCCCTCTCTCCCCTCCCCTACCTTTTTTATTTGCCCAGGAAAAAGTCAGGAGCTCTGGATAGCACAGAAAAATCAACGAATATTTTATTAATATGTTCCCTCTCTCCATAACAAGGCAGAAAATTATTTTCTAAGTTCAAAGAAAAAAAATGAAAGTCGCTGGTGCTCCCTGAATAATTCAGACTCTATATGCAAAATAGATAATCAATGTGCTTATGCTAGAAAATGTACAACTCTAAATGTAAAAGAGTTCTGATAATACAAACTGAAACAGTCCTACTTCATGAAATCTGAACTAAGGAAACATAAAAACTGATAATGTATAAGAAATAAATATAGCAATGAAAAATATGCCCAGAACATCCTTAAATTTTTTAATTATTCATCTTAGATTTTCATTTTGTGTGTGTGAGGAAAGAGATTTTGAATATAAAATTCTAAAATGTGTGAGCATTTTATTCTCTTGCTACCTGTTTGACTGTTCACCCTTATAATGGAATGTGACAGAAAAGTCATTTTTGTAAGCATATTTAGCTTAGCTAGACATACACAGAGCATAATTTCCTATTTTCTTATATGCCAACAAGTAGGATTCTCACATATCAGAGCTGTACAAGAACACAAGTCTTCACTTCTAGTAAAAATGCATCTGCTCCCTTGCTGCTCTATCAAGTTTAGTTATGCAAATACTATTGAATGAAGCTAGACTCCTAGACTCCCTGTGTAGTCTATTAATGCATCTGTAAGAGCCTTCTAAAGATTCCTGTGAAACTGTTTCGATAAGTGTAATGACTTTTTTGTGGAAAAAAAAAAGAGGTAAAAAGGAAGTGTTATCAAGTGGAACAAATTATTAACAACTTGGAAAAACAGATGCTTAAATCCTTTCCACCTGAAAAGTATTTATTATGCCTGTTATTTGCCTAACCCTATTTCAGGCACTGAATGGTGTTAAAAAAAGATTGCTAGTTGGGCACGGTGGCTCATGCCTGTAATCTCAGCACTTTGAGAAGCAAAGGCAGGTAAATCACGAGGTCAATGGTTCGAGACCATCCTAGCTAATATGGTGAAACCTCATCTCTATTAAAAATACAAAAAAAATCAGCTGGGCATGGTAGTATGCATCAGTAATCTCAGCTACTTGGGAGGCTGAGGCCGGTGGATCACTTGAACCCAGGAAGCAGAGTTTGCAGTGAGCTGAGATCACGCCACTGCACTCCAGCCTGGCGACAGAGAGAGACTCATTCTCAAAAAAAGAAGAAAATGTGGCTGATTTGAATTTTGCCTTTAAATATTCATACAAAAGAACGTATCCAAATATGTGTTTCAAGCAATGAACATCAAAAACACTCAAAAGAGAAATAACTAGGAAAGCTTCTTCAAAATATCAACTTTCAGCATTTGTTTCATTGCATGATCAAGACACTGCATTAAAATTTGAGAGACACATAAATGTTATAATGAATTATAGTATAACTGGGATTTAAATACATTTTGTAGTTGAGATAAAACTTATGACCTCTGGGAACACAGAAGGAAACTCAGTGCATAATTTACATTAAGACAAAACCTATAGAGGAGGTTAAATTTAAGTCAAATACAATATTAATATTGTGAATATATGACAGATGAATATGATTTTGACTGGAGAAGAAGAAAATGGGGTGATATACAGAAAGATTAAAATAGCATAGCTTAAGAAGATAAGATGCAACTTGGATACTCTTTTGAAGAAATGATTTATTTTGACTGAAAGGGAAATTTAAGAATGCAAAATATGAAAATGTGGCCAGGTGCAGTGGATCAAGCCTGTAATCCCAGTACTTTGGGAGGTGGAGGTGGGTGGATCACCTGAGGTCAGGAGTTCCAGCCCAGCCCGGCCAATATGGTGAAATCCTGTCCCTACTAAAAAAAATACAAAAATTACCTGGGCATGGTGGCACCTGTAATTTCAGCTACTTGGGAGGCTAAGACAGGAGAATCACTTGAACTCAGGAGGTAGAGGTTGCAGTGAGTCAAGATCATGCCATTGCACTTCAGCCTGGGCAACAAGAGTGCAACTATCTTCTACACCCAGAGGATAGAATAAACTCAAGAACAAATAAATCCTTATATAATTTGCCTTTCTTTCCCTTCCTTACCTTTAGTTTACTTTATATGAAAATCATAATGATTATAGAACAAATTTAGTATAGGAATTTTTTTTAATTTTTTACTTTGAGAGTCCCTCATTGTCACCCAGGCTGGAGTGCAGTGACATAATATCGGCTCATTGAACTTCATGGGTTTAAGCAATTCTCCTGCCTCAGCCTCCTGAGTAGCTGGGACTACAGGCACATGCAACCACACCTAGCTAATTTTTGTATTTTTAGTACAGACGATATTTCACCATGTTTGCCATGCTGTTCTAGAACCCCTGACCCCAGGTAATCTGTCCACTTCAGCCTCCCAAAGTGTTCAGATTACAGGTGTGAGCCACTGTACTTAGCTGAGAAGTTATTTTTCTTAAAACAAAATTTAAAAAACATGTCAGTGTTATTTTGCTTATGAGTACAATGGAATGTTGTGAGACACTATGTAAATAGTGTCAAGTCCAACAATAGTGAAGAAAACAACTATGAATCTGGGCAAAATCCAAGACATATAAGAAAAACTGTTGTTTCTCAATTGGATTTTTTTTTTATTTCTGTTTTTCTGTATCTAGTGGCAGAGAGAAGCTGAAGAAATTGTACTAGGCAATACAAGATTTGAGAGAGGGGAAAATACTGAGATGTTAGCTGTCAGTCAACAATCACAATATTCTGTGCACAGGGTAAGTAGTTTTGAATACAGAATTTGCTAGTTAACAGAGATGCTTTGAAAAATATGCAGTAAACAATCAGAACTTCTGATAGTCTCATGGGATTAGACAGAAAAAATTACAGACTTCGAAGACAAGATAATATCAAGTTGTTGCAAAAGTCATTGTGGTTTTTGCCCCCAAAAGCAATGGCAAAAAGCTCAGTTTCTTTTGCACCAACCTAACTAATAAAAGGCAAAAAGCAGTGAACTGTGTCAGACACACTGCTAGTTTTCCTTTCAAGGCAAATTCTGAAGCCACTTAGTTTAGGAGGTTAATAAGAAAACCTTCATACTTATTCCAATAAGCAAATCAGAGTATGCAGTGATTCTACTTTGCTAAAGAGAAAAGAATATATTTCAGGACTTACAAAGATTACCGTAGAATTATAACCACGGTCATGACCATTATCAACAAGAGAAGAGATAAAAGTGTTGGCAAGAATGTGGAGAAAAGGGAGACTGTGCACTGTTGGTGGAAATATAAATTGGTACAACCCTTATGGAAAGCAGTATGCAACTACCTCAATAAAACTAAAAATAGATCTACCAAATGATCCAGCAGTCCCACTTGTAACGTATCCAGATATACAAAATTGATGTTGATATCCTGGTCACATCTGTAAAAATTCTATTCCAGATGAATACTAGTTTCATGGGCAATGTCATTTTACAAAATGTAACTGTTCTGTGTGCTTATAATTTATATGTTCTTCTAAATTAATAAAAATATTCCTCTTAAGGATATCTTGTCCTATATCCTTCAAGTGCTTTCAATGTATATAAATTCTCTTTAAACATTCTCTTAAATTATATAAAATTATGTCTGTAATAATGTGAAGTAATATTTTCTGATTATGAAATTATTGCACATTCATTGTAGAAAATTAATTTCAGTATACTGATATGACTTTTGTATGCTTTATTATGTAGTTGAGTTAAAAATACAAGCTGATTTTAAAGCAGAACTAATTAAGCGGTAGTTAATGATCCCAGAAGGAGAAGTTTTAACTACTGCTTGGTGATTTTATGATAAATATCTGCCACTGCATTTATTAGTTTGCTAATTTTCCCCAATTAGAAATATGGCTTGAGACATTTAACATTAGTTTCAAAAATACAAACTAAGATAGCTAAAATTTCTTGGCAAAGACAAGAGCCATTCTGTTGTAGCATTGCTTTTCAGTTTTAGTGTGTCATGTAATTTTTAATGTTAACTATTTTTTATTATTAAGTTCTGGAGTACATGTGTAGAATGTGTAGTTGTTACAGAGGTATACACGTCATGATGGTTGGCTGCACAAATCAACCCGTCATTGACATTAGATATTTCTCCTAATACTATCCCTCCCCAACCCCCACACCCCAGTCAGTGTGTAATGTTCCCCTTCCTATGTCCATGTGTTCTCATTGTTCAACTCCCACTTATGAGTGAGAACATGTGGTGTTTGGTTTTCTTTTCTTGTGTTAGTTTGCTGAGAATGATGGCTGTCAGCTTCATCCATGTCCCTGCATAGGACATGAATTCATCCTTTTTATGGCTGCATAGTATTCCATGGTATTTGTGTATCACATTTTCTTTATCCATTCTATCACTGATGGGCATTTGGGTTGGTCCCAAGTCTTTGTTATTGTGAACAGTGCCAAAATAAACATACGTGTGCATGCATCTTTATATTAGAATGATTTATAATCCTTTGTGTACATACCCAGTAATGGGATTTCTGGGTCAAATAATATTTCCAGTTCTATATCTTTGAGGAATCACCACACTGTCTTCCAAAATGGTTGAAATAATTACACTCCTCACCAACAGTGTAAAAGTTTTCTTATTTCTCCCCATTCTCTCCAGCATCTGTTGTTTCCTGACTTTTTAACGATCACTACTCTAACTGACATGAGATGGTATCTCAATGTGGTTTTGATTTGCATTTCTCTAACGATCAGTGATGATGAGCTTTTTAAAATATGTTTGTTGGCTGCATAAATGTCTTAATTTTCGAAGTGTCTGTTCATATCCTTTGCCCACATTTTGATGGTTTATTTTTCCTTGTAATTTTGTTTAAGTTCTTTATAGATTCTGGATATTAGCCCTTTTTGAGATAGATAGATTGCAAAATTTTCTCCCATTCTGTATGTTGCCTGTTGACTCTGATGATAGTGTCTTCTGTTGTGCAGAAGCTCTTTAGTTTAATTAGATCCCATTTGTCAATTCTGGCCTTTGTTAACATTGCTTTTGGTGTTTTAGTCATTAAGTCTTTGCCCATGCCTATGTCCTGAATGGTATTACCTATGTTTTCTTCTAGGGTGTTTATGGATTTGGGTCTTACATTTAAGTCTTCAATCTATCTTGAGTTAATTTTCGTATAAGGTGTAAAAAAAAGATCCAGTTTTAGCTTTCTGCATATGGCTAGCCCATTTTCCCAACATCGTTTGTTGAATAGGAAATCCTTTTCTTTCTTTCTTTTTATCATACTTTTAGTCCTGGGGTACAGGGCTTAATAAATAAATAAATAATAAAGTACATGTGCAAAATGTACAGGTTTGCTACACAGGGAATCCTTTGTCCATTGCTTGTTTCTGTCAAGTTTGTCAAAGATCACATGGTTGTAGATATGTGGTGTTATTTCTGAGGCTTCTGTTCTGTTTCATTGGTCAATATATCTGTTTTGAAACCAGTATCATGCTGTTTTTGTTACTGTCTCCTTATAGTATAGTTTGAAGTATAGGTGATGTCTCCAGCTGTGTTCTTCTTTCTTTGAATTGTCTTGATTATGCAGGCACTTTTTTGGGTTCCATATAAAATTTAAAGTAGTTTTCCAATTCTGTGAAGAAAGTCAATGGTAGCTTGATGGGGATAGCACTGAATCTATAATTTACTCTGGACAGTATGGTCATTTTCAAGTATTGATTCTTTCTATACATGAGCATGGCTCTCATTTCCTTGAGCAGTGGTTTGTAGCTCTCCTTGAAGAGGTCCTTCACATCCCTTGAAAGTTGTACTCCTAGGTATTTTATTCTCTTTGTAGCAATTGTGAATGGGAGGTCACTCATGATTTGGCTCTCTGTCTGTTACTGGGGTGCAGGAATGCTTTTCATTTTTGCACATTGATTTTGTATCCTGAGACTTTGCTGAAATTGCATATCAGCTTAAGGAGACTTTGGGCTGAGACAATGGGGTTATCTGAACATACAATCATGTCATGGGCAAACAGAGATAATTTGCCTTCCTCTTTTCCTAACTGAATATGCTTTATTTCTCTCGCCTGATTGCCATGGCCAGAACTTCCAATATTACGTGGAATAGGAGTGGTGAGAGAGGTAATCCTTGTCTTGTGCCAGTTTTCAAAGGGAATTCTTCCAGTTTTTGTTCATCCAGTATCATATTGGCTGTGGGTTTGCCATAAATAGCTCTTATTATGGGATAGTTTCCATTAATAACTAGTTTACTGAGTTGTTTTTTTTTTTTTTTTTATCATAAAGTGCCGTTGCATTTTGTTGATGGCCTTCTCTGCATCTTTTGAGATAATCATGTGGTTTCTGTCATTGGTTCTGTTTATGTGATAGATTACATTTATTGATTTGCATATGTTGAACCAGTCTTACATATGAGGATGAAGCCTACTTGATCGTGGTGGATAAACTTTTTGATGTGCTGCTGCATTTGGTTTGCCCGTATTTTATTGAGGATTTTAGCATCGATATTCATCAGGGATACTGGCCTGAAATTTTTTTTGTTGTGTCTCTGCATGGTTTTGGTATCAGGATGACACTGGCCTCACAAAATGAGTTAGGGAGGATTCCCTCTTTTTCTATTGTCTGGAATAGTTTCAGAAGGAATGGTACCAGCAGCTTCTCTTTGTACCTATGGTAGAATTTGGCTGTGAATTCGTCTGATCCTGGACTTTGTTTTGGTTAGTAGGCTATTAATTGCTGCTTCAGTTTAAGAACTTGTTACTGGTCTATTCAGGGATTTGACTTCTTCTTGGTTTGGTGTGGCGAGGGCGTATGTGTCCAACAATTTATCAATTTTTTTCTAGATTTTCTAGTTTATTTGTGTAGCAGTGTTTATGGTATTCTCTGATGGTAGTTTGCATTTCTGTAGGATCAGTATTGATATTCCCTTTATCATTTTTATTGTGTCTATTTGATTCTTCTCTCTTTTCTTCTTTATTAATCTGGCTAGCATCCTTTCAAAAAGCCAGCTCCTGGATTCGTTGTTTTTTGTTTGTTTGTTTTCAATTATTTTTTGTGTCTCTGTCTCCTTAAGTTCTGCTCTGATCTTAGTTATTTCTTGTCTTCTGCTAGCTTTTGAATTTTTTTGCTCTTCTCTAGTTCTTTTTATTGTGATGTTAGGGTGTCGATTTTAGGACTTCCCTGCTTTCTCTTGTGGGCATGTACTTCTATAAATTTCCCTCTATACACTGCTTTAAATGTATCCCAGAGTTTCTGGTATGTTGTGTCTTTGTTGTCATTGGTTTCAAAGAACACCTTTACTTCTGCCTTAATTTCATTATTTACCCAATATTCATTCAGAAGCAGGTTGTTGAGTTTCCATGTGATTATGTGGTTTTGAGTGAGTTTCTTAATTCTGAGTTCTAATTTAATTGCACTGTGGTCTGGGAGATTGTTTCTTATGATTTCTCTTATTTTGCATTGGCTTCAGAATGTTTTACTTCCAATTATGTGGTCAATTTTAGAATAAGTGTGATGTGGTACTGAAAGAATGTATATTCTGTGGCTTTGTGGTGGAGAGTTCTGTAGATGTCTATTAAGTCTGCCTGCTTCAGATCTGAGTTAAAGTCCTAGATATGCTTGTTAATTTTCTGTCTTGTTTATCTGTCTAATATTGACAGTGGAATGTTTAAGTCTCCCACTATTATTGTGTGGGAATCTAATCCACTTTATAGGTCTCTAAGAACGTGCTTTATAAATTTGAGTGCTTCTGTATTGGGTGCATATATATTTAGGATAGTTAGCTCTTCATGTTGCATTGAGCCCTTCACCACTATTTAATGCCCTTTTTTGTCTTTTGATCTTTGTTGGTTTAAAGTCTGTTATATCAGATACTAGGATTGCAACCCTTCTTCTTCTTTTTTTTCATTTACATTTGCTTGATAAATCTTCTTTCATCCCTTTATTTTGAGCCTCTGTGTGTCTTTGCATCTGAGGTGGGTCTCCTGAACACAGTACACTGATAGGTCTTGACTCTATCCAATTTGCTAGGCTGCATCTTTTAATTGGGGCATGTTGCCTGTTTACATTTGAAGTTAATATTGTTATGTGTGAATTAGGTCCTGCCATTATGATACTAGCTGGTTATACTGCTTGTTAGTTGACACAGTTTCTTCATAGCATCAATGGCCTTTGTAATTTATTATGTTTTTGCAGTGGGTGGTACAAATTGTTCCTTTGTTTAGTGCTTGCTTCAGGAACTCTTCTAAGGCAGGCCTCGTGGTGGTAAAATCTCTCCGCATTTTCTTGTCTGTAAAGGAGTTAATTTATCCTTTGCTTATGAAACTTAGTTTGGCTGGATATGGAATTCTGGCTTGAAAATTCTTTCCTTTAAGAATGTTGAATATTGGCCCCTACTCTCTTCAGGCTTGTAGGGTTTCTGCCAAGAGATCCACTGTGAGTCTGATGGGCTTCACTTTGTGGGTAACCCAGCCTTTCTCTCTGGTTGCCCTTAACATTATTTTCATTTCAACATTGGTGAATCTGAGGATTATGTGTCTTGGGGTTACTCTTCTCAAGGAGTATGTTTGTGGTGTTGTCTGTATTTCCTGAATTTGAATATTGGCCTGCTAGGTAGGGGAAGTTCTCTTGGATGATATCCTGAAGAGTGTTTTCCACCTTGATTTCATTCTCCCTGTCATTTTCAGGTACACCAATCAAACGTAGATTTGGTCTTTGCGCATAGTCCCATATTTCTTGGAGGATTTGTTCGCTTAACTCTTTTTCCTCTAATCTTGTCTTCTTCTTTTATTTTATTGAGTTGATCTTCATCTCTGATATCCTTTCTTCCACTTGATTGATTTGACTATTGATACCTGTGTATGTTTTACAAAGTTCTCGCACTGTGTTTTCCAGGTTGTTTATATCATTTATGTTTTCTAAACTGGTTATTCTAGTTAGCAATTCATCTAATATTTTTTAAGAGTCTTAACTTCCTTGCATTGGGTTAAATTATGCTACTTTAGCTCGGAGGAGTTTGTTTACCCACCATCTGAAGCCTACTTCTGTCAATTTGTCAAGCTTATTCTTCATCCAGTTTTATTCCCTTGCTGGTGAGGAGTTGCAATCCCTTTGCAGGAGAAGAGGAGTTTTGGTTTTTGGAATTTTCAGCCTTTTGGTGCTGGTTTTCCCCCATCTTCATGGATTTATCTACTTTTGTTGGTGACTATCAGATGGGATCTCTGAGTGGACATCCTATTCGTTGATGTGGATACCATTCCTTTCTGTTTGTTAGTTTTCTTTCTAACACTCAGGCCCCTCTGATGCAGGTCTTCTGGAGTTTACTGGAGGTCCACTCCAGATGCTGTTTGTTGGGTATCACCAGCAGAGGCTGCAGAACAGCAAAGTCTTCTGCCTTTTTGTATTCTGGAAACTTCATCCCAGATGTGCACCCACCAGATACCAGCCAGGCCTCTCCTGTATGAAGTGTCTGTTGGCCCCTGCTTGGAGGTGTCTCCCAGTCAGAATACACTGGGGTCAGGGTCCCACCTGAGGCAGTCTGTCCCTTATCAGAGTTCAAATGCTGTGGTGGGAGATCTGATGCTCCTGTCAGAGCTGTCAGGTTGGGACATTTATGTCTGCTGAAGCTCTGCCCACAGCTACACCTTCCTCCATGTGCTCTGTCCCAGGGAGATGGAGGTTTTATTTATAAGTCCCTTACTGGGGCTCCTGCCTTTTTTTCAGAGATGTTCTGCTCAGAGATGAGAAGTCTAGACAGACAGTCTGGTAGCAGGGGCCTTGCTGAGTGGCGATGGGCTCCACCCAGTTTAAACTTCATGGCAGCTTCATTTACACTGTGAGGGGGAAACCATTTACTCAAGCCTCAGCAACGGTGGACACTGCTCACCCCACCAAGCTCGATCATCCAAGATTGACCTCAGACTGTTCTGGTAGTCATGAGAATTTCAAGCCAGGAGATCTTAGCTTTCTTTTTTCCATTGTGGAGCTTCAGTCAGGGTGGTAGGAAGAGTTGTAAGATAATTTATAAAGGAAGTTATAGAAAATAGTCACAAACCTTCTTGGAAGGCTGGAAGGCTTTCCAAAAGCCTCAGGATAGAGTTATGGCTGAAGGCAGCCTAATCCTCTTTGAGCTAATAGCAAGAGTACATAACAAAGCAATGTAAGGGAGTTTATCTAAATAACTTGTTTACTCATGTGGTCCTAAAACTAACTTTTAATGATTCATGGGCCAGTTGGGTCTCTTGGTGGGAGGGAGACCAGGTTTTTTACTCACAGATAGTGTTTGCTTTAGGCCTTTGAACCTGTTCTTTAATCATTACCCTCCAGTGGTGTTGACTTAAAGTCTTTGTCATGTACTAGGTGCTGAATAAATGCCAACAAGGACAGAAAGTTGGGGCCATGGCTGCCAGATCTTTACAACACTCTCCTTGAGTGTCTGTGAGTTGCCATGGACCCCTTAGCCTGGCTCTTTCACTGAATATCGGTGTTTGAGTGTATTTGTTCTGCTGTTGCTGCGTCAGGTTCTGTGGTTTTAACTCCAACAGCTGGTGGTCCATGTGAAAAAATCTGACAAGAAACCCTATAAAGCATCTCAGGAACCTCGAAAATGAAGGTCAAAAGGACTGTGCAGTCAGTGAGTCAGTAAGTCATTGGTTCCTGCTTGGGATTACCAAGTTAAGGGGAGATTGTTCAGGCTAGGGTTTCATCATGGGACAACAGTTATCAGCACAACAGAAACAGTTATAAAAGTATTGAAACAGCTGCTTAAAGCCAGTGGAGGCTTGGTTTCGCAGGCTCAATTAAGGGACCTAATGCAAACTGTTGTTTCCCAAAGCCCATGGTTCCCATCAAAAAGTATGCTAGATGTAAAGCTCTGGGAGCAAGTGGGAAGACTATTAAAAGTATCATGCACAAAAGAAATGGATCCCAATAATATTATCACTGGGCCAAAATAACAAAGAGGAAATGGAGGTTTTGCCTGACCTCCCTCCTCCAATAAATAGGAAAAAGGACAAGAGACACACTCCAGCTAAGGGACCCCAACTTAAGCAAGTGGAATTAGATGGGAAGCCTTTAGCTTGTCTGGCAGTGCAAGATTAACAAGGCAATCAGGTGTATATGTATAAAAAGATAAGAAAAAAGACATTAGAGGCTGAAACCACAAGGCCATGTGGACACTGGGTGGGAGAAAATGCTCGGTGGCAGGAGGCTTAGGTCACCCTGGGCCAATGGAAACCACCAGGCTGCCAGCATATGCCTGGCAGGAAGAGGAAACAGCATACACAAACAGCAGTACCTAAGCGAGAGCAAGTTGGCTGCCACCTCAGGACACACACCACTGCCCTCTGGCTCAGCAGGTGGCCCATGGCAAAATTTCATATGTTCTTTTTTTTTTACAAGCAACATCCCATATTATAATTCTCTGCTAAGATTAAGTAAAATTTAAAAATTTGAAAGACCCCTTTCTAATTATGGTCACTGCTGCTATTCCAAACCTACTCCTGCCATGACTCATAACCCTATTTAAGTAAAACAGTAGCCTCCGAAGGGTGAGAAATTATAGAGAAACAATGAATTAGTTAAGTTGCAAAACCTGTTTTCTATCTTACAAGCCAATACAGCACTGGATTCTCACAGATATTTAAATCCTGTAGCTAAAAGACAGATTGAAGAAGCAGAGCTATCTATCTCTCAGAGGCAGCTAGATCACACAGGCTCACTCTATTCAGTTCAATTTTTTGCCCTACCCACCAAACACTCCCCTACAGGGTGAATAGGACAGATGATCCCTGGAATTCACTTTCTAGATTGGGTTTTTAGCTCACATACCATGACTACAATATTATCCCTCTATATCCAGTTAATTAGTAACTATTCTGTTCAGGCTGCAAACAATACAGTCAGTTGCTAGGTTATGATCCTTATATCATCAGGATTTCTTTAAGCAAAAAATAATTTGAAGCACTACTATCCCTCTTTTCAGATTTGCAAATAGCCCTCTCTGATTACACAGGACAAATAGAGCATGTCTTTCCTGCTGATAAACTCCTTCAGTTCTTATCTTATACTTCTGTGATCTTACGTACAAAAATAGTTCACTCCTTCATACCTAATGCTTTAATGCTGTTTACTGATGGCTTGGCTAAACATTGAAAAGCTGTGGTCTGCTGAAGAGTACATCATTCACTCACTCAATCTGGATTTCCTAGCACTCTGAGCTCCTTGATCAAGGCCCTGATGCTGACCATGGAAACATATTCCACTCAGCCCATTAACATTATTACCATCTCTGCCTAAATGTATCTAAATGATTTCAATCTTATCTGGAGACTGCTTGAACAAATTATTCTGAAATGCCCAGATTGCCAGCTCACAGGCACATCCACCTCCTACTTCAACAGGTATTAACCCTAGAAGACTAGGACCTAATCACTTATAACAAACAATGTTACACACATCCCTGAATTTGGATAAATAAGGTATTTACTTGTTTTCACTGATACCAGTTCACATTTAATTAGCACTCATGCTTTTCCTGGAGAGTCCACCCGATATGTTATTAAACATCTTCTTTTAGCTTTTGTATTTATGGGGTGGCCCACAATAACTAAAATCAATAATGATCCAGTTTATGCCCTCTCACAATTTCAACAATTTTGTCACATGTGGAACATCCAACATTCCACAGGCATCCAGTATAGCCCCCAAGGAATAGCCATAGTAGAACGTGATGATTCCACTCTTACAAATATTCTCAAAGAAAAAAAAAAGGAGTAGTATGGGTAAGAAATCTGCAACACTAATAGCACAAGCCTTATTTATTATTATTATTATTTTTTAATTTAGATGACAAATTTCAATCAGCTGTAGAAGAGCAGTTTGCTAAAACCTCTCAAGACAGAAACAGCAAGACTGGAGATATAAACAGAAAAAAAGAATGAGTAAGACAGAGACTAGAAGAGAAAAATATCAGAGAGAGCCACAAGAAGATAAAGGAGAGAGAGAGAATGTAGGAAGAAGAGAAATAAATGTTAAGAAAGTTATAAATATAAGAATGCATTTTTAGTAAGGAAGGTTATAAAACAAAGTAAAAAAGCTAATGCATGTTGAAGATTGTCTGTGAAAGTCATAAATATAAGAGTTATAAATATAATAATGAACTTTTAGAAAGGAAGGATATAAAACAAAGTAATATTACATGTCGAAGATTGTGAAAGTCATGAAAATGTTATAAAAAGAAATTTATACAAGAAATGTATAATTTTTGTTTTGAAGGTCTAAGCAAGTTTTAAAACATTAACTGTAAAAGAAATTTTGTGTGTAAAAATGTTGGTTAAATTTAAAGAAGTGTCATTTAGTTTTTCTGTAAACTAGACAATAAAATAAAGCAAAACAGGTTTTTCTTAAAGCACTAAACTGCTCTTTAACAAAGATTATAAAAAGGTCTCTTAGCACAGGCACCATCTCTAGAATTTTCAGTACACCAGCACCAGTCTGGAGACTACTTCCTCATTAAATAATGAAAATAAGAAAAATCTCAAGCCTGCCTAGGAAAGACACTACAGGACCCACAGGCCCAGATGATGTGGATTCCATGGATGACACAGACACCATTCATTCCAGATAATTTGCTTCTTTTTTATTCTTTCACTCAGCCTATAACAGGTATGTGCTATACTCTATTGGGCTCATATCTCAAATCTGCCTTTTTTTTGCCCTGTCACCTTGGCAGATATCCCCTTTTCAGCTTCTAACAATGCAACTGCTTAGCTAAAAGAAATTAACATACCCCTGGCAGGTTCCTTCATTAATGGCATACAGCAAACTAAGGTGCCAAATAACATTACTGGTCACTTTTTGATTGCAAAAGGATGTTGCTAATTATACTCATGACTGACTTATGTTATTTGCTAATTCTAGGATGTAAAGCCAGAATAAGAGCAGTGACCACCATGCCTGACAGACCAGCAACTGCACACATATGCACTCTTCAGTCAACAGAGCCTGATATGAAAAACAGAAAAGGGGGAGATTTGGGGGTTCAGTAAGGGTGGTAGGAAGAGTAGTAACATAATTTATAAAGGACGCTATAGAAAATAGTCACAAACCTCTAAGTCTGGAAGGTTATGCAAAAACCTCAGGATAAAGTTATGGCTGAAGGCAGCCTAATCTTCTTTTGAGTTAATAGCAAGAGTAAATAACAAAGCAATGTAAGGGAATTTATCTAAATAACCTGTTTACTCATGTGGTCCTAAAACTAACCTTTAAGCATTCATGGGGCAGATGGCTCTCTCAGGAGGGGTGACCACGTTTATTACCCACAATTGGTGTTTGCTTTAGCCCTCAGTACCTGGCCTTTAATCATTACCCTCTAATGGTGTTGACTCAAAGCTTTTGTCATTTAATGTGTGCTGAATAAATGCTAGCAAGGCAAGTGAGTTGGGGCTATGGCAACTAACTCCTTACAGCAATCTCGTCGAGTGTCTGCCAGTGGCCACATGCCCCTTAGCCTTGCGCTTTCACTGAATATTTCTGTTTGAGTGCACTTGTTCACACGTGGCTCAGTCAGGGTCTGCAGGTGAAACCCCAACACTCCATGGGGCTGGGACCCACCAAGCAAGATCACTTGGCTTTCTGGCTTCAGCTCCCTTCCTCAGGGGTGAAGGATTCTGTCTTGCCCAAACAGCTGCCCAGTTTTGTGCCTGAAACCCAGGGCCCCAGTGGTGTAGGCACCAGAGGGAATCTCCTGATCTTCCAGTTCCAAAGACCATGCGAAAAGTGCAGTATCTGCACTGAAATGCACCGTTCTTCTTGGTACAGTCTCTCTTCCCTTGGCTAGGGGAGAGATATCTCCTGATCCCTTGCACTTCCCAGGTGAGGCAATGTTTCACCTTGGTACCTCAGTTGGAAATGCAGAAATCATCTGCGTTTTGCATCTATCTTGATGGGAGCTGCACACTGGAACTGTTTCTATTTGGCCATGTTGCCAGAAGCCCAGAGTATGTTAACTATTTTTCTAATCATATTTTATCTTACCTACAACTTGGTATTCTCCTAACTTTATTTTTTTTTTACAAATGTGAAATTTCAAAAATTTGAATATTATATAATGTTATGAAGACATTTGAAAACTTACTATTGATACTAATAAAATAAGCATGAAAAATTTATCAAGATCATCACAAAAATCACACCTAGTCATTAATCCATAAAAATGATGATATACAGCCATACAGATAACTGCCATTGATATGGTTTGGCTCTGTTTCCCCATATGAATCTCATTTTGAATTGTAATCTTCATAATCCTCAGGTGTAGAGGTAGGGACCAGAGAGGAGATGATTGGATCAGGAGAGCAGTTTTCCCTATGCTATTCTTGTGATAGTGAGTGAGTCTCACAAGATCTGATGGTTTTAAAAGTGTCAGATTTTTCCTGTGTTTGCATTGATTTTCATTCCTGCCACCTTGTAAAGAAGGTGCCTGCTTCCCCTCTGCTATGAGTGTAAGTTTCCTGAGGCTTCCCTAGCCATGTTTCCTGTTAAGTTTGTGAAACTAGGAGTCAGTTTTAACTTTTTCCTTTAGAATTACCCAGTCTCAGGTAGCATCCTTCATAGCAGTGTGAAAAGTAACTAATGCAGTTATTTCCTAAATAAATTTATTTATACATCTCAAGTATGCAAGATCATACTCACACACAAATTGACTATTTTTTATGTAACAGCTTTATCACATAATATAAAAACAAAAAAGTTTGCTTTCAAATATGTACAATTCAGTAGTTTGTAGTATATTCACTCACTTTTACAACTATCACCACTGTGTAATTTTAGAACAGTTTATTACTCTAAGAAGGAAACAATTAACTCATTCTTCTCTTCTTTCCAAGCCCCTGGGATACACAAATCTATATGCTCTGTGTATTTGCCTGTTATGGAGATTTTACATAAATGCGTTTATTTAAAATGTGGTCTTTTAAATGTATCTGGCATTTTCAATTTTATTATAATGTTTTCAAACCTCATTCATGCGATTACATGTATCTATACTTCATTCTTCTTTCTTGCCAAATACTATTCCATATGATGACTATGCTACACTTGTTTATGTATTAAGCAGTTGTTCAACTCTTGGATCATATCTGAATTTTTGCTAATATGAAGAATGATGCTAGAAAAACAACGTGTTTTTATGTAGATATAAGTTTTTATGTAGATATAAGTTTTTATGTAGATACGTTTTTAATTATCTTAAGTATATGCCTATATAAAACTTTTTTGAAACTTTCAAACTGCTTTTAAAAGAGTGTGCACCATTTTACAAATCCACCAACGCTTTAGAATAATTCTTATTTCTCCAATTTCCTGGCAACACTTGTAATTGTGTTTGTATTTCATACACAATAGAAAGGCTCACATAAAAAGATAAAAAGAAACACAATTACAATTGCAAGTGTTACAATTGCAAGTGTTGCAACACTTGCAATTGTAATTGTGTTTCTTTTTATCTTTTTATGTGAGCCTTTCTATTGTTTATAAAGTAATATTGCATCATGGTTTTGGTTTGAATTTGTCTAATGAGTAATTGTAGGGAGCATCTTCTCATGTGCTTATGGAACAATGTATATTTTCTTTAGAGAAATATCCATTAAAATAATTTTCATCTTTTAACTAAGTTATTTATATTTTTATTAGTGAGTTCTAAGTGTTATTTATATTTTCCAGGTAGAATTCCTTACTAGGTATATAATTTTCAAATGTTGCTTTGATTATATGTGTTATTTTCCTGTTTGGATGATGTTTTTGAAGCACAAAAGTTTTTAATTTGATGAAGTCAAATCAATGCAATCTTTATCATTTTGCCTCTTATATTGTTTCACATCCAAAAAACATTATTTACAGAACTCATCCTTTTATATTTTCATATAAGAACTTTATAATTTTAGTTCTCATATTTAGGTCTATTGATTTTTATATATGTCAGGTAGGGTTCAGCTATCGTTCTTTTGTATGTGAATATACTTTTGTCTCAGTAACATTTGTTATAAATATTGTTTCCCTAATTAATTGCCTTAGTAACCTTCTCTAAAGTCAGCTGACCTTAAATAGGAATTTATTTCCCACTTTTATTATATCAGAATTATCTACATGTGTATTCATATGCAATATCATATTGTATTGACTACTAAAACTTTGTAGTAATTGATAAATATCTGGAAAAGCGAGTCCCCAAAGTTGTTGCTCTTTTCAAGCTGTGTTGGCTAATCCAATTTCTTGACAGTTTCATATAAATTGAATGGTAAGTTATGAATTTATACAAAAAGGTAGCTGGGTTTATGACAGCAATTGTATTGAATTAGTAGATCATTATTTATTACCGATATTTTAACAACTTTGCCTTCTGATTTATTATTGTGGGGTGTTAGTTTTCAATTCTTTAGGCCTTCTGTAATTTCTTTCAACAATGCTGTGTAATTGTTAACGTACAAATCTTGAACTTATTTTTTAAATGTATTAATATTTTCTTTATCTTCATGCTACTGTAAATGGAATTGTCTTCTAAATTTATTTTGTGATTTTACATTGCCATTTTATAGAAATGCAATACATTTCTATGTTAATCTGGTATTCTGCAAACTTGATAAATGTATTTATTAGTTTAGTTTTACATGTATGTGTATAATTTGTTATTTTATGCAATGTCTTTGGTTGTGGTATCAGGGTATCTCTGGCCTCACAGAATAGTTTGGGAAGTGAATTTCTAATTTTTTTCAAGTGTTTTAAAGGACTGATGTTAATTCTTCTTTAATCACTTGTAAAATTTATCAGCTTCACTGGTACCTAGGCTTTTCTTCCATGTTTTTAAAATTTTTAAATTTAGTGTATTGCTTGTCATAGGTATGCTTTATGATGTGGAATACAGAGGCATCCACATGAAAACAGTTTAGGAAAATTATATGGTGATGTCTTTGCAAATGTGATTAAATGAAAGATCTTGAAAAACCATTGTCTTGGTTTTTAAGATAGGCCCTAATTGAGAGCACAAGTGTCCTACTAAGAGAAGGAATAATAGAGATTTGATACAGTTTGAGGGGACCGCATACACACAGAAGAGGAGGCTGTAAGAAAACAGAACCAAGAGATTTAAAGATGTTGGCCTGGAAAGATCAGCATAATATAGCCACAAGTCAAGGAAATATGACATCACGAGAACCTGGAGGAGACAAGGAATGATTCTCATCTAAAGCCTTTAAAGAACATGAAGCCCTTCTAACACCTTTGTTTTGGCTCAGTGATACTGATTTTGGATTAGTGGCATCCAAAACTCTGAGCAAATATATTTGTTATTTTAAGTCACCAAGTTTGTGATACTTTGTTTTTATTTTCACTATTTTTGTAATGACAATAAAAAGCGGACATATTTATTGTGTAACATAATGTTTTGAAACACATATACATATATGTGTGTGTGTGTGTGTGTGTGTGTGTGTGTGTGTATATCACAAATATATACACATTGTGGAATGGTTAAATCAAGCTAATTAACATTATATACTTACCTCACGTACTTTGTGTGTGTGTGTTTGGTCAGAACATTTAAAATCTGTTCTCTAGTATCTTGCTTTAGTAGTTACAGAAAACTAATTCATAGGTCTATATTCACATTTCTTTTATAATTTTACTGAAGTCAGTTTTGTAGTCTGGGACTTTCTAAAATATTTGTACTTTTTTTTTTTTTTTTTTTTTTTTTTTTGAGACGGAGACTCACTCTGTTGCCCAGACTGGAGTGCAGTGGCCTGTTCCCAGCTCACTGCAAGCTCCACCACTCCCCAACCCGGGTTCAAACAATTCTCTCTGCCTCAGCTTCCCCAGTAGCTGGGATTACAGGCACCTGCCAACATGTCTGCCTAACTTTTGTATTTGTTTTTAGCAGAGATGGGGTTTCACAATGTTGGCCAGCCTGGTCTCGAACTCCTGAACTCAGGTGATCTGATGGATTCAGCCTCCAAAAATTCTGTAATCACAGACACAAGCCACCATGCCCGGCCAATATTTATACATTTTATCATTTAAATAATTAGCTGGGATTGATTGTTTAAGGTTTCTCCCTTTAATTCTTTATATTTGTGTATGGTTAGTGTTAATTTTCCCTTTTTCCTTCTAGACTTTTGTAATTTGTTGGCTTTACTCTTTTTTTCTAGGCCAAGTAACTTAAAACTTGTCAGTTTTTTAGATCCAAACATCAGGTTTGGTTTTATTGATTTTCTCTAAAACTAGATGTCCTTTATTTCTGCTGTGATCTTCATTATTGTCTTCCTAGTGCTTGCTTTAGGTTTAATTTTTTTCTAGTGTTATAAAGGATAATAAAATTCTCATATAGCACTGCTTTAGCTACATCCTATACTTTTTTGTATGCTGTATTTTTTTCATTTCTTATTACAGCATGTCTAATTTCCTTGCGATTTATTCTTTGTCTCCCTAGTTATTTAGGATCCATCCCTCTCTCATGGAAGTTCTGGCCTCTCATGTAGAAAACGTTTTCATCTGGATTTCATTGTAACACCCCCGGGGTAAGCATTGGGAAAAGGGAACTAACATAGTTATTTTTTTTATGTGAACAAACAATTACTCATAAAAATAATGTATATATTATTGATACAATTATTAAAAATGAATACAAACTGAAGGCACATTGAGTATCTTTTCATACACATATTAACCATTTAGAATCCTAATTTTGAAAGTGCCTGCTGATGTATTTTGCTCAATTTTCTATTAGGTTCATGTGAATTTCAATTATAGGTTTTAGTTACGAAGTTAGCAATTTAATAACAAGAGGGGAATTCATGGGAAAGAGAACAAAGGAAGAGATGAAAAGACACAAAAGAGATAGGAAGATAAAGGAAAGAATCTCCCTGTTAATTATTTTTTTTCAAGTTTTATGTTTATTAAAAGATGTCAGTAACACCTAGTGACTCTTTCTTCTTTATGAATTTTGGAAAAGAATAATGATTTTAAAGTTTAAAGCCATTATTGGAAAGTTCTGGTATTTTTTTATAGACAACCAGTCATTTTCCATACAATTAGAGAATTCATTTTTTTGATTATCAATGAATAGATGAGAGTCATAAAAGGCAGTAAATGGGATGCTAGAGATTTTGATGCAGTTTGTTTCTTACAAAGTCTCATCCTTTACATTTAGGATCCCTTAGGATGGATTAAATAAACAAAATTAATCACTGTCTTAAATCTGTTTTAAATCTTGTAGCAGAAAGTCTTAAGACACTTTTTAAAGTACAAGTGCTTTTGTTATGTGAGATTCACTGTGCTGTTGCAATTTCATCTTTCTGAGGAGAAAAAAAATAGTCCTGCTGTTATATAGGACAGAGGCTGCAAATAAACTGAAGTGATGGTAATTCCCCAGACAGCAAGTATTCCAATAGTAAACTTTAACAGCATGATTGAAAAAGAGCGAACTGGACCATTAAATTTGTTTTATTACTGTAAAATCTTTCATTCCAAACAGAAGCAGTTGCTACCATTCCTTACACTGTGATGCACTCTTATCTAAGTAATTCCCCCTTCCTCACTGGGGAGATTTATGAACTCAGCTTTTATTGCAGAGAGCCACTTATAGCAAAAATCAGCTGGACAGTTGACATTCTTCAAATAATGTATCTGGTGATCCTTTTCCTGCTGTGAACTATATGATTATCTTCTGTGAGCTACATTCAACTTTATTACTTTATTTTGGGATTTTGAAATTTTCAAATAATCTAATTATTTTGCCAATTTAAAAACAATTGGGCTGCTATTTTATAGTTAATTTTAACATTCTTTATATATTCATTTATGACTACTTTTTTAGATACACACAAAGCATATATTCTTATTATTGTCTTTTCTCTATTAATAGTATTGATAAATAAAATTTCTTAATTTTAATGAATTCTAATGTATAAACCTTTTAAAAGATGATTAATACTTTTTGTATCCTGTAGAAGGCATCTTTTCCTATCTTAAATTATGACGTTTTTTAATAGAAGCATTTTTGTTTCATCTTTCATATTTAGGTAAATGATCCTGCTCAAATTAATTTTTGTGTTTGGTGTGAGGTAGGATGGAAGGTTTTTTGTCCTTTTTATTGATGCTTATGTAGCCATTCAGTTAACCCACAACCACTCTTGTAGAAGTATATCCTTTCTACTTTGGTATCTTTAGCTTTCCTTACACCACCACTTTGCTAAAGAAAGCAAAAGATAAGATAATTTGATAAGATATAAAACTTACTATAAACCCACTTATCAATATGAATATTGTTAAAATTTTAATGTTTGTACTGGGTTAGAATTATATAGTTTTCAAATCTATAATAATTAGTTAATCTGTTTACTTTTTTTAACATTTTTTATCTTTCCAATGAAAAAATTGTTAAAAGGTTATATTCAAATTGGAATAATTTATAATTGAATTGGTACAGTAACTTAACAACATGATTACAACATATTGAAATGAGTTTGACAGCACAGGTAGATTACTTATCTGTGCTATGACTTGAAAGTGTCCCTCAGACTTTGTGCTGGAAATAATGCCCAAAGCAATGGTGTTAAGAGGTAAAACTTTTAAGAGATGATTTGATCATGAAGGCTCTATTCTTCTGAGTATATTAATGCCATTATTACAAAAGTACGTCAGGTATAACAGGAAGCTGGCCTCCATTTTTATATCTCTTTTTCTTTCTCAGGCTCTCTTTCCCTTCAGCCTTCCTCCATAGGAAGATGTAGCACAAAAGTTCTTTCAAAGATGGGCTCCTTGATCTTAGACTTCCTTGCCTTCACAACTATAATAAATACATCTCCGTTCATTATAAATTACTCAGTCTTGGATACTCTAATATGGCAGCACAAAACAGACTAGGGCAACATGCAAACCTAAAAAATAAAAACAAAATAAAATGATGGTTCAAAATTAGCTTTAATCTATCCCTAAAATAACACCATTATTGTAACCTATGACTGACTTACTAGAAAGTTTAATGTAGTAGTATTAATGGACATCCATATGTGAGTTCTAACAACACTCAAAAATTCACATATTTTATCTGGAAGCAAGTTTGTATTTCTATTAAGACCAAATATTTTATTTGTTGAGTCAAAGCACTTAAACACTCAAAATATTGCTAATTAGGAACAGGTAGTTTTGCAATATTCTGTTTAACTGCTTTTCTATTGTGTGGCCAGAAAGCCATTGGAGAACAAGGGCACATTCAGAAAAACCTCATCTACATAGAGTTATATTATATTCTACTATTATTCTCTAATATCACATATATCTCTTTCATATATTCATTTTTTTTAACAAATCAGCCAATAACGAGCAACCACTTTGTACAAGGGACATTTTTTATTCAATGTTTAAAACCTTCAAGAAAATAAACTTTTGACCCCTAAACAATTTCTTGTTACATTGTAATTATTATTATTCTCCTTTTTATCCTCCTCCTTCTCTTTCTAATTCTTCCTCTTTTTCTCCTTGTTGTGGATTTTCTTGATGTTTGTTTATAAAGTAAGGCTTATACACTAAGGACATTACCTTTTTTTTTAACTTTTAAGTTCATGGGTACATGTGCAGGTTTGTTTTATAGGCAAACTCATGTCATGGGGGGTGGTTTTACAGATTATTTTATCATCCAGGAAGTAAGCCTAGTACCTATTACCTATTTTTTTCTTGATCTTCTCTCTCTTCCCAACTTCCACCCTCTATTGGGCCATAGTATTTGTTGTTCCGTTCTATGTTTTCATCATTTGACTCTCACTTACAAGTGTGAACATGTAGTATTTGGTATTCTGTTTCTCCACCAGTTGGCTAAGGATAACAGCCTTCAGCTCCATCCATTTTTCTGCAAAGAACATAGCCTTTTTTTTATAGCTGCATAGAACTTCATGCTGTACATGTACTACATTTTATCCAGTCCACCATTGATAGGCATTTAGGCTGATTTCATGTCTTTGCTATTGTCAATAGTACTGCAGTGAACTCACGCATACATGTGTCTTTATGAAAGAATGACTTATATTCTTTTGGGTTGTACCCAGTAATGGGATTGCTGGGTTGAATGGTAGTTCTGTTTTTAGGCCTTTGAGAAATCGCCACACTATTTTCCACAATGACTGACCAAATTTACACTCCCACCAACAGTGCATAATTGTTTGTATCTCTCTATAACTTTGCTAGCAACTGTTATTTTTTGACTTTTTAATAGTAGCCTTTCTGACTGGTGTGAGATGGTATCTCTTTGTGGTTTTGAATTGCATTTCTCTAATAATCAGTGATGTTGAGTTTTTTCACGTTTTTGGCTACATGTATGTTTTACTTTCAAAAGTGTTCATTCATGTCCTTTGCTCATTTTTTAATGGGGTGCTTTATGTTTCTTGTAGATTTGTTTAAGTTCCTTATAGATGCTGGACATTAGAACTTATGTGCATAGTTTACAAAATTTCTAAGGACATTTTCAAGAGAAATAAGATGTTTTATTAAATCCCTACAATAGACTTAACAAACAAATGTGAAAATTGAGAGAAAAGTTTAAAAATTTGACTAAGAGTTTACAGTCAGTGAATTTGAAATAAGAAAATGAGTTTATTTGACTATAGTCTACTGCAGTCTCTTTTCAAACATATTTGAGTGAATGATATATTTAGGAAGTGAAACAATGAAATAATTAGGAAGTAAGACCTCATTTTCTTAGGTATATTATCTTAGGCTTCTTTCCTTGTTCAAAATTTTCACCCTATGGTCCATTTTTAAATATGCCAGCTGTAATCTCAAAGAAGGTTGAGATGGGTCACACCAGATTGCTGAGTAAAGTGTCTTACACATTAATAAATTGGCAGCTACATGTTAATAATATTAATGCTAATAATAGTAGAGAACTTAGCATATGTTAGGCAGTTAGATACTCATCTAACAAATTTTAATAAAACTATACCATAGATAACATTGTTATTCTTGTTTTACAATGAAGAAACTCAGGCGTAAAATATTTAAAGGTCTCCCCAAGATCACGCAGCTACTAAGTGACACAACAGGATTCTGGTTCAGGCAGTTTAGATTCAGAGTCCACACTTATAACTGAGACAGCCTGTTGGCTCTCTTAGACATGCCTATAATATATATCTAATATGTTTCTTTATATGACATTAATCTCTGAAACCTAGATTTCAAAAACATATAGTTTATTTAGGACTTGTCTTAATAAATATGTATCATAAATTAAACCAATCACCATTTTTGGTTGAATATTTTACTTCAGATGGTCAATAAAAAAATGTGACTCACCCTGACTTTGTTTCCAGTAATATGATCAAAAATGCCTAGCAGGAAGGCAATCAATAAAACATTTATAAGTATTATAAAATGATAGTCATGGAAGAGAAAAAAAGTACAGAAGATAACTAATACAGGTCAGAGCTATGACTACATCTAAGATATTCTGAATGCTAGAATCACTGCCTCCTACAACAACACTTTTCACGGAGAATGCTATGAATCTCTTATGTTAGATGTGCAAAATTGCTATTTTCCCCAAGGAAGTGGTGCTTATGGCAAGGCAGGTGCACATTTTCTAACATGTTCCATGAAATGAACATCTGACTGACTGATTTTTGTTCTACAGTCTCAGCTGTTGCATGTAAATAACAATTATGCAAAGATTTGAAATGAAAAGAATGTCTTTTCCAATGAGCCCCATTTGGTAATTCCCAACTCTATAAAGATAATGTTTTATAGATATTCATCTGTGCAGATGTCTAAAGTGGAGTCCATAAACTCTGAAATTATTGACATTCTGTTTGCAAAGCAAAGGTCTGTTAAAGTTGTTCAAGAAGGGCATCATTTTAAAAGTTCCCATTGACAAATGCAGGTAGTAACATTTGAGGCATTTATTCTACTGCCATTTTTGAACACTAAAGGGAAAGAACTGACAAGCATATGCCATATTCCCAGAAATTATACATGTATTCATTTCATTATTCTGGTTAATTTCTTGTTTCTTAAAAACCAGATTATATTTGAAATAGAGACATGTTGAATACATTAGAGAACAATGATGTAAATATTAGCAAATTAAAGTAGATAACCATAAACAAATAGGAGAATTTTGAATTGCATAAATAAAAGCATTCAAAGAATTTTCTAGAGTACCAAACACACAGTTTGCTGAATAAGTTATACAAAATATGTGGTTCTTTAGACATTCTATGTACCACTTCAGCTGAGCTAAAAACAAACAAACAAATGAAATGTATTTTTTTTCTCTGTTTGGATAATTTATTTCTATCTTTAAGAAGAATTTCATTGCAATTCAAATGTAAGTCACACTACTTTAAATTAAGCATGATTATGTAAATCTATTGTAAATTACCAAATCATACAGACATATTTGAACTCAGTAAAAATTAACACTAAAGTGGTACTGCTTAAACCACCTTTACTAACAGAAGTATACTTTGAAATCTAGTTTAATGCAAATATATACTTAAGAAAATTTTATACATAATTTTTGAGGGAAATCAAAATGACCCCAGATAGAAGGAAACACAAAGTTCTCTTCTTACTTCAGTCAATTATAGAATCCACATGAAATAATTTTAACTATGTAACACAGCATTACATTTTTATAATTAAGTTAATTAACATATTTCACCATTCTTTTTTTCAATTCCATAAGGACAGAAAATACTCCATTTTTTCATGCCAACGACAATATTAGTAGTTTTTATAAAATTGTATAACACAAACATTCAAGGCCTAGCTTTAATTTTTATAATCCAAAAATTCTCAATTAATAGGGATTGTATATACTCCAACTGCCTCTATCCTAAATGTTCGAGAAGATATTTACCTTCTGACATACATAAACTAGAGGCAATTTTCATATCCTTAAAATGATCAAAATATCATTAGCAAAAATCCAGGAAAAGTGTTTCCTAGCATACCTAATTAATGATGAAGAATATTACTTTTACCTAATTTTTATTCCTCTTCTTAATAAAATTACAGGGCTGTGGCTATTGAAACTTGTGTATGCTTTGTGAAGTTCTTGTGCTGTGTTTTTCAGCTCTATCAAGTCGTTTATGTTCTTCTTTAAGCTTGTTTTTCTAGTTAGCATTTTCTCTAACCTTTTTTCAATGTTTTTAGCTTCTTTGCATTCGGTTACAATAGTTCCTTTAGCTCAGAGAAGTTTGTGATTACCCAAGTTCTGAAGCCTGCTTTCGTCAATTTTTCAAACTCATTCTCCATCCTGTTTTGTTATCTTGCTGATGAGGAGTTGTGATCCCTTGGAGGAGGAGAGGCATACTGGTCTGTGATGGTTTCATTTCTTTTGTGCTGTTTTCTTCCTATCTTCATGGATTTATCTAACTTTGAACTTTGATGTTGGTAATTTTCGATGGGGTCTCTGAGTGGACATCATTTCTGTTGATGTTTAAGCTATTTCTTTTTGTTTTTTAGTTTTCCTTCTAACAGTCGGGCCCCTCTGCTGTATGAGGCATTTTGTTGTTGTTGTTGTTGTTATTCAGCTGTCAAGGAGCCTCTTGAGGAGGCAGTCTATCCCTTCTCTGCCGGCAGAGGCACTGCTGGGCTGCCTTAGACTCAGCACAGCAGCTATGCAGGCTTTCTCTGGCTTTTGTTTACCCAGGTGAGATTAGACCCACCTTCGCAATGGCAGATGCCCTTCCCCCTACCAAGCTCGATCATCCCAGGTTGAGTTCAAACTGATGCGCTGGCTGTGAAACTCTCAACTAAGAGAGTTTCAGGTTGCTTGTCTTTGTGGGGGTGGGACCTGCCAAGCCGTACACCTGTCTCCCTGCTTTCAGCTCTCCCTCTCTCTGGGGGGCAGATAGATCTGTCCCGTAGGCACTTTCAGCTCTAGTGAAAACTTGTGTCCAGTTCTGTGCCAATAACTCACGGGCCAGCCAACCAGAGCTGTCTCTCAGATACATTTTGATAACTCACAGTGCTTTTCAGCCTGGTGGCATTCTCCTGGACTGTGGGGTTGCAATGGCCTTGGGAGAAGCACAGTATCTGAACCGGAGTGCTGAGGGGGTAAAGTTCCCCATCCTCCAGTCAGTTGTGCATACTGGGTGGGGCAGCACCTCCCTGCCTTGGTTCGAACTCCTTGGGCTACACCCACTGTACAACCAGTCCCACTGAAATGAACCTGGTATCTCGGTTGGAAATGAGATCATTCACCTTCTCTGTCTCTCTTGCTGGGAGTTAAAAAGTGGATGTAGACTCAGAATTAGGTATCCTTGGATCTTACAGATATCCTATCTGTTCCCAAATCCATAGTGGACTCTACACAAGTCAAATGATATTTATAAAAACTATTCTCTTGTTGGTTTCCATAACTTAAAACAAGTCAGCACAATCAAGTGGGTAAACTTATCTAAAGATCTTTGCCCATTACTTGATCAAAGATATTTCAACATAGGCCACTGAACACCTTTTCAGAATTGAAAATGTAATCTCCCTATTTCATAAACATACCTGGTTTTGGGAATTTTAAATTGATATAGCCATAGAATAAGAAAATTTCTTCTATCTTGAGTGGCCTCATATGCTACAAAACATATCACCTGGGCTATGCAAGGATCCATTTCATGTTTTCTGACTTCGATTCTGAAGACATCTTTACATGTTCCACAGATCAAGACTCATCCAACATGGTAAAATAAAAAAAAAAAAAAAGGATGAAGATGTATTGTTTTACCCTTTCAATGAAGTAGTAGTGATGTTTAGGATAGAAGTCAGGCTTTGGAGAGTGGAAAAAATGTGTTCCTTACATTTCTTCAAGGACCATTTGCATTTTTATATGGATGTGCATTTAAATGAAGCTTTTTTCATATAATGAAAATTTTGGTAATGCATTTACCTTCTCAGCTGTTCCATTTGAAATTTTAAAAAAGAACTTGACCAGGTAGGTCTCACCTATTTCTGTTCAATTTATAAAACCAACAAATAGTTTCCTTATGTTTGAAAAGTTTAACGTGCAAAAAGTACAAATGAAAGGCAGATTTTAAAATTACACAATACCATACAAAATAGGAATAAATAAATAAATTTATTTATTTATAAATAAATATATTCCTCCTCAAAAACAGTTTCATAATCAAACTCATTTGAGAATTGCCACATTTCTTCATTCTAAGTACACTTATATAATAATTTATGATGGTGCAGCCTAGAACTACTTCAAGGGATCAGAAAACATGTATTGTCAAGAAGACAGACATTAATATGGTAATTATACATGCAAAAAAACCCAACTATGTCATACATTTAAAGGCACTTGATAATATGAGGGTTTAAGTAAGACAGTTGATCTAATCTGGGAAGTCTACAAAGTCTTCCTTCAGAAAGTGACGACTGAAATGAGATCTGATGAATGTGCATGATTTAGCTACAAGGAGAGGGAAGAGCAATAAAAAAAATACATAAATATTGACTTCTGCCAAGATGGCCAAATAGGAACAGCTCCAGAGTGCAGTTCCCAGTGAGAGGAATGCAGAAGGTGAGTGATCTCCACATTTCCAACTGAGGTGCCAGGTTCATCTTAATGGGACTAGTTGGAGAGTGGGTGTAGCCCAAGGAGGGAAAACCGAGGCAAGGAGGGTGCTGTCTCATCCAGGAAGTTAAATGGGCTGAAGGACCCTGCTTTCTACACAATGTAGGCCATTGAGGACTTTTCCAGCCACTCCAGAACTATGGTTCAGATACTACACTTTTCCCATGGTCTTTACAACCCACAGACCAGGAAATTCCCACTCGTCCATTCCCCTAAGGAAAGGAGGCTGAGGGCTCGGTGGGTGCCACCACCATTAACACCAGCAAGATGAAACCTGCTGGCTTCAGATTTTTACAGCCAGCACAGCAGTTTGTGCTCAACCTGGAATGGTAGAGCTCAGTGGGGGAAGGGTATCTGCCATTGCCGTGGCAATGTGCCATTACTGAGGCAGTTCTGATCTTGCCTGTATGGACAAAATTGCAGGGAAGTTTGCATGTGGCTGGACGGAGCCCACAGCAGCTCAGCAATGTTTATGAAGACAGACTGTGACTAGATTCCCTCCCTGCTTGGCACAGCATCTCTGTAAAGAGGCAGTAGCCCATCTAGGACTTATAAATAAAGCCCCACCATCCCAGGACAGAAGACCTGGGAAAAGGGGCAGTTGTGAGTTCCACTGCAGCAGACTTACATGTCCCTGCGCAGCAGATCTAAAGGAGCAACAGAGCACTTGACTGCCTCCTCAAGGGGCTCCCAAACCCCCATATATCCAAAGAGACACCTCATACAGGAGAGCTCTGGCTAACATCTGGTGGGTACCCTTCTGGGACGACACTACCAGAGGAAGAAACAGGCAGCAATACTTGCTGTTTTGCAGCCCCTGCAGGTGATTCCCAGGCAAGCTGGGTCTGCAGTGGACCTCTAGCAGTCCTGGAGCAGAGTGACCTGTCACAAGGAAAACTAGAAAACAAAAAGAAATAACTTCAACATCAACAGAAATTATGTTCATCCAGAGACCCCATCCGAAAGTCACCAACTTCAAAGAACAGCACAAAAAGGATGAAATCACCCAAATCCAGAACTCTTCTCCTCCTCCAAGGGATTACAACTCCTCACCAGCAAGGGGAAAAAACTGGATGGAGAATGAGTTTGACGAATTGACAAAAGCAGGCATCAGAAGGTGGGTAATCACAAACTTCTCTGAGCTAAAGGAACATGTTCTAAGCCCAATGTAAAGAAACTAAGAACCTTGAAAATAAGTTAGACAAAATGTTACCTAGAATAACCAGCTTAGAGAAGAACATAAATGACTTGATGGAGCTGAAAACACAGCACCAAAACTTAGCAAAGCATACAGAAGTATCAATAGCTGAATTGATCAAGCAGAAGAAAGAATATCAGAGATTGAAGATCAACTCAATGAAATAAAAAGGGAAGGTAAGATTAGAGAAAGAAGAGTGAAAAGAAATAAACAAAGCCTCGAAGAAATATGGGGTTATGAAGGCTTAATCTGTTTGATTCATGTACCAGAATGTGATGGGGAGAATAATCCAAGCTGGAAAACACTCTTCAGGATATTATCCAGGAGGACTTCCCCAACCTAGCAAGGAAGGCCAACATTCAAATCCAGGAAATACAGAGAACACCACAAAGATACTCCTCAAGAAGAGCAACTCCAAGGCACATAATCATCAGGTTCACCAGGAAAAAATGCTAAGGGCAGCCAGAAAGAAAGGTTGGGTTACCCACAAAGGGAAGCCCATCAGACTCACAGCAGATCCCTCAGCAGAAACACTATAAGCCAGAAGAGAGTGGGGCCAATATTCAACATTCCTAAAGAAAAGAACTTTCAACCCAGAATTTCATATCCAGCCTAACTGAGCTTCATAAGTGAAGGAGAAATAAGATTCTTTATGGACAATCAATTGCTTAGAGATTTCATCACCACCAGGCCTGCCTTGCAAGAAGTCCTGAAGAAAGCACTAAACATGGAAAGGAACAGCCAGTACCAGACACTGCAAAAATGTACCAAATGTGGTAAAGACTATTGACACAATGAAGAAACTGCATCAAATAATGGGCAAAACAACCAGCTAGTATCAAAATGGCAGGATCAAATTCACACACAAAAATATTAACCTTAAATGTAAACAGGCTAACTGCCCCAATCAGAAGACATAGACTAGTAATTTGGATAAAAAGTCAAGACCCATCAGTGTGCTGTATTTAGGACACCCAACTTAGGTGCAAAGACACATATAGACTCAAAATAAACGGATGGTGAAAGATTTACCAAGCAAATGGAAAGCACAAAAAAGCAGGGGTTGCAATCCTAGTATCTGATAAAACAGACTTTAAGCCAACATAGATCAAAAAAGACAAAGAAGGGCATTACATAATGGTAAAAGGATCAATGCAACAAGAAGAGTTAATTATCCTAAATATATATGCACCCAATACAAAAGCACCCAGATATATAAAGCAAGTTCTTAATGACCTACAAAGAGACTTAGACTCCCACACAATAATAGTGGGAGACATTAACACTCCATTGTCAATATTAGACAGATCCATGAGACAAAAAATCAACAAGGATATGCAGGACTTGAACTCAAATCTGGACCAAGCAGACCAAATAGACATCTACAGAACTCTCCACCCCAAATCCACAGAATATACATTCCTCTCAACACTACATCACACTTACTCTAAAATTGACCACATAATTGGAAGTAAATCACTCCTCAGTAAATGCAAAACAATGGAAACCATAAAAACTTGTCTCACAGTGCATTTATATTAGGACTCAGGGTTAAGAAACTCGCTCAAAACCATGCAACTACATGGAAACTGAGCAACCTGCTCCCAAATGACTACTGGAGAAATAATGAAATGAAGGCAGAAATAAAGATGTTCTTTGAAACCAGTGAGAGTGAAGACACAATGTACCAGAATCTCTGGGATACATTTAAAGCAGTGTCTAGAGGGAAATTTATAGCAATAAATGCCCACATGAGAGCAAGGAAAGATCTAAAATTGACACCTTATTGTCACAATTAAAAGAACTTGATAAGCAAGATCAAACAAATTCAAAACAAATTCAAAAGCTAGCAGAAGACAAGAAATAACTAAGATCAGAGCAGAACTGAAGTAGACAGAGATACAAAAAAACCTTTCAAAAAAATCAAAACCAGGAGCTAATTTTTTGAAAAGATCAACAAAATAGATAGAATGCTAGCCAGACTAATAAAAAAGAAAAGACAAGGGAATCAAATAGATGAAATAAAAAATGATAAATGGGATATCATAACTGATTCCACAAAAATATGAACTACCATCAGAAATACCTACAAACAACTCTATGAACATAAACCAATAAATCTAGAAGAAATGAATAAATTACTGGACACTTACACCCTCCCAAGACTAAACCAGGAAGAAGGTGAATCCCTGAATAGACCAATAACAAGAGCTAAAGTTGGGGCAGCCACTAATAGCCTACCAATCAAAAAATGTCCAGAACCATATGGGTTCACAGCCAAATTCTACTAGATGTACAAACAGGAGCTGATACCATTCCTTCTGAAACTATTCCAAACAACACAAAAAGAGAGAATCCTCCTTAACACATTTTATGAGACAAACATCATCCTGATACCAAAACCTGGCAGAGACACAAATGAAAAAGAATAATTGAGGCCAATATACATGACAAACATCCATGCAAAAATCTTCAACAAAATACTTACAAACCGAATGGAACAACACATCAAAAAGCTTATCCATCATGATCAAGTAGGCTTCATCCCTGGAATGTAAGGCTGGTACAGCATGCAAAAATCTATGCTAAAAACTCTCAATAAACTAGTTATTGATGGACCACATCTCAAAATAATAAAAGCTGTTTATGACAAACCCACAGGCAATATCACACTGAATGGGCAAAAAATGAAGTATTCCCTTTGAAAACTAGCACTAGACAAGGGTGAACTCTCTCACCATTCCTATTCAACATAATAATGGAAGTTCTAGCCAGACCAATCAGGCAAGAAAAAGAAATAAAGGGTATTCAAGTAGGAAAAGAGGAATTCAAATTGTCTCTATTTGCAGAACATATGTTTGTATATTTAGAATACCCCATTGTCTCAGCCCAAAATCTCCTTAAGATGATAAGCACGTTCAGCAAAGTTTCAGGATAAAAAATAATAATAATAAATGTGCAAAAATCACAAGCATTCCTATGCACCAATAACAGCAGAGAGCCAAACAGAGAGTGAACTCCCATTTGCAATTGCTACAAAGAGAATAAAATATCCAGGAAAACAACTAACAAAGAATGTAAAGGACTTCTTCAAGGAGAACTACAAACCACTGCTCAGCAAAATAAGTGAGGACACAAACAGACAGAGAAACATTCCATGCTCATGGTTAGGAAGAATCAATATCTTGAAAATGGCCATACTGCCCAAAGTAATCTATAGATTCAATGATATCCCCCCATCAATTCGCCAATGGCCTTCTTCAGAGAACTAGAAGAAAACCACCTTAAACTTCATATGGAACTGAAAGAGAGTCCACATAGCCAAGTCAATTCTAAGCAAAAAGAACAAAGCTGGAGGCATCATGCTACTTGACTTCAAACTGTATTATAAGGCTACAGTAATCAAAATGGCATGGTACTGGTACCAAAACAGAGATATAGTCCAATGAAACAGAACAGAGGCCTCAGAGGCAACACCACACATCTACAACCATCTGATCTTTGACAAACCTCACAAAAACAAGCAATGGGTAAAGGATTCCCTGTTCAATAAATGGTGTTGGGAAAACTGGCTAGCCATATGCAGAAAGCAGAAACTGGACCCCTTCCTGACACCTTACACTAAAATTAACAAGAGAAGACATATACGAGGCAAACGAACATATGAAAAAATGCTCATTATCACTGGTCATTAGAGAAATGCAAATCAAAACTACATTGAGATACCATCTGACACCAGTTAGAATGGCGATCATTAAAAAATCCAAAGACAACAGATACTGGAGAGGATGTGGAGAAATAGGAACACTTTTACACTGTTGGTGGGAGTGTAAATTAGTTCAACCTTTGTGGAAGACAGTGTGGCAATTCCTCAAGGACATAGAAATAGAAATACCTTTTGACGCAGCAATCCCATTACTGGGTATACATCCAAAGGATTATAAATCATTCTGTTATAAGGACACATGTACACGGATGTTCATTGCAGCACTGTTTACAAGCAAAGACTTGGAACCAACCCAAATGCCCATTGACGATAGGCTGGACAGGCAAAATGTGGCACATATACACCATGGAATACTATGCAGCCATAAAATGCGATGAGTTCATGTCCTTTGTAGGGACATGGATGAACCTGGAAACCATCATTCTCAGCAAACTAACACAAGAACAGAAAATCAAAAGCTGCATGTTCTCACTCATAGGTAGGTGTTGAACAATAAGAACACATGGACACAGGGAGGGGAGCATCACACACTGGGGTCTGTGGGGGGGAACTAAGGGAGGGACAGCTGGGGGTCGGGAGTTGGGGAGGAATAGCATGGGGAGAAATGGCAGATATAGGTGATGGAGAGGAAGGCAGCAAACCACATTGCCATATATGTACCTATGCAAAAATCTTGCATGTTCTTCACATGTATCCCAAAACGTAAAACACAATAAAATATATATATTTTTTAAAAATCCAGGAACACAACTAACAAAGGATGTGAAGAACCTCTTCAAGGAGAACTGCAAACCATTGCTCAAGGAAATAAGAGAGGACACAAACAGATGGAAAAACGTTCCATGCTCATTGTTAGAAAGAAGCAGTATCATGAAAATGGCCATACTACCCAAAGTAATTTATAGACTCAATGTTCTTCCCATCAAGTTAACATTGACCTTCTTCACAGAACTCAAAAAAACAAAAAACAAAAAACAAACAAACAAAAAAACACCTTAAACTTCATGTGGAACCAAAAAAGAGCCTACAGGGCCAAGATAATTCTAAGCGAAAAAAACAGCTGGAAACATCACACTACTTGACTTCAAACTATATTACAAGGCTACAGTAATCAAAACAGCATGATACTGGTATTAAAACTGATATAGACCAAGGGAACAGAACAGAGGCCTCTGAAGTAATGCCACACATCTACAACCAACTGATCTTTCAAAAACCTGACAAAAACAAGCAATGGGGAGAGGATTCCCTGTTTAATAAATGGTGTTGGCAAAACTGGTTAGCCATGTGCAGAAAGCAGAAACTGGACCCCTTCTTTACACCTTATACAAAAATTAACTACAGATAGATTAAATATTTAAACATAAGACTTAACACCATAAAAACCCTAGAAGAAAACCAAGGCAATACCATTCAGGACATAGGCATAGGCAAGGACTTAATCACTAAAACACCAAAAGCAATGGCAACAAAAGCCAAAATAGACAAATGGGATCTAATTAAACTTAAGAGCTTCTGCACAGAAAAACAATCATTACAGTGAACTGAAAACCAACAGAATGGGAAAAAAACTTTTGCAAGCTACCCCTCTGACAAATGGCTAACATCTGAATCTAGAAAGCACTGAAACAAATTTACAAGAAAAAAAATCAAAAAGTAGGAGAAGTATATGAACAGACACTTTTAAAGAAGATATTCATGCAGCTAAAAACATGAAAAATCATCACTGGTCACTAGAGAAACGAAAATCAAAATCATTTTGAGATAGCATCTCATGTCTGTTAGAATGGCAATTATTTAAAAAATCTGGAGGCAACAGATGCTGGAGAGGATGTGGAAAAATAGGAACACTTTTACACTCTTGGTGGGAGTGAAAATTAGTTCAACCATTGTGGAAGACAGTGTGGCAATTCCTCAAGGACGCAGAAATAGAAATACCTTTTGACCCAGCAATCCCATTACTGGCTATATATCCAAAGGATTGTAAATCGTTCTATTATAAGGACACATGCACACGAACGTTCATTGCAGCACTGTTTACAAGCAAAGACTTGGAACCAACCCAAATGCCCATCAATGACAGATTGGAAAAAGAAAATGTGGTACATATATACCATGGAATAATATGCAGCCATCAAAAAGGATGAGTTCATGTCCTTTGCAGGGACATGGATGAGCTGGAAACCATCATTCTCAGCAAAGTGACACAAGAACAGAAAACCAAACACCTCATGTTCTCACTCATAAGTGGGTGTTGAACAATGAGAACACATGGACGCAAGGTGGGGAATATCACACACTGAGATCTGTTGGGGAGTCAGGGGCTAGAGGAGGGATAAAAGGGGTAGGGGTATTGGGGAGGAATAAGAGGAAAAATACAGAATGTAGGTGATGGGAGGATGGAAGCAACAAACCACCAGGGTATGTGTATACCTATGTAAAAATCCTGCAAGAGCTGCACATGTACCCCAGAAATTAAAGTATAATTTAAAAAAAAAGTTAAAAAAAAGTAAAGTAAATATTGGGGAGAAAGAAATGCCTAATAATTTAATAGATTATTAAGGAGACTTAAGATCTGTGTTATATTCAGTATGGAATAAAAATACTGAATAACTTTTAAAAATACATAAATATCTCATAGCAGTAGAGAAGACAGCAATGTACAAAAAACTTTAAAAAATCTTTATTGCTTAAGTGTGGAGAAAATCCCAAATAGAAGTTTGTAAGACCAGGCTGTGTAAAGCTTTATAGGCAAATTTAAAAATGTCTCTTTAGCTAAGAATGGAAGTCATTCAGGAGATTTGAAATTGAGTATTTGTGCTTCAAAAAATATTAATACGTTAGTTGTTAAGGAAATATTGGAGTGAACCCAGAGCTTATGTGGATAAATCAGTTTAAAGATTTCTACAGAGGTCATATTAATAATAGTTTTTTAACTGTTTTGGAGTAATAGTGGTAGAAATTGAGTAAAGGAGGAAGGAAGGACATGGCAAGATATAAGATCTAAGCCTTGCAGAGTTAGAAATGATGAAGAGTGTTGAAACAGAAGAATTGGTAAAATGCAAGAAAGACAGAAGATTATGAATTTAGTTTTGGAAATATTGAATTTAAGTTCATTTGGAACTTCCAAAAGGATATACATGTTTGGAAACTCAAATAAGAAATCTGCCTTGGTTACATTAAAATTAGAATTTAGTCCTTCTTATAAGTAGCAATTGACATTTGCCAGTATAATGTTACACTAATTAGTACTCATAAATGGCTTCTACTAAATATTTTCTAAATTAGTAGAGAACTAAGGTATTAGTATATACATGATTAAAAGTATTCACTTAGACCAACATATGGAAAGCCTTAACAATATCAGAAGGCATACAGGTGCTCTCTCTCTCTCTCTCATGCACACGCACACACACACACACACACACACACACACACACACACACACAGACACACACAGAGACACATGCACAGAAAAGAAAAACAAAGATTGCACATTAAAAGTCTTATTTAAATAATTCATAACATAATTGAAAACTAATTAAAAAATCTGTCATTCACTCCATTAACGTAATATTTCAGATTGAATTACAAAACAAAACCCTACTCTACACTGTATGCAAAAACACAAATAAAAATGCATAAATTCAGAAAAGTTAAATGTAAGGGGATGAACAGATGTATAGCAGGAAAGAAAGGAGGGTAGAAAGAAAGGAATGGGAAGTAGAAAAGAAGAGAGAGAGAGAACAAAAGGAAGAAAGAAACAGAAGGCCATGATCATAGAATCTGAGAAAGTAAATTTCAGTCCAAAGAAGCATTTTAAAAGATAGGAAAGAACAATTTACAATGCAAAAGAGTATAATTCAAAAGTAAGTTTAATTATTATTAATATGTATGCACCAAACACATAAGAAGCACATTCATAAAACAGTAAAGAATATACAAACAGAAGAGGATTGAAAGTACTAGAAGTAGGAAATCTTTACTAACCTAATGGTGTAAGTCTTATATAAAATAAAATACATAAGTACAATAAATAAATACTGATGTAGAAGAAATACCATAATAAATTAATTAAACAAGTAAAATTTTTAGGTTATCTGGAAAATAATAATGTTTTTCACAAAATAAAATTATATGATAATTTATTAAATTTATTTTATTTCATTTTGGAACCTATACAATACAGGTGAAACAATGCTTGCAGAAAAATTTATAATTTAAAATGCTATGTTAGTGACAAATAGTCAGTCAATAAATGGTTAAAGCATTCATTTCACAAAGTTACCAGGAGAGAAATTATGCTGAATAAAAGGAGCAAATTAATATTATGAAAGCAGAGGCAAACAGGTAAGAAAGATTTTAAAATATATTTAATAAATATTGCTAAAATTATACCTTTAAAGCCTATAAAAACAAGAGATAGATTAGTAGCTGTTATAACTTTTGAGAAAAAAAGACCGTATAAATGCCTAAATTGTTGAGGAAAGAAATAGCTACAGAAAAAAATAAAATAAATATAATTTTGCTCAGTTCTTTGCTAACATATTTTAAGGTTTCGTGTAGTAGATAATGCTTAGAAAAATATGATTTACCAAAATTGGCCCCAGGAAAGATATGCAATCTAATCACTTGACTTCCAAATATGTAACATAGAAGTTATTCCAAGAGTTGCATCCCAGAAAAGCACAATATCCAACTGTTTTCAGAGTACTCAATCAAATCTTTAAGGGGCAGGTTATTCTAATGTTATCTAAATAATGTCAGAACTTAAATTATAATTGAATTTTACAATTTTTATGAAGCAAATATAACACTGATATTAACATGTGTCCAAAATTATATGACAAAATAAATTTACAGAGAGGCTTCACTTAAAGTCTTCAGTGAAAAAAACCTAAATTTAATGTTAACATCAGCAACCATAAGCACACTAGAAGAAAATCACATCATGAGAAAGAGGAGCATAAAGTAGAGAACAACCTGGAAAGGGTATTACTTAACATTTGATAAATTCTCTTTGCCATACTGTTCAAAAATAAGCAATTTTTTTTACTAATGTTTGACATGGCTCCATATGGTTGACAATTTCATACCTATCAGAATTATCATTGCAATAATTTTATATTCAGAAATTCTACTTTCGTAAAATCATCCCTAATATATCCTAGCACATGTGGAATAATTCATGAACAAAGTGAGTGCATTTTCATAGTAGTAGCACACTGGAAAAAATCTTAAATGTCAATACAGGATAGATGCAATAAATTGATATATTCCAAGAAGAAAATATTGATCTATAAGAAAGAACAAAATGTCTATTTCTGTACTGATAAAAGTAGAACTTGAAAATATTCTAAACAGTTAAACATAAAGGTTTTAAATACTGTAAATATGTATGTTAGAAAGAAAAATGTGTACACATGTATGCATGCATATGCATGTATGTTTATTAATAAAGAGTACATGATGACAATAAACATCTGAACAGGGGAACAAGCAGTTCAGATTTTCTTATGGGTAGATACCCAGTAGTGGGATTGCTGGATCAAATGATGGTTCTACTTTCAGTTCTTAACGGAATCTCCACAATATTTTCCATAGTGGTTGTACTAGTTTACATTCCCACCAGCAGTGTAAAGTTGTTCCGTTTTCACTGCATCCCCACTAAAATCTATTATTTTTTGATTTTCTGATTATGGCCATTCCTGGAGGAGTAAGGTGGTATTTGTGATTTTGATTTGCATTTCCCTAATCATTAGTGATGTTGAACATTTTTCACATATTTGTCGCCATTTTTATATCTTCTTTAAAGAACTGTCTATTGATATCCGTAGCTCATTTTTTGACTGGATTGTTTCTTGTCAATTTGTTTGTGTTAGTTGTAGATTCTGTATATTATTACTTTGTTGGATGTATACATTGTGAAGATTGTCTCCCACTCTGTGGGTTTTCTGTTTGCTGATTATTTCTTTTGCTGTGCAGGAACTTTTTAGTTTAATTTAAGTCCCATTTATTCACCTTTGTTTTTGTTGTGTTTGCTTTTGTGTTCTTGGTCATGAAGTCTTTGACTATGCCAATGTCTAGAAAGGTTTCTCTGATGTTATCTTCTATAATTTTATGGTTTCAGATCTGAGATTTAAGTCTTTGATCCATCTTGAGTTGATTTTTGTGTAAGGTGAGAGACAAGGATCCAGGTTTGTTCTTCTACATGTGGCTAGCCAATTGTCCCAGCACTATTTGTTGAATAGGGTGTCCTTCCCCACTTTATGTTTTTGTTTGCCTAGTCAAATATCGGTTATCTGTAAGCATTTGGGTTTGTTTCTGGGTTCTCTATTATGTTCCACTGGTCTATGTGCCTATTTTTATACCAGTACCATGCTGTTTTGGTGACTATGGCCTTATAGTATGGTTTGAAGTCACCTAATGTGATGCTTCCATATTTGTTCTTTTTGCTTAGTCTTGCTTTGGCTAAGAAGGCTCTTTTTTCATTCCATATTAATTTTAGGATTGCCTTTTTTAGTTCTGTGAAGAATGATGGTGGTATTTTGTTGGGAATTGTATTGAATTTGTAGATTGCTTTTGACAGTGTGATCATTTACACAATATTGATTTTACCCATCCATGAGCATGGGATGTGTTTCCATTTGTTTGTGTAATCTATGATTTCTTTCACCAGTGTTTTGTAGTTTTCCTTATAGAGGTCTTTTACCTACTTGGTTGGTATATTCTTAAGTATTTTATCTTTTTTCTGCCATTGTAAAGGGTTTGAGTTGTTGAATTGATTCTAAGCTTGATCTATGTTGGTGTATAGAAGAAATACTGATTTGTGTACATTTATTTTGTATCTTGACCCAACATTATATATACTCACTCATAATTGGGAGCTAAGCTATAAGAACATAAATTTATAAGAATGATACAATAGAATTTGGGGACTTGGGAGAAAGAGTGGGAGGGTGATGAAGGATAAAAACACTACAAATGAGGTACTATTTATACTGATCATTGATGGACACACAAAAATCTCACAATTCACCACTAAAGAACTTACTGATGGAACCAAACATGACTTGTTCCCCAAAAACCTAAGCAAACAAATAAATAAACATATATAGAGAGCCTGACTTCTGAAAAACAACACAAGCAGTCAACAATATTATGCACTGCTGGGAATCCCAGTAAATTGTATAATGAGAAATGTGAAATATTTTCATTGTCATTGATACATTGGTGATATATGATAATGCATATATCAGAGTTTGAGAGGTCCTGCAGTATTAAAATTCATATAAAATACTTTTATTCACAGTTTTTCAAATTTACTTGATCATTTGTTTCTTCTTAAATAGCACATACTCTGAGGAAACAGAATTAGTGTTCAATGAAATGTGTTTCTGGAAAACATAAAATTATAAAAATTATTCCATATAATTAAAGGAAAAAAAATCAAACTTCTGAGTACTATATCAGGAAAGTTACTGCCTTAAACATTCCATAATCTGGCAGATATGTAGGGCATGTGTTTCTAACCATTCAATTATAGATGCTTTAATGAAACTTATGTGTAATTTTAGAACCTCTGCAAACAATGGTTTGCAACAGAGTAAGATAAAAGACTTCTGAATATGGGTGAGCTTGAAATTACTTCATGCTGAACTAGCACCATTAGTCCTTTGAATGACCTACATTTTTAATTTGGCATGAAATCATTTCAAGCTATGTAGTGAAACTAATGAGGCTGCTACAACTGTGCAAAGCAATAATCAACACTATGTTATTGTGGAGAGTTTATTAAGTCCATGCATGAAGTGAACAAAGACAGCTTTTCTTTAAGAAAGGAGACATGTGTTTATGTTGTTTTCTGTATAAAAATAAATATTCCAAATGTGTATGATGCCTGGAAAAAGTCCAAGATCATTAGTTATTTTCAGACAAATGTGCAGCTCTGAGAATCACTCAGTGCAATGATTACGGAGACAGTTTTAGTGTTTCTTGGAATGTTTCTTCATCTATTAAGGAAACAATGGTCCTGTGAGAAAACTAATGATGTTAAAAGACTAAAGCAGCTGCCCTGGCTTTGGATCGGGTAAAAATGTGTACTTATACCAGAGTATTTCTCCATCCAAAAGAGCCTTCTTAACAAAGGGATGTATTTCTTTTACAACAATTATGATCAACGGCAGTAAATCTAAATACGTTACCTTAAAACATACAAAAATTACTCTGATAACTAAATATGAGCTCAGGTTTATCCAAGTGCTATGGCATGACAGGAGAAACAACAAGAAAAATAAATAAGAAAGAATCCTTATTAATCTCATTTTTATAATATATGTTCTTCTTTTTCTATTATGTAAGCAAAATCAAATTAAATGTTTCTTCCTGCCACTTCACTGAATGTTGATCTTTCTTATAGACAAAGGAGATCAGACATATATGCCTTCTTTCATTCATTAAACATCCACCAGCCATGAAACCATTCACTGATTTCTCCAATAAATACTGAATGTAATGTGGTGTCAGCACTGGGAATGCTTATACAGCTAAGTCATAGCTTATGCAAGGAGCTTACAGCCTGATGGAGGAGGAAGCATATTCCTACTACTCAGCATCCTTACCTTAGGAGCAGTAGGGGAAGTGGAGTCTCTAACTGAAGTTGGGGATCTGGGAGGGTGTCTTACAGTATCACCACTGTACAATCTCTTGAGGATTACCTGAGAGTCAGTCAGGTTAAAAGGGCAGGTAAAGCTCTGCCAAGGCCAAGGCCAAGGGCACAGAAAGAAGAAACTGTCAGGTGTGTACAGGAAATGAGAAGAATCCCATTATGAGGATCAAGGCAAGATCAAGACTTGAGAGTAAATGGGCAGGAAGAGGTAAGCAAAAAGTGCATTTGAATTTAAGTGTTTTAGAAATAACTGTGCGATTATAGATATCCTCAATGTAAATGATGTGGAAAGTAACAAAAATGTCCTGAAAAATAATTTTAAAGTGTAGCATTTGAAGCACTTTGAGTCACACCTGATGTTTAAATTTGTATATCACTGTTAGTCTCAATCATTGAAGATGTAATGTCTCCTGTCTCTTTTATTAGGTTAAATGATGCTTTAAAAACCACAGTTTAAAACTCATGAGTAAAATGATACTGCCTGATAAAAATAAGTACTGTATCTTGTGTGGCTAGGAAAAGTCTTGGATAATCAGGTTTGAAAGGGCAAGTAGCACCACATCTGGAAGTTTATTTTCATCATCTAGTTTTTCGTAAAGGGCATAAAATTGATTTCATCAGTTATTTCATCACATAGAAATAATGGCCTTTGACTAAGAGAATTAGAACATTATAATGCTTTGCTTCATGTACCTCCATGGATACATCTTTCTTGGTCACATATGACATATTTCCCAGGTCTAATTATATAAAATGTTATGTATGTATATATAAAATTTGCCTCACAATCAAGTACTGACATTTATACTGTTATTATTTAATTGCACTAAATCCCTATCAAACAATATTTAAAGCGCTGAGCAACTAGGTCACACAATTTTGAAGAAGATAACTTCATAATGTACACTACTTGTACACAGAAATGCTGGGCGTATCTGCCCTACCCATTATCTATGGACAATTCTATCAAGGTGGATATCAATACTAAAGAGTAGCAATGTAAAACAGAAACAAAAAGTTCTCAGAAATCCTGCAGTATGCAGGAAGTCAACAAGTCACTAAACAGAGCACGTAGAGATGTTGCAAACAAATGAATCAACCCAACAGCTTTAATGCACAGATTTATGAGTCACTCTAAGTATACCTTAGATCGTTCACTTTCATTTGCCAACTATTATCTACAGCTGCTAAGGTTTCCTAATTAAAAAGATGACCCTGTAACTATGTAATCTATATTATTTTCTATATTTATTATAAAAACCTATTTCTCTTAAACATGGTCCTGAACTTTCTTAAGCTTATAGTAATTTTTATTGTGCCAATTCTGAATACCTAGTGTATTTCAGGAACAGTAGCTTAAATCTTAAATATCACCCTATAGAAGGTCATCTTTCTAAATATAGAGCCATAAAGGCATCATGACAGAGATAAAGGATATAAACTGGAAATAAAAGTAAAAAATGGTTATTGATATTTACTGAAAATGGCATCTATTGTTTTCTTCAGCAAGACAGATTTTTCATTTTTCTATATTTATAAGCTTCAGTTTATCTACATTTGCTTCTGTAAGTCCTAAACTGTAAATTTTGACTCCAGTGATTTTTTTTGGTAGCAGCTGAAAATTTGGTATAAGTAAAATATCCAGAGCTCTACTGTTTGATATGGGAGCTACCAGACACATGTGGCTATTGAGCACATGAAACAGAGTTGGTCTAAATTAGATGTCCTATAAATGTAAAACATACACTAGATTTCCTAGATTAGTAAGAAAAAAAATGGAAATTGTCTCAGTGATTTTATGTTGAATACCTGGTATAATAATTTGACATATTGGTTTATAGAAATATATTAATTTTAATAATGTATGCTTATTTTTACTTTTTTTAATGTGACCACTAGGAAATTTTAAATCACATATGTAGTTCATATTTGTGTCTTGCCTTACATTTCTGTTAGACAGTGTTGATCCAGAGATTCATGGAAGACAACGGATTTTGGTAAAATTACTCTGAGTTAACTGGTTTGCAGTAGTGTCTAGAACGCATGTGACTTTTTGTTACAAGTAGGTAAAACACAAATGAATGACATTTCCTATATTAAGTATATGCAATTCTTAAATGTTACTCAATTATTTTTATGAAGATGGATTCAAATAAAGCATCCACTTGTTCATTCTCTGACTTTGATTAACTTCTTTGACTAATTGTATAATTCTCCAGTTATTTTAAAACTGGTCTACTTTACAAAGAAAAATAAAATTAACCTTTCTTGGGTAGTCTGTCTTTTCTCATAGAAAACATACAAAAACTGCTTCTAGTTCACAGCCAGGAGTATATTTTATATGGGGCATTTCCCCCCAGAGTTAAAGGATGCAAGTTTCAATCTATTAAGAATGACACTGGTTTCCTTTATCTTTAAAATTTATCTTGGGAATGGTGCAAGACAGCCAAATAGAAGGCTCTAATGATTATCCCCAATACCCCTGTAAGGGACACCAAATTAATAACTATCTACACAGGAAAAAAAGAAAATCTTCATAAGAACCAAAAATCAGGTGAGAACTCATAGTGCCTGATTTTAACTTCACGTTGCTGAAAGAAGCATTGAAGAGATAAAATAACAGTCCTGAATCAGTGACATCAACCCTCCCTCACCCACCACAGCAGTAGGATGGTAGAGAGTCTCTGAGCACTGAGAGAGGGAGAACATGGCAATTATGAGGCACTGATCTCAGTACTGTCCTGTTAGAGCAGAAAGAAAAAACAGACCAAACTCAGTTGCTACCTGTCCATGGAAGCTTCATTTAAACCAGTCCTAGCCAGAAGGAAATCGCCAATTCCAAGGATCAGAACTTCTGTTCCCAAAAACCTCACCACAACAGGCTAGACCACTCAGTGTCTCCAAGTAAATTTAAAAGGAAGTCTAGGTCATAAGAGAACTGCAACTCTTAGATGAGTCCTAGTGCTGAATTAGGCCCAAAGACTGTGGATTTGGGGATGGTGGTGGGGCACACATGACCTCTTGTGACATCAGCTGGGGTAGCAAAGTGAGTGCTGGCATCACCCCTTTCCTAACCCCAGGCTTCACAGCTCATGGCTTCAAACAAAAGATGGCTCCTTCTGTTTGAGGAGATGAGTGGGAAGATTAGGGAGAACTTTGTCCCACATGTAGGATGCCAGCCCAGCCACCGCAGGATGGGGCACCTGTCAGATTCCATGAGGCCCCTATTCCAGACCCTAGATTTCCAATTCTAGATACACCCTGGGACAGAAGGAGATCTGTGGCCTTGAAGGAAAGGCCCAAATCCTGGCAGCATTCATCACCTGCTAACTGAAGAGCCCCTGAGTTTTGGCCAGTAGTGATACCCAGATACTACATCAAAGACCTCGGCGAGCCTCTGAGACTTACCGGCTTCAGGTGAGACTCAGTACATAACCACCTATCATGTCTATGAGGCAAAACTCCTTCTGTTTGAGAAAAGGAGAGAGAAAAGTAAAGAGGACTCTGTCACACACCTTAGGTACCAGCATGGCCACAGGGGGGTACAGCACCAAGCAGGCTCTTGAAGTCCCTGATTATAGGACTTGACTCTTGGGTGACATTTCTGGACCTGCCCTAGGCCAGAGAAAGGAGAGTCCAAGACTAAGCAGTAGCTAAGCAATGATGCCCTGAAGGGAGAGTCCAAGGCTAAGCAGTATTCACCAGAAGCTGACTTAAAAGGCCTTGGGCTTTAAGGGGGCATCAGTTGTAGTCTGGAAGTATTATTCCTCTTGACCTGGCATATTGATGGCTATGGGGTAAGGATCCTCTGCCTTTGGAAAGGGGAAGGAAAAGTGGAAAAAAATGTGTTGTATGGTTTAAATGCCAACTCAGCCAGAATACATCAGAACATTAGACAGACTTCTAAGGTTTTTTACTTTAGTCCTTGACTCCCAGACAGCATTTCTGAAACCACCCAGGGCTTAGGGGACCTTGCCATCCTAAAGGGAATGACACAGGCCTCACTGGCTTTTGCCACCTGCTGGCTGCAGTGCCCCAAGGCCTTGAGCAAACATAGACAATAGCCAGGACGTGGCCATTGCAGGCCTTGGGTGAGACCCAGTGCTAATCTGGCTTCAGGTATGACTCAGTGCAGTTACAGTGGTGGTGGCCACAGGGTGCTTGTGTCACTCCACCCTCAGATTTAGGTGGCTCAGAATGGAGAGAGAGACTCTATATCTCTGTTAGAAAGTAAAGGAAGGGAACAAGAGACTCTGAGATAATCCAGAAAATTATCTCAGATCTTGTCCAAGATCATCAAGGTTATCTACCTTTATGAAGCTGCAAGAACCACAGTGCTACTAGGCTTGGGGTGCCCACTAAAGCAGATACACCTTAGATTATAACACTCAACTCCTTTCAAATATCTGAAAAGCCTTCCCGGGAAGAAAGGTGACAAATAAGCCTAGACAGTGAAGACTATAATAAATACCTCTTCAATGCCCAAACACCAAAAAACATCCACTAGCATCAACACCATTTAGAAAAACATGACCTTGCTAAATGAAATAAGCCACTAGGGAACAATTCTGAAGACAAAGAGATATGTGACTTTTTCGAGAAAGAATTAAAAATAGCTATAGTGAGGAAACACAAAGCAATCATGATAACACAGAGAAGAAATTCAGAATTCTATCAGATACATTTAACAAAAAGATTAAAATAATTAGGAAGAATCAAGTAGAAATTCTGCAGCTAAAAAATGCAACTGGCATACTGAAAATGCATAACACTCCTTTAATAGTAGAATAAATCAAGCAGAAGACAGAATGAGTGAGCTTGAAGATACGCTATGTGAAAATACAGAGTCAGAGGAGAAAAAAAATTATTTAAATGAAGCACACCTACAGGATCTAGAAAACAGTCTCAAAAAGGCAAATCTAAAAGTTATTGAGTTTAAAGATGAGGTAGAGAAATAGATAGGGGTAGAAAGTTTACTCAAAAAAAATAACACACAACTTCCCAAACCTAAAGAAAGATATCAATATCCAAGTATAAGAGGTTTAGAGAACATTAAGCAGATTTAACCAAAAGAAGGTGACCTCAAGGCATTGAATAATCAAACTCCCAAAGGTCTAATCAAAGGTCCACAATAAAGAAAGGATCCTAAAAGCAACAAGAGAAAAGAAATGAATAATATACAATGGAGCTCCAATATGTCTGGCAGCAGGCTGTTCAGTGGAAACCTTATACATCAGGAGAGAGTCATATGACATATTTAAAATTCAAAAGATAAAAAACACTTTGGCCAGGCATGGTGGTGCATGCCCGTAATTCCAGCACTTTGGGAGTCCAAGGCGGGAAGATCATAAGGTCAAGAAATTGAGACCATCCTGGCTAACATGGTGAAACCCCATCTCCATTAAAAATACAAAAAAAAAAAAAATAGCTGGGTGTGGTGGCACGCTCCTGTAGCCCTAGGTACTCAGGAGATTGAGACAGGAGAATCACTTGAACACAGCAGGTGGAGGTGGCAGTGAGCCAAGATCGCGCCACTGCACTCCAGCCTGGTGACAGGGTGAGACTCCATCCCTAGAAAAAAACAAAAGCTAATTAAAGAAACAAACAAATCACTTTTAGCCCAGAATAGTTTATCTGATGACAATATCCTTCAAACATGAAGGAAAAATAAAGACTTTCCAAGACAACAAAAGCTGAGGGGTTTCATTAATGCAAGATCTGTCCTATAAGAAATCCTACAGGAGGTCACAAAACTCATTGGTAATAATAAGAGCACAGAATAACATAGAAAAATATAACACTGTAACCATGTGATGTGTAAACTACTCTTACCCTAAATAGAAAGACTAAAAAATTAACTACAACTATTTTTAAGGCAGAGTCAATACAATAAGATAAATAGAAATAACAAAAACTTAAAGAGCAGGAGAAAAAATTAAGACAGAGTTTTTATCTTTTTTTTGCTTGTTATGCAAATAGTATTAAATTATTATTAGATAGAAATAATGGGTTATAAGATAGTATTTGCAAGACTCCTGGTAATCTAAAACCAAAATACTTACAATGGATACACAAAACATAAAAAGCAAGAAACTAAATCATATCACCAGAGATAATCAACTTCACTAGGGGAAGACAGGAAGGAAAAAAAACAATGAGGAGAAAAATACAAAACCATCAGAAAATAACAAAATGGCAGGAGTAACTCTTCACTCATCAATAACAACACTGAAAATAAATGGACTAAACTCTCCAATTAAAAGACAGACTGGCCAGATAGATGAAAAAACAAGACTCATTTCTCTGTTACTTACAAGAAACCCACTTCACCTATAAAGACACATACAGGATGAGAATAAAGGAATGGAAAAAGATATGTCATGTCAATAAAAACCAAAAAGAGTAGCAGTTGCTATGCTTATATCAGACAAAATAGATTTCAAGACAAAGAAGGTCACTGTATCAATGCAATGAAGGGAGCTTGTAGTAGCTGTATGGATTTGAATAAAATTAAATACCCTTAGAAATAATGGAGTAAATTCAGTTAGCAGATAGTATTGCATGTGTGTTGGATGCAGGTTGGTGTCATTTGGACAGAAAACTTACTGGGGATAGGTGAGTTGCAGTTAACTCTAAAACTAGCTTTAGGAAAAGAACCAGAGATGCCTTCTAGACTGCTTTAGGAAAAAATGCATGTCTTTGACAGATTTGGAATTAGGTAAGGGTCACACTGAATATGGAATCAAGAGACAAGTGAAGAAAGTGAGGAAAACAGAAAAGCTCTCACAGATGTGAGCAGCTAGACTAGAGGCTATAAAGGGTCTTTAGAAGAGACACATTTTTAGGGGAGGTTTCCAGGTGCCCAGAGAGATAAGTGAGCTACACCAAATTTGTTTAGGGTCAGGGAGGAACTCATTCTCAACTCCTGGTTCTCAGAGAGTTACATTTGCAAATAAATCATTAACATAAAATATTAACAAAAGCAAATTACAAGTAAAAGAAAGCAAACTCTACAAATATTGACAGAATATAAATTTAAAGCAGCCTTCCACACCAGCAAAAAACTCCTGGAAGGTTTCAACACCATCTGTATCCTGTTTTCTGTCCACTTCCACTATGTAACATTTATTCTTCCTCAAGATGTACATTTATTTCAAGCATACCTTTAAGTTTGTCTAACATGCAAAAAATTATATTTATCTTTGCCAAGTTCATTAACTATCTATATGAGCACATAATGTAATAAATATGAACTTAAAGCCAAGAAAGAACTTGAAGAAAGCTTTTGGAACATTTCATTCAGAACCCTAAAGTGAGAACTGGTGAACAATTGCAGGACTTCAGAACAGCTTTCAAAAATCTAGTGAAAATGTTTATATTATTTACTGAGTTTCATTACTACCTAAGAATATAAACTAAATAGTTTGATTTCCAGTGCCATTTATCTTTAAGTCCCAAGCCCTTAATTCTAATAATAAACTATTAACTATGAATTTTTTATTGGTAATTGATATGTACATAAAGTGTTGTAATTTTTAATACATTAAAATTTGACATGAAATATATTTTAAAAAGTTAGTAAGTTATTTTAATAAAGTATTTGTTTTCTAATTACATACATATATCTGACATTCATAAGAGCGGGTAAGCAAGATATATATTATGTATAAAAAGCATAAATTTACTACCATTCTAAAGTTGCACCATGGCTGATCAAGTGATAAAAACATGGTTTTAACTGCCTCAATCCATTTCTAAAAAAAACACTGCCATATTTAAATAGTGGATTTTCACATCTATATCAAAGTGCCTGAATATTTTCTCTTTTCTTTAATTTTCATGAAGGCTGACCTCTATCATATTCTTTTTAAAATCACCAACCCATGACACTGTGCTAAGAACAACGGAAATGCTCAAATGTTGGTTAAAATGTCTTCACTACTTCATATATCAGGTTAGTGCTACAGGTTATGACCAGGGCTCTCTAAGGTGCTACAAATCTGTGTCACTCCACTGTCCTTTACCTACTGTGAAAGTTGCATTTATGGCTCCTAGTCTTATCAATGATGACTGTAAATTTCAGTTATCATTTCCAATTTTTTAAAATTTCTTCCACAATCCCAGCTGCAGCTTTGTTCTCAGGTCCAATAGAGATAAAATATAAAAGTCAAATTCCCTCAAGAATAGGAGCTGGCTTGTTATACCTCTTGTAATTCTGGTGAGCAGCATTTTACTTAGCACAAATGCAATTACTCAAATGCTGATATGTATCATTTTCTAAATAACTTAATATTTGAGAATATTGGCTTACAAGTATTTAGCAACACTAGGCTGCTTTTAAAAAATGTAATTAGAGCAAGTTTTATGTTTTCAATTATTTTATGCCAACAATTTGGGTTCTGCCCTGAGATATGGAATATTCAGACAATGGCCAAACCATAAATGAAACTATAACTCTGACCTATAGCCTCTACAGCAACCAGCCCAGGAAGCCAAACCTCTGTGGCAGTTGACTGGAGCAATTAAGATTTGGTTAATTTCTTCCAGCTTTCCTAATTTTTGCTTCTGTTTCCAACTCAAGACCAAACAGGAACTAAATAAATATGCTCTCCAAACTAATTATATAAGATATAATCGTAATCTGTCCACTTTCAAGTTCCCAATGCCAACAACCTTCAAACAGAGAACACTGAACATACCTGAAGGCTTTCATTTTTTAACTGACATTTGGTCACTCCCTCAGTTGCCTGTCTCTGACAAATGCAAATGATCATTTCTGACACCCGTCCTATGGCATAGTCTGAATAACTAGCCTCTATTTGTTCTTTTAGGGGTTATTTTCATTTTTTTCTACAGCCCTAAAGTGGTTGTATGTTTTGAATGTTCTGGGGAAGACTGAGAATTAAAATCAGCTTCCGGCTGTTTTTTTTTTTTTTTTTTTTGTTTTTTTTTTTTTTTTTTCAGACGGAGTTTCGCTCTTGTTGCCCAGGCTGGAGTGCAATGGCGCGATCTCAGCTCACCGCAATCTCTGCCTCCTGGGTTCAGGCAATTCTCCTGCCTCAGCCTCCTGAGTAGCTGGGATTACAGGCACGCGCCACCAGGCCCAGCTGATTTTTTGTATTTTTAGTAGAGACGGGGTTTCACTATGTTGACCAGGATGGTCTCGATCTCTTGACCTCGTGATCCACCCGCCTCGGCCTCCCAAAGTGCTGGGATTACAGGCGTGAGCCACCGCGCCCGGCCCTGGCTGTTATTCTTACAAGTTGAGGATTATCAAAGATTTTTTTTCTTTTAAATTTACTGTTTAAATATATCCCCACATTACACTAATTGTTTTGAAAAGTAATATGCATTGCTTAATATGATCATCTTCACTGATTCAGTGATTTATGTAGTATTCTTGGAAGTTTAGCATAATTATGAAACAAAAAGTTACTGCTATTCCTATTATTCTCCTAATTAATGGGGTAACTAAGTAGCACAATTTTTTCTAACCAAATATGATCCATAAAAGGTATATAATAAGCTTTTTGCAAATATTTTACAAATCTTAGAATTCAACAAGAAAGATACTGGATCAAAATTTGAGATAAATTACTTTCAAAAGATTCATAAAATCAGTGACTTTGAATAATTAGCAAATACCTATGATTCATAACTGATCTTAATTTGCAGATACTCTAGTAAAATAAAATATAGGCTTTAAAAGTGTATGATTTCCTTCTGTTTAAATCTACTTGTGAACTTAAGTTTTGTGTAATTGTGGTTCTCTTTTTAATGTAGATTGGTTGGTAGATCTACTAGGAGAGAAACTCGGCTCAATTAAAGAACGTTTCCTCTGCTGAATGCTTCACCTTTATTTTCTGTTTCACATTCTTCCTACCTTAGTACCAGTGCTGAACATTCATGGAATCGTTCACAAGCTGGAGCTGAAGATTAAACCGCAAAGTTCAATGAGAATATGCAGCAACTAAAAATGCATTCATTTAGAAATCATGGCTGCATTTGATTAAATGGCATGGGAAAGAAACACCTAAAACTGGCTAAGATTGAGTTTTCAATTTTAACAAGCAAATAAATCAACCTGGGATGGGGGCCGGGGTATGTTCTTGTTAAAAATAGATTCTTAATCAGTATTTTTTTGATATAAAGTCTGATGGGGAGGAAGGCAGCAAACCACACTACCATGTGTGTACCTAGGCAACAATCTTACATGTTTTTCACATGTACCCCAAAACCTAAAATGCAATAAGTAAAAAAGAAAGAAAGTCTGCTTTTCTAACCAGATTCCATGGGATGCCAATGCTTCAGATGGCATTTTGAGTATCAAGGGCCTGAACATGTTTAATTTGGGGGTACTGGGGTTCATGTAATTATGCCTTACACAGATTGGATATATGCTTTAAGATTCAAGTGAAAACTCAGTGTCTTCTACAATTGTTTAAATTGTCATTACTCATAAGGTTGATTGTAAAAATTAGAGGAAAAAAATTATTTTAAAGTGCTTGCCTCAATATCTGGTAAACACTAAATACATAATAAATGTCTATATTATTGTGGTCTAGCTATTGAACAGAATCTTAGTATCTAACATTAACTTCAAGTTTAGTGTTAGATACTGCTGAATGTTTTGTATGCATTATTCAAAATAAAAACTATTCCTAACCTTCTTCTCATGGGTTGAAACATCAATCATTGGGAGGTGAGGGAGCTTGCCCAGAGTCCACAGGTAAACACTGGGGAAAAAGGGATTCAAATCCAAGCACTCTCACACTAAAGCCAGAAAGTCTTCAGCTCATTCACAAAATGACATTGTCAAACCAGATTCACATAGAACAGAGTTCTTAATTAGTGTCAAGCTTTACTAAATAATGTCAAAGACACAGGCAAGTAAAGGACTCAAAGTAGAGAGATGCCAAGGGCTATTCCCAAGGTTCATCTTGGGTTAGATAAGCTTCTCTGGTCCACAATCCATGAGATGTTTCCATGAGGTTCACAGCATTACCTCATAGAAGTCTAGCTTGTCAGGTATTACTCATCACCCATTTTGTAGTACAGAGAGCTGTATTACCTATGTGATGTTTTCCAGGAAGGCATCCTAGAAAACATGAGTAGTCCTTAGCTAGAGACATCCAGCTGAGAATATTTAAGAGATAAAGTCATTTCCTCCTGGGCAAACATCATTAGTCTATTTACCCAGAGATCAATTTAACAAGAAGGGTAGCCAAGACGACTTGCTTATTTCCCACTGACTTCTTAAATTTTACATCCTACCCAACAGGGAAAGGGATGAGTGGATCAGTGGCCAGATGCTTTAACCTCCTTTATCCTTTAACTAATAGGCAATCACTCAAAGTAGACAGTATATCTGTTACACTTTGACACAGAGCTCCTATAAACAATAATAATTAGAAAGTGAGCAGCAATATTCAGATGTATTTATTTATCTGGAGAACTCCCATTGACAAAGAAAGACAGGAATTAGGTAGATGGACAACAATACTAAGAGGGCAAATGCCAAAGTGCAGAGAAGGTCATATGGTCCATCATGAGGAAAAACAGGGACATATATTGCAAACAGCATATATTCCAAAGAGTTCAAAACGGCAAGGCAGTAGGCAATAGACAAGAAGGACACAGGAGAAAAGGAACAATTGGAGGAAAACAATAGGTATCTTTATAATAATATGAGAACTGCAGCAGCTCTTTGGCCCAGGCCTAAGCTTTCTAAATGATTTCTGATGGAAACAGTAGCTAATCTGAGTGTGCTTTATTTGGCTCCTGCAAGTGGATAGATAACTGGTAGCTGTCTAGAAGCAACATGCCCAACCCAGGGAAAGGAGCAGCTCCAGGCCAGCAGATTAAGCCTAACAGATCTGAGAGAAGGATAAATTGGGGCCATTCCTGAGCTTAATCAAAGCTGCATAATTGTCAAAAGAAAAACAATCCCATAATTTCATTCTGATTAATTGCTTCATTTCTACCTTTTAATGCTATAAAAAATTTTGGCTCAAATAGTAAATTCTGTTTCATTATCACTTCAGAGAGGAAGTGTGCAGTCATCCAGTATAAAACCCTTGAATTGAAGAACACATCATGCCAAGAAACTACTCTCTTATGTGGTGATTAAATTTAAGACTTTTCGCTGAATCAGCATATTTTAAATCAGACTCTGCACTCGCAGAGATGCACACCACTTCCGTTTATCTTGTTTGTTCTCATATGATGAGAAAGGAATAAGGTGTGATTGATTTTAAAAACTAAGTGTGTCTGGAGTTTTGTTAGGAACCAGCACCAAGGGAGATTAACATTATGTCTTATTGTGATTGAAGAAGACTGAACTCAAGGAATTGCACAAATATGTTTCTGAAATGTGTAGATTAATAAGTAATGTTTAAAAAATGGTGACAAAGTTTTCATTCAAAAGACCTCTGTTAAAATCCAGTAGCAAATCTCATAATAAAATCTGCAGACTTCTGTTGCCTTCACTAAGTTGTCATCGTTAATGTCTCTGGTTAATGGATGAAAAAAACATTCACGTTTGCTATTGATTTAGGACTCTGAGCTTCTTTCCAAATCATTCAACATTTTGTGAGAAATTATATCTAAAGTTCTCCTAAATCGTTTATTTTTTTAAGCCATCACATACCAGATATTTGAAGAGCTCCTACTCCAGTAAATCAGATTGAAATTGCTTGCCTCAGACAATCCATTTTCTAATTTTGATTGTTGCAAATCTCTAAAAGTACTGAGTCCTCATTGTGGATCATCCATTTCTCTTCCTGTGACTTTGTGTAAAACAATTATGTGTGTGTCATTTTCCTATGCTCCAAAAAAGGCCAGTTACCTGTCCTACAGCTCTTACAAATGTGTGAAGCACAAAAATGTGTCTGATTGAAAAAAGAAAAATTATTGAAAGACTTAAAAGCAGTCTGAATATTGAATGTTTATAATTATAAAAATTATATTTGGTCCATTTTTTTTGTTATCTGGGCATTTTTACTAATGACAGCCTGCTCTACCTTAACTTCAGCTTAGCTATGTCACTAAGCCAAAGGATCACAATCATTACTTTATAGAAACCATATTTGTGTGCTCAACTTCCTATGATACAAAAACAATAGAAGGCAAAAGTGAGATAGACTCTGAGTTACTCTAAGCCAATCTCTATTTACTTTACATTACTCCTGGAGTTTTTTTTTCAGAGTCCGCTATGTTTCCTCTTTGATCAAAACCTATGCCTCTGTGTGATATCACATGCTTCTTTTACTGAGGGTTCTAAAATGCAAATGTCCCATGCAAGTTTATGTAGTATACTTTAACCTTTGTTCTTAAGGTTTAAAATGTTAAGAAATTAAGTCAGTAGAACAAAAGCAAAATGCACTTTTTTAGGAGATGTGAACAGATAACACGATGAGTTATGCAAAGATTTGTTCAGACCTCTCTGGCCTGCCATGCATTACTGGTTCATGTAGAGAGGACTATACTAGTATTTTTACTAAGTCAGCAATCTACTTTTTTCAGGGCTGCTAACACCTACATAAACTATATTCAGTGACTGAACCAGATACCATAATCAACAGGGAAGGGGGAAAGACATTTGATTTCAGAGAAATCCGATGCAGCAAAAAAAACACCATATATTTGTGATATAATTGTTCAGAAAAAAAAGAAGAACATCTACTTATGATATCTGACATATGCAAGAGTAAGAATCATGAAACCTTGTTGAAGGTAGCGAGGAGGAAGAGAGCAGTGTCCTGAAAGCCTGGCTCCATGTAGACTCTACAGATAAGCTGGCTAAAAAAATAAATACCCTTGTTAGTTGTATTCCTAGGTATTTTATTCTCTTTGTAGCAATTGTGAATGGCAGTTAGTTCTTGATTTGGCTCTCTTTAAGTCTGTTATTGGTGTATAGGAATGCATGTGATTTTTTGCACATTGATTTTGTATCCCGAGACTTTGCTGAAGTTGCTTATCAGTTTCAGGAGATTTTGGGCTGAGACGATGGGGTCTTCTAGATATACAATCATGTCATCTACAAATAGAGACAATTTGACTTCCTCCTTTCCTATTTGAATACCCTTTATTTCTTTTTCTTGCCTGATTGCTCTGGTTAGAACTTCTAGTACTATATTGAATAGGAGTGGTGAGAGGGGGCATCTTGTCTAGTGCCAGATTTCAAAGGGAATGCTTCCACTTTTTGCCCACTCAGTATGATATTGGCTGTTGGTTTGTCGTAAATAGCTTTTATTATTTTGAGATACGTTCTGTCAATACCTAGTTTATTGAGGGTTTTTAGCATAAAGGGCTGTTGAATTTTGTCAAATGCCTTCTCTGCTTCAATTGAGATAATCATGTGGTTTTTGTCTTTGGTTCTGTTTATGTGGTGAATTATGTTTATAGACTTGCATATGTTGAACCAGCCTTGCATCCCCGGGATGAAGCCTACTTGATCATGGTGGAGAAGCTTTTTGATGTGCCATTGCAATCGGCTTGCCAGTATTTTATTGAAGATTTTTGCATCTATGTTCATCATGGATATTGGCCTGAAGTTTTCTTTTCTTGTTGAGTCTCTGCCGGGTTTTGGTATCAGGATGATGTTTTTCTCATAAAATGAGTTGGGAAGGATTCCCTCTTTTTGGATTATTTGTAATGGTTTCAGCAGGAACGGTACCAGCTCCTCTTTGTATGTCTGGTAGAATTCAGCTGTGAATGGATCTGGACCTGGGCTTTTTTTGGGTGGTAGGCTCTTAATTGCTGCCTCAACTTCAGACCTTGTTATGGGTCTATTCAGGGTTTCAACTTCTTCCTGGTTTAGGCTTGGGAGGAGGCAAGCGTCCAGGAACTTATCCATTTCTTCCAGGTTTACTAGTTTATGTGCATAGAGTTGTTTGTAATAATCTCTGGTGATGGTTTGAATTTCTATGGAATCTGTGGTGATATCACCTTTATCGTTTTTTATTGCATCAATTTTGTTATTCTCTCTTTTCTTTTTTATTAATCTGGTTAGTGGTCTGTCTATTTTGTTGATCTTTTCAAAAAACCAGCTCCTGGATTTATTGATCTCATGCCAGTGAGAATGGCGATCATTAAAAAATCTGGAGACAACAGATGCTGGAGAGGATGTGGAGAAATAGGAACACTTTTACACTGTTGGTGGGAGTGTAATTAGTTCAACCATTGTGGAAGACAGTGTGGCGATTCCTTAAGGACCTAGAAATAGAAATTCCATTTGACCCAGCAATCCCATTACTGGGTATATATCCAAAGGATTATCAATCGTTCTACTATAAGGACACATGCACACGAATGTTCATTGCAGCACTGTTTACAACAGCAAAGACCTGAAACCAACCCAAATGCCCATCGATGATAGACTGGACAGGGAAAATGTGGTGCATATACACCATGGAATATTATGCAGCCATCAAAAACGATGAGTTGGTGTCCTTTGTAGGGACATGGATGAACCTGGAAACCATCATTCTCAGCAAACTGACAAGAGAGCAGAAAATCAAACACTGTATGTTTTCACTCGTTGGCGGGTGTTGAACAATGAGAACACATGGACACAGGGAGGGGAGCACTACAAACTGGGGTCTATTGGGGGGAAATGGGGGAGGGATGGGGGGATGGGGAGATGGGGAGAGATAGCATTGGGAGAAATGCCAGATATAGGTGAAGGGAAGGAAGGCAGCAAATCACACTGCCATGTGTGTGTGTACCTATGCAACAATCTTGCATGTTCTTCACATGTACCCCAAAACCTAAAATGCAATAAATAAATAAATAAAATAAATACCCTGATTCCCTGTCTCACATACTCTATCAGAAATTTACAGTTGAAACCAATAAATTCTACAATAAAACTGACTCTAATGCGACTTCTGTAGAGCCAGATATTTAGAGATGACTGACAAATCATATAGTTCAACTCTGTTGTAGTGATTAGCGTGTTGAAGCTGAAAAATTAATTGAGCTACCCAGATTCCCAAAGCACAACATAGCAAACAGAACTGCAATCTTTCACATGCTTTCCTCTCCATGGGCTGTTTCCATACACTCAAGAACTTAGGGAGATACCATTTTTACCCACTTATATTGGACTGTCCTTGGAAAAATCAAGACATTAAACAAAGCTACCTCAGGTTTCATTTCTGTGTCCTTTTTCCCTATAACTAACACTCCCTTCTTTATTAAATAATACTTTGCTTTCACTTCTCACTATAAAATGTAAACAAGCAACTAAATCTTTCCTCAGTAAGTGACCTGGGATACAGACTTCACAAGTAGACATCTGTCTATAGCAGTGGGAAAAAGCTTACTAATCGTCTCCCTAAATAATAAGTATAAAACTATTTAAAATTATCTTTAACAACCATTTTGAGGGCTGCAGAAATCAATAAAAAAACATGAACTTGAGTAGTATTTATTCATAACAACTGCTGCAGCTTTGTTTAACACCAATGAGAATCTGTGGCCATTTCGCCATTCTTCCATCCTCCCAACTCAGTTGGTGAGCATAAACTTTACCAGTGGAGAACAAGGTGAGAAAAGAGCAACATTGTTAGCAGTGGGTGGACTATTTTTAAGCAAAAGATATAAACTGATAGAAATATTGTCAGTAAATATAGAAAACTGAGTAGGAAACAGTAGGAAAAACCTTCAGATATGCTAGCCTGATGTTTTGATCAAAGATGGGACATATAAGGGACTCTGAAAAAAAATTAAATTAACACAGAGATTCTTAAAAAGAGAGCCAGAAAGCCCCAATCAAGCTCTCCATATTTTTCTGGATGACTGGGAATTACATATATGTGGAGAGAATGTAGATATTCAAGCTGAAAATGAAAGCCAAGAAAAGCTTGATGATTGAACTGTAAATGTGCCTGCAAACCTACACTGATTAATTAGCAGAAAGTGGGAGCTTTATAGGTTCAATGTGTTTGAGAAAAAACATAAGCAGTGCAGAAATGAAGGAGAAGTAGATGACTCAAAAATGACAGTTGTAGATTTTAATATCTTCCTCTTCAAAGGAAAACAATAGATAAATAATCAATATGAATAAAAAAGTTTTGAACATTATTAATGAAATTTTGTGTACATATGTGGGTAAATGTGTATATGTGTAAATTTTGTAAATGTGTGATATATATATTAATGTGTAATAATGTATATATGTAAATGTATATATGTAAATGTGTAAATTTTGTGTACATAGGTATGTGCATGTGCACATATATTACTAAGCTATAGAATTATATATATAAAATACAAAACTAAACAAAAATTAAAAATTAACTATTATTTTCAAATGCTCAGGAGACATTCTTTAAGCTATGTAATATAAAACATGTTTCCATGTATTTAAAAGGAATGAAGAAATATAAATTATGTTTTCTGATTGCAGAGAATTCCATCAGAGTGAACAGAAGAAAGAAAATTGGGAACGCCAAAGTATTTGAAAATTAAGCAGAACAATTTTTATGTAACTCATGAGTAAATGAAGAAATCAAAGAGGAACTTAGAATTCTAACATCGTGAACTTAAATGAAAAAGAAAGTCAAAATATATAGAAATGCTGTCATATGTAATTACAGCATGCCAACAGAGAAGTTTATAGCTTCACTAACTAGTCAAAGAAAAATCTAAAATACAAAACTGAGTTTTCATCAGAAGAGGTCAGAAGAGCAAAGAAACGATAAATAGAAGAAAATAAGAAAAAATAGAGGGAAAATCAATGAAGTAAAAAACATAAGAGCAGAAAAACGAATGAAGCCAAGAGTTGCTTCTTTGCAAAGGGGAGTTACTAAACAATGAGAATAAAATTGTAGTTCAGAAAGATATACACAAACAAATTAATAGCAAGAAAACAAAGTGATTAAAGAATAGGCATAGGTCTTGAATAGATATTTCTCAAAAGAAGACACACAAAAGGGCAACAAATATATTACAAGGCACTCAACAACACTAATCATCAGAAAAATAAAAATTAAAATCACAATGACATATTACCTCATACCTCTAAATATGAAGTTTAACAAAATGATAGAAAATAAGCATTGTTGAGGACGTGGAGAAAAGAGACACCTTGCATACCGTAGGAGAGAATGTATACTAGTACAGGCACTGTGGAAAGCTTTATAGCGGCTCTTCCAAAATTAAAACTAGAAATACCATATAATCCAGCAATCCCATTTTGGGATATATTTCCAAAGGAAATGAAATCAGTATGTCAGAGAGCTATCAGGACTCCCATATTCATTACAGCACTATTCACAATGGACAAGATTTGGAATTAACCTAAGTTTCTATCAATGGATGAATGGAATAAGAAAATGTGTATATATACCAATTGGGATAATATTCAGCCTCAAAAAGAAGGAAATCCTGTCATTGGTGACAACATGCATGAACATGAGGAGGACATTAAATAAGCCAGGCACAGAAAAATAAATATTTTCTGATCCCTCTTATATGTGAAATGCATAGATGTAGTTTATGCACACAATGATGTTTACCAGAAACCAGGGTTGGGGAGAGGGAGCAGAATCAGAAGATGTTGGTTAAAAGGGACAAAATCCCACTCAGTTAGGCAGGTAGAATAAATTATGGAGATCAATAGTCCAGCATAGTAACTATAATTAATTATAATATATAGCATACTTAACAATTGCTAAGTATGTTTTAGATATCCTCATCACAAATATGATAGGTATGTGAAGTGACAGATACGTTAATTAGGTCAATTTAATCATTCTATTATGTATACATCAAAACATCATTTTGTACATCATAAATATATATAATTTGTCACTTGTCAATTTTAAAACACAAATAAAAAATAATAAATGTGATATATGCTGTACAACATTGCACATATGGTCACTGAATGTGGTGAAAAGGGTAGATCTTATGTTCAGTATTCTTATCAAAATAAAATAAAATTTTGAAAAATAACTAAATAAAGATCATTTATCAACAAAGTACAGAAACCTTTGGTTAGACTAACAGAAAGAAAGAGAGAGAGAGAGGGAGGGAAGGAAGAAGAAGAAAATAAAATGGAAGGAAAGAAGGGAGGGAGGGAGGGAGGGAGGGAGGAAGGAAGGGAGGGACGGAGGGAGGAAGGGAGGGATGGAGGGAGGAAGGGAGGGACGGAGGGAGGGAAGAACGAATAAAGAGAAAGAGAAGCATATTACTCAAGTCGGAACTACATGTTCACATCATAGAGATGTTAGAAATTAAAAGTTACAAGCAAATATTATTTTTAAAACATTTGTTTTTGTTTTTTGTTTTTTGTTTGTTAGTTTTGAGACAGAGTCTTATCCTTTTGCTGATATGGTTTTGCTGTGTCCCTGCCCAAATCTCATTTTGAATTGTAGCTCCCATAATTCCCATGTATTGTGGGAGGTGCCTCATGGGATGTCTTTCCCATTCTCTTCTTGTGATAGTGAATAAATCTCACTAGATCTGATAGTTTTATAAAGTGAAGTGCCTCTGCACATGTTCTATTGTCTGCTGCCATGTAAGATGTCACTTTGCTCCACTTTCACCTTCCACCATGATTGTGAGACCTCCCCAGCCGTGAAACTTGAGTCAAGTAATCCTCCTTCCAGTATAAATTACCCAGTATTGGATATGTCTTCATCAGTCTCATAAAAACTGATTAATATGGTAAATTGCTACTGAAAGTGGGGTGTTGCTATAAAGATACCAGAAAATGTGGAAGTAACTTTGGAACTGGGTAACAGGCAGAGGTTGGAATAGTTTGGAAGGCACAGAGGAAGACAGAAAAATGTGGGAAAGTTTGGAACTTCCTAGAGACTTGTTGAACAGCTTTGACGAAAATGTGATATGGACAATAACCTGGTCTCACATGAAGAGGAGGAACGTGGTAACTGGAGCAAAGGTGTCTCCTGTTGCACTTTATTTAGCAAGGCACTAGAGGATTTTTTCCCCTGCCCTAGAGATCTGGGGAAGTTTGAACTTGAGAGAGATGATTTGGGATATTTGGTGGAAGAAATTTCTAAATGTCAAAGCATTCAAGAAGAAGAAGAGCCTAAAATTTTGAAAAATTTCCAGCCTGACATTGCAATAGAAAAGAAAAACCCTTTTTCTGCGGAGGAATTGAAGTTCACTGCAGAAATTTGCATACATAACAAGGAGCCAAATGTTAATAACAAGGGGCAAAATGTCTCCAGGGCATGTCAGAGATTCACAGCGGTCCCTCCTATTACAAACCTGGAGGACTAAGAGAAAAAAAAAATGGATTCCTGGGCAGGGTCCAGGGACCCCCTGCTGGGAGCAGCCTAGGGACTTAGAGCCCTATGTCCCAGCTGCTCCAGCCATGGCTAAAAGGGGACAAGGCAGAGCTCAGGCCATGGTTTCAGAGGGTGCAAGCTCCAAGTCTTCAAATCTTCCACATAGTATTGAGCCTGTGGGTGCAAAAAAGTCAAGAAATGAGGTTTCCATACATCCTTGCAAAGGATTATGGAAATACCTGGATGTCCAGGTGAAAGTCTGTTGCAGGGGCAGAGCCCACATGGAGAATCTCTACTAGGGCAGTGTAGGAAGGAAATGCGGGGTTGGAGCCCCCACACAGCGCCCTCACAGGGATACTGCCTAGTGGACATGTGAGAAGACCACCATCCTCCACACTCCGGTATTGTAGCTACACTGAGAGCTTGCACTGTGTGCCTAGAAAAGCCACAGGCACTCAATGCCAGCCAATGAAAGCAGCAAGGAGGGAGGCTATAACTTATAAAGCCACAGGGGCAGAGATGTCCAAGATCATGGGAAGACACCTCTTAGCATGACATGTATACAAGACATGGAGTCAAAGGAGATCATTTTGTGACATGGAGTTAAAGGAGATCATTTTGGAGCTTTAGGATTTGACTTCCCCACTAGATTTTAGATTTGCATGGAGCCTGCAGTTCCTTTGTTTTGGCCAATTTCTCTCATTTGGAGTGGGTGTATTTACCCAATGCCTGTACCTCCATTGTATCTAGGAAGTAACTAACTTGCTTTGATTTTACATGCTCCTAGGCAGAAGAGACTTGCCTCATCTGAGATGAATCTTTGAACTATGGACTTCTGAGTTAATGCTAAAATTAGTTAAGATTTTGGATAACTGTTAGGAGGCATGACTGTGTTTTGAAATGTAAGGACATGAGATTTGGAATGGGCCAGGGAGAAATGATATGGTTTGGCTACGTCACCACTCAAATTTTACCTTGAACTGCAGCTACCATAATTCCCACATATCATGGGAGGGACTCAGTTGGAGGTAACTGAATCATGGGGGTGTGGTTTTTTCTGTAATGATCTCATGGTAGTGAACAAGTCTCATGAAATCTGATGGCTTTATAAAGAGCAGTTCCCTTGAACATACTTTCTTGCCTGCTGCCATGTAAGATGTGCCTTTGCTCCTCCTTTACCCTCCATCATGATTGTGAGGCCTCCCCAGCCATGTAGAACTGTGAGTCTATTAAACGTCTTTTTTCTTAATAAATTGTCCAGTTTTGAGTATGTCTTTCTTAGCAGCATGAAAACAGACTGAAATAGTAGCCCAGGCTGGAGTGCAGTGGCATGATCTCTGCTCACTGTGGCCTCTGCTTCCCAGGTTCAAGCAATTCTTGTATGTCAGCCTCCTAAGTAGCTGGGAATATAGACATGTGCCAACACACCAAGTTAACTTTTGTATTTTTAGTAGAGATGGGGCTTCACCATGTTGGCAAAGCTGGTCTTGAACTCCCCACCTCAAGTGATCTGCCCACCTTGGCCTCCCAAAAGTGCTGGGATTATAAGCATGAGCCACTGCATCGAGGCTGAACAAAATATGATGGCAATAAATTATGCAACTTTAAAAAAAGTGGTTATATGCCTAAAACAACACAGAAAATACCCTACTGACTCAAGAAGCATTAGAAAATCTTAAAGACCTCTAAACATAAATGAACTGAATTAACAAGTAAACATCTTTTCACAAACAAAATTTTATTCCCAGATTTCTTCACTGATAAATTCTAGCAAATGTTTAAGGAATAAATAGAATTAATGGATGAAGAACTGCAGAAAATAGAGGAAGTTATCTGATTAGGCTAGCTGTTGTTTTGTTACTTAGGCCAGAAAATGAATGCATAAAAAAATCTATAGACCAATGTATCTTATGAACCTAAATGCAAAAATCCATAAGATAATATTGGGAAACTAAATTCAGTGACACATAAAATAATTTATACACCATGGCAAAATGGAATTTATCTCAGGAATACAAATATAGTTTTAACATTTGAAAATTAATTAATACAATATACCAATTAACTGAACAACTACATGATTATGTCAATAAATAGCCAAAAATAATTTGTTAAATTTTAAAATCTTATCATAACACTTGTCATCAAACCACTAATAGAGGAAAATACCTTTATCCTGATAAAAGGAATCCAGAAAAAATTATTTAGCTAACATCATATATTAAAAAAATAAAAAGCAAAGAATAAAAAAGAAAGCTAGAATGAAACAATAAAGAAGGAAAGAAGAATCAGCATGAAAATCGCAACTATGCTTTAAAAGTCTGTTTCCTAATCTATTGTCTCTCATAAGATGAATTTTCTTACCCTGAAAAAAATAAATAATAATAATTTCACATCTATTTATATAAGAAGCAAACAGATGAGGGAGTATTTAAAGTTAATAGAGAATTTCTTCCCATGTTTGATTACATAATACCACCACATAGATTTTATGATTCAGAAAATGGACAGAAGCTAGTTATCTTTTTGGTGTTTGTTTTTCATTTATTCAGTCATTTGTTTACTCTAAAATGTTCATTGAACGACTATGACAATTTAGCCACTATGCTACTTTGCTTAGTGTTGGTGACATAAAAGGAAATTTAATAATTGTTAACTTTTATTGTTCACAAGCTATGGAGAAATGAAAGAAAGAGAGAGGAAGGGAAATTGAAAGAAGGAAAATAAGCACAAGAGAATAAAAGGAAAAAAACACAAAAATTTGTTGACAACTTACTACATTCAGGATTCTATATGCTGTACATTCACACACTGTATTTAACTTAATTTGACTTATTTAATTCTATCTTCCTATAAATTGCTTATTAATATATTTTTTCAATTTTAGACTTGTAGAAACAGTCTCAGAGAGATAATGAAATGATCCCTTGGTTATTCAGCTGGTAAGAGACAGATGCTACCACTCTTTGAAAGATAAAGGCTGATTTCTCAGGCATAAATGGTGCCCTGTAAATTTAGAGGGAATCTGCCAAATGCTGTGTTTATTAATACAAAGCATATGTGTAGAAGTGCTGTGGAGGTGTAGAGGACAAAGCCACTAATTCTGCATCAGGACCCAGTACAGGGATGCTCCCTAAAAACTTAGAAAAGGATGCCCTGATTGCCAGGCTCAGCTGGAGTTTACTGAGAGGAAAATAGAGAATTAAACTCATTTCTTTGCCCTATATTTATTCAACAAATACTTTTCCATACTAAGAAGAAGTACTATGTTAAATATTGAGATGAGAGTGATGGAAAAGACATATGCAGTTTCTGCCCTCATGGAATTTGGAGCTCATAGTGTATCTTTTTTTTTTTTAACTTTCATTTTAAGTTCAGGGATACATGTATATGTTTGTTACATAAGTAAATGTGTGTCATGAGGGTTTGCTGTACATATTATTTCATCACCCAGGTAATAAGCCTAGCACTCATTAATTATGCTTCCTGATCCTTTCCCTCCTCCCATCTTCCACCCTCTGATAGGCCCCAGTGTGTGTTGTTCCCCTCCATGTGTTCTCGTCATTTAGCTTCCACTTATAAGTAAGAACATGTGGCATTTTATTTTCTGTTTCTAAATTAGTTTGCTAAGGATAATGGCCATCAGCTCCATTCATGTCTCTGGAAAGGACATAATCTCATTCTTTTTTATGGGTACATCATATTTCATGGTATAATATGTACCACATTTTGTTTATCTAGCCTATCATCGATTGGGTGTTACTCTGTTACCAAGGCTGGAGGACAGAGGCACAATCCTGGCTTACTACAACCATCATTTCCCAGGTCAAGTGATCCTCCAACCTCAGCCTCTTGAGTAGCTGGGACCACAGGCATGGGCCACCATGCCCAGCTAATTTTTCATATTTTGGTAGAGATGGGGTTTCACCATGTTGCCTAGGTTGGTCTCGAATTCCCGAGCTCAAGCGATCTGCCCTTCTCGGACTCCCAAAATGCTGGGATTACAGGTCTGAGCTGTATAGTTTCTTTTAGTCTATAATTACGGTAACTGGTAACAAAAAATGAAAAATGAAAACAATAGTTTATATAAGACAATCTTGAGGTATGTGGCTTTCATTCAATTTAAGGGAATTAGGAAAATCTTTGTGACAGAAGCAAAGCTTGCCTTAGTCTTCAGAGATAAGCAAGAATTAGTCAAGGAGAGAGGACCTGAAGTGTCCATTAAAAAGGACATTCCAGGCCAAAAGAAGAGCAAGTGGAAAGTCAGGAAAGTAACAGAGATAAACATATAATAAACACTTAGAATTAAACGTATATTAATGACATTATATATATATATATATAAAACAAATACATTTGAACCATAATACTCCACAATAATATGTGCTATGTAGTGTAGAATGAAATGAAATAATCATTTCTAACATGATCCTTTGAAGAAACTATACTATGTTAGTATTTGTGATTTGTGAGAAATTCTAATTATCTTCATCATTATGTAGGGCTCAGTATCAAATTGAAGAAGCAATTTTACATATCAAGAGAGAAAATTAATAAAAAAAAAAGGTTGGGTAAAGCAAGAGCAGTAGTATTAATGGTGACAAACTAAAATTATGAATATTTTTATTCTTCTACCTAAATCAAGTAATCATTGGAGATTTTACTATTAACTAAAAAAGATTCAGTAGTTTGGTCCAGAACCTCTGGATGCTCATTGAGATTGTAGTCTAATCCAACCTTTTAATATCTTGCTTTTTTGCAAATAACTTTTGTTTTTAATCTACTTAATATCTTTTATTTTAATCTACTCAATGAGTATCAGTTTTACCTAGATCAAGTTATTCTATGTGAAATACAATATTTAATTTCTGCAGCCATGTTTCTAGATTAGAGCTTCATCATTCTAATCCTGGATAACTGCAATAACTTTCCCTTCTTAAATATATTCTTTGTCCTTCTAATTTAAGCTATAATATTAGAAAACCTCCTAAATATTTCTATTAACTTATTTCATATTTAAAAATCTAATACTGGATTCCCATGATGAAGAGAGTTATGATTACATAGCTCTTTCCATATTTCAGTCTGTCTCTTTATATCCAAGGAACCATTGTTCCTCACCTAAACAGAGATTATTTATTTGCCAAAGTGTTTCATCACACTACCCAGGACATATCATCAACATGACTGTACTCATCAAAACACTGTCCTTGTCCTTATCACCATATAAACCCTATCCACTCTTTAATATACAACACCAGTCAACCTTTTTATAACCTTCATGACAATATTTGAAAACTACTGCAATTCGCATTAATCCGTACTTTCTTTGAAGGCCAATAATATTAATACATTTTATTAAGTTAATTTAAATAACAGGTTCTTTTGACTTCCTGTGCTGTAGCCTCAGTAAATTTTAAGCTCCTTACAGGCAAAGTCATGTTATGCTCTTCTTCTAAACCATCTACAACTGCAAGTGTTGATCATTTATAAAATCAATAAATATTCAGAGAATTATATTAAGTGAAATAGTTTTGTGCTAGAGTAAATTAGGAGACATGATACTGTGACCTTCTCTTTACAGTGAATCATGTCAATTCTGTAGGCCCAAAGGAAGAGAAGGGCGTATGTATCTTAGCCAAGTCTTTTATTTCAATGGCTAAATGTATTGCTCTAATTCCATGTGTCACTAATATTCAGAGTAAACTAATGTTTAGGATTTGTGATGTTTTAAAAAAGTACAAACCTTCATTAAAAGCAGTTAAGAGATATTTTTTAAATATCTCTTCTCTTAAGGCAATCCATAAATTTAAAATATGGAAAATGTTTCATATATTTTGTGCGTTATGACAAACTCAAATTTCTCCAATCAGCTGAAGAAAGCTGTTTTCTTCTTCATGACCGGCTGCATGCCACAGTGCTATCTGTGAAAGAAGTGTCCTCATTCAGTGTTCTTTGTCACGGAAAATGAAAAGTTTTGCTCTTGTCATGGTCTGATTTAGAGAGTTTAATCAAATACTCTGAACTAGCCTTTAGAAAATCTTACATGTTTCCTTCAAAAAGAATGTGAGTAAAAGTAGAACAATCACTGTATCATTTCATATCGCATAGCAATTATTAAATTTTGATAAGATCACCACCTGACAAATGAAAACCAATAAAAATTTCAAGATGCATATTCAGAATCGGACTTTAAAAAACATAAGGGAAAAACCCTATGACATCTATCTAGGTACTTAGTTTTGGGATACTATCCTAAAAACACAAGCAATGAAAGCAATAATAGACACATACGATAATATCAAACAATAAAATTCTGCAGAGCAAAGGAAACAACTAACAGAGTTAACAGATAATCCATGGATTGAGGAAAAACATTTGCAAACCATATATCTGATAAGGAACTAACATAAAAAATATATTTTAAAAAATAACAAATTCAATAATTAAAAAAAAACCTGATTTTAAAATGGCAAGGGGTCTGAACTGACATTTCTTAAAAGAAGATATACAGTCAACAGCTATATAATACTCAACATCACTGATCATCAGGGAAGTGTTAATTAAAACCACAATGATGCCACCTCAGACCTGTTGGAATAACTATTATCAAAAAAGCACCAAAATATATCAATTATTGTCAAGAACGTAGAGAAAAAGGAAACCCTGCACATTGTTGATCATGTCAATTGGTACAGCCATTATGGAAAACAACATGAAGATTACTTTAAAAACTAAAAATGGAATGACTATATAAACTAGCAATTTCATTTCTGGATATATATCCAAAGGAATTAAAATCAGTATGTTACAAAGACATCTGCCCTCCTGTGTTTTTGAGGTGTTACTCACAAAAGTCAAGAAATGGAAGCAAACTAAGGTCTATCAATGGATGATTGGATAAATAAAATATGGTATATATGCACAATAGAATACAGAGTTATAAAAGAGGAAAAGTTGATTATATCTGATAACATAGACAAATCTGGAGGATATTATGCTAAGTGAAATAAGCTAGACAGAGAAAGATAAGTAGTGTAAAATCTCACTTGTATGGGAAATCTAAAAATGTCAAACTCACTGAAGCAGGGAGTAGAATGGTTGCTACCAGAGGATGAAGGGAAAGAGTTGAAGAAAGGGGAAGATGTTGGAAAAGGATACAAAGTTTCAGGTAGAGCGGAGGCTTATTTTAGTGACCTACTGTATAGCACGGTGACTATAGTTAATGACAATATATTGTATATTTCAAAGTTGGTTAAAATTTGATTTTAAATATTCTCATCACAAAATAATAGTAAGTGTGTGAGGTGATAAACATGTCATAAGCTTGATTTAATCATCCCATAATAAAGCAATATATCAAAATATTACGTTGTGCCCCATAAATATATACAATTAATATTTGTTAATACAAAATCTAAAACAAGGGTTTATTACTGATTTATTTTTCTAAAATAATAAATTGGCTTTATCTATTGCCTTATTTAATTTAATCTTCCCATGGAAGCTGGTAGGTGGGCATGATTACTTCTTTTTTTTTTTTTTTTTTTTTTTGATATAGAGTCTCACTCTTTCACCCAGGCTGGAGCACACTGGCACAATCTCAGCTCACTGCAACCTCTGTCCCCCAGGTTCAAGCCATTATATTTTTAGAGTATTAACTGAAATTTAGATTTGATATGAAACTTGTCCAAACTCATATCAGAAAAAAGACTCAAACACAGATCCTCTGCACCAAGTATATTCTTATTATGCCAGCTGATAACATGCAAACTATTATTACAATGACATCATTCATATACTTATAAATTAATAACATCCAGTATCATATTTAATCTTACTAACTACACACATTTCTTAAGCTTACTGAATCTGGGATATTTTATATTTTAAACAAGTATAAGCCAGGAAGTATTTTTTCTTCTTTGACACACTTTATTTTCATTAAAATTTTCCCCGAAATGTACTGGTCGTAAAAACACTTAATTATAACCAGGCACATATATTTGGTATTTTTATTGTAGCATTTCTTTTCTTTTATGGTGGCACAAATTTCATTAGCATTCCTATAGCTCACAAATATATAATCTAAAAAATCAGAGCTGTGTCAGTAGAAGTATTTAAAAGAATTTTAAGGTCTCTAATATTTTTAAAAACCTGACTACAAAACAAATACATTTCTTTATTTTATAAATGAAGAAGCCTAATGGCTTGTTTATAGACTAGTGAGAATAACAGCCATGATTTGTTTCAGGAAGGAAAGTAAACACCATTGTCTTATGATTAATGTTGAGTTGTCTCATTGGTGATTTTAAACTACTTTTTACGAGTTTGGTTTTAAAACTGATATCACAACCTTTGTAGAGATGAATTCTCCAACTTTGTCAATTATAGATAAAGTCCAAATCACCAAATACAATGTATTTTTGTACCTGCATTTTCTACAGAAACACTCAGCACTTGATCATGCCCTCATTTCTTATAAGAATCAGCAGATGTACTGATGCTACAGGAGGGAATTTCAAGTTCATTTTCACCAAGGATTCATATCAAGACTTATAATAGATTAGAACACACTGGAAACAACTCATTTATGAGTTTGGGTGCAAAAATAGGTAAGATGTGCAAAATTATGTGATTCTATTTTGAAGGAGCAAATGGTAGGAAGATGTAACCCTTTAAGAAATATAGGGTTGGCCCTCCTCGAAAGATATTTTCTCTGGAAACGGTGAACATGATCCTATTTTGCAAAATGCTTTTAAAGGTGTAATTAAATTAATAATCTCAAGATTCCATTAACCACCCTACACTGTTTATGCTTACCTGGGAAACATTTTAAGGTAATAACCATACTAATAAATATTGTATATATTATTATAAATAATAATTCTGCTATACTGCAATAGACTGAAAATGTGTCTGTCAAGACTCATGTTGGAAACCTAATTCCAACATGATGGTATTTGAAAATGGGACCTTTGGGAGGTAATTAGGTAGTGAAAGTAGAGCCCTCCTTGACAGAATTAGTGCTCTTATAAAAAGAGGACAGAGACCTAACTAGCTCTCTTTCTGCCAGGGGATGATACAATGGGAAGTCAGCAGTTTCCAACCTATGAATGGGCCCCCATCAACTAACCATACCAGTACCCTGTACTCTCATATCACACTTCCAGACTCCAGAACTGTAAGAAATAAATTCCTGTTTTTTATAAGCTACCCGGTCTATGGCACTTTGTTATAGGAGCCTTCTCTGACCCCATTTACTCCTCACAATAACTGACAAGCCAGTATTATTATTGCTTCTTCACAACAGAGGAAATTGAGGAAAAGATATAATGACTTTGCCTAAGGTCATACAGCTGAAAACAAATCAGGGTTTGAATATTGGTTATTGGTGTATGTTTTTCCAAGATTTGTGCTTTTAACTATTTCACACTGCTGCTTGAGGAAATAATATATAATTGAGAACTAACTACCAATTGCCAATATGTAATACATTTTACAAATCTGCCCATTTATCAGTTGGTATGCAGAATTTCACAAACAAAACAAGTGATGTGTACTTTTAAATATAGCAATATACACCTGGTTGGATCTAAATTATAAATTATTAGCCAAAGGGAAGATAACTGAAAATTACTAAAACACTTTGAACTTGATGGTCAGTATACCCATGAATTATTATTATACAGATCATAGGGAGTATATATATTTTCAAAACAGCAAAGGTATTTCATTTGATGATTTTCAATAGATTATGAAATACATTTTTGTGCTAAATAAACGACACTATCTGTTTTTTTTTTTGCATAAGCATATTGTTTTCTTTTATTTACAGGTTTTGAGTTTTTGAAAAAATGGCATACAACAGATGGTGGGTTTTGAAACTTTTGCCTCATGCAGTAAATGTACCTTTATCCAGATGGACATCAGGCTTCAGTGCCAATATTGTACCTTTAACATATGGACAAGAACATTTATGGCAGGAGACACTATGTTCAGCTTTGTACTTCAATGCAGATAAAGTTTGATTAATTTTTATCCATCATTAGTTTCTGTGGTCAGGGAATTAGAGAGCAAAATTTGGTTAAATAAAATATCAGAAACACTATCTTCAAGTCATTTACCATGTGTATCTAGGAAAATCTTTTTACCACATTATAAATTTCAATTCTATGAATGTACTTGTTGAAAGTTTTATTTATATAAAAGTTATATAGGCCAGGTGTACGGCTCACACCTGTAATCCCAGAACTTTGGAAGGCCAAGGCAGGCAGATAACAAGGTCAAGAGATCGAGATCCTGTCTCTACTAAAAATACAAAAATTAGCTCGGTGTGGTGGCACACACCTACAGTCCTAGCTACTCGAGAGGCTGTGGCAGCAGAATGGCTTGAACCTGGGAGGTGGGGGTTGCCGTGAGCCAAGATTGCATCACTGCACTCCAGCCTGGTGACAAAATGAGACTCTGTCTCAAAAAGAGTTATATATTTTTAAAAATTATATTATACAAAAGTTATACATATACAAGTAATTTACTGATTAGAAGTAAACCTTTTTAGATAGTTTTACAAGCTTTGACAAGTAATGTGATCATGTAATCACCATCAAAATAAAGATATAGAACATTTCAATCACCAAAAACAGTTTGCTTGTCATTTGTTAATATAATGAATTAATTGATTTTCAAATGTTTCACCAATGTGCTTCTGGGGGATAAATCACACCTGGGCTTGAGATATAGTACTTTCTCTATAATGCTTTGCTGGATTTTATTTACTTACTTAATTAGAATTTCTGCCTCTATGATCATATGGGCATTACTCTGTGGTATTTATTTTTTTCCATGCAATGTCTTTGTCATATTTTAGCATCAGCCAATGAGACCTCATAGAATAATGCCCACCTCTAAACTCTTTCTTAAAGCATGTTATTATGATTGTTCTCATTAATTCAGGCCATAGGCATTTGTATTTTCCTCCTAAATAATAAAATTGCATGTAATTTTTATAATTATAATTTATTTCTCAAATTTAAGAATAACAAAGCCATTTCAGTTAAGTTACTGATTGATTAGGCTCAGATTGGGATCCATAAATCTGTACCTTAAAAAACTTAAAAAAACCTGCAAACACAAATGTTTGTAAGTCCTACAGGAGCTTGAGAGATGAATTTATCATAAAGCAACACCCCTTTATCTGTAGGATCTCAGATTAATGTGGGTTCCGTAAGAGCTGGTTTCTAAGCTCCATTCCCTTGGAAGTATGGACAGAGGATTTTTTAGCCAACAATGGTATTTTGAAAATCCAGAGGGGCTATGTGAGTTTGAATAGATTACTCAAATCTGCACAAGATACAGAAGCATGGTGACAGCTATAGACAGAAGATTATTAGCTTTCTGTAGTTGTCTGGGCAGGTAAACCTAATTTATCTTCTATGACTCAGAAGGAGATAAAGCCATAATGTTTTCAGATATTGGTTTTCCTTCTAACTTTGCCATCTAGGAAATTGTCAGGTTTAATACAAATGAGATATTTTTATTATTTTAATGAAATTATGAAAAATTTCCAAATAGAAATGTGCCATTATGCATCTTGCATTTTGCATGGAGTGCTTTGTGTACTTAAAAAAATATATAGAATCAAGTTGGGTCCAACGCCACACAGAGTAAGCAAATTGGCCTTTACAGAATGCATGTTTATATGAATTCACTGTCTTCTATCCAAACCCTTTGGAGTCCAGTAGTTGAAAACCCCAAATTTAGAATTTGGACCATGGACTCTGTATTATATAATACCTCCATCTAGCGCTGGAACGTCATTCCATAATTACATATCGTAGTATTGCTGCATTGAAACATACAATTATTCAAAGTAAATGGGAAAATTATCTGAAAAATATTTTCATGTCACTTTAAATCATATTCTCTTGTTTCTTTTTCCCAAACTAAGTTACAATGCGTCATTTACTTTCTTTGTAGAGCCTTTTGTATGTTGGAGTTTTTCATAACAGATTATGGACCTGTATCTGTCCCAATCAGGACTCTGTTACAAAATCTACTAACAATATAATATTTGTATTGGTTACTTAATGTACTCTATTTTATCATAAGAAAATAGGACAATGATCAGAATAATAAAATATAGATCAATCTGTACAGTAATTTATGGCATATAGTACTAAAGGGAGAGACAAAAAACATTATTAAGGATTAGCACATTTTAATGGGAAAGGAAGGGAGTTAGATTCTGAGAAAGAGATACCTCAGCCAATATTTCTGATTCTTTGCTTTGTCAGGATATCATTGTAGTTAAAATAATCAGGAAACCAATTCTACCCCATTGGAGCCAACTCTTGGACCCTGCGAGATAGCATGAATAAAGCTGTTATCCTATGAGTTCCTGAAAAAATTACAGGTATAATAATGCCTGCTTGCCCCCAATTAAAGTCTGGTTGCTTAACACAGTGGTCCCCAAACTTTTGGCACCAAAAAGGGACTGGTTTTATGGAGGACAAATTTTTCACAGAGAGGGAGAAGGAGGGATGGTTTCTGGATAATTCAAGCACATTACATTTATTGTGTTCTTTATTTCTATTATTATTATATTGTAATATATAATGAAATAATTATACAACTCTCCATAATATAGAATCACTGAGAGCCCTGAACTTGTTTTCCTGCAACTTCTCTTCCGCGGGGTATGGAAGATACAGATCATCAGGCAATCACTTCTTATAAGGAGCATGCAAATCAGAATCCTCTGACATTCAATTCTCTAGGGTTCATGAGCCAATGAGACTCTAATGCGGTGGTCAATCTGACTGAAGGCAGAGCTCAGGCATTAATGCAAGCAATGGGGAGCTATTTAGCTAAATAGCTGTAAATACAGATAAAGCTTTGCTAATTTACCGGATGCTCACCTCTTGCTGTGCAGCCCAGTTTCTAGGTTTCTAACAGGCCATGGACCAGTACCAGGGTTGGGGATCCCTGGCTTAGCATGTAATTCTTTGTTTTGCAGATGCTAAGAGAATACCACCTAATCTGTAGGCATTCAAGAGCCCGCACATGTTGGGTACCAGAATGTAGGGAACCAGCCCCACATCACACCTGTGTGTATCCTGAGTTTGGTGGTGACAAACGAATGAGAAAAATACAGACTAAGAGAGAAAGTGGGACCAAGGGGCCCTCATTTATTACTGTGGAGACAGTGAAGGCCCTGAGCTCTTGTTTTGCATACTATTTATTGGTTACAATCACTTTAATCTATAGAGTAGGGGTGGAGTGATGGTGGGATGAATCAGTGAGCCAGAACTGGTGTGTCATTCTAAAGATTGATAACAGTGGTGGTTTTGGAGTTTCAAAAAACAAGAACATGTGCTGATCTTTAGCCTATTATCCATGTGCAGCTGGTAGAACATGGGCTTTACAAGAAGCTACAAGTCTGGCTACATCATAGTGCTACAAAGGGGTTTCATGTCCTTGAGCACAATGTTTATGGTAACAGAGCCTGGGTCACCCTGCAGCAGAACATGAGGCATGAAGATAACTTTCTCCTCAGAGGCCTCCCGTGGACTTCTGCAGTTTATTGTTCCTGATTTCTTTTATACATATACCCAGTTTATGTAGGTATACTATAAACTCTTCCTCCATTGTTGCTTCTTACATTATCATCCACATTTTCAAGGGTATGTGACATGAGGTGATGAAAGTGGGATTTACCTCCATTTATACTTGAGAAAGTCAGCAGCTTCTTTATCTCTCCTTCACACAGGCACCAGAGGTGGGAGGCCTAGCAAGCCAGTGTAAGGTCTTCTAGGCCACGATTTTTTCTCTCTTGTGAAACTGCTACTGCCATAGAAACCCTGAATAATCTAGCTTGCACAAATTTTGAAATACTTTTGCTAGTGAAAACGAGTAAGCAGGGGAAGATCACAAGTCATTTAAGAAGGATACAGGCATTGAAAACAGAAATCAAGCTGATATGAAACAGGTGGAAACTGTAATGACATAATTAATTGGGGAAAGCACAGAAGAAAAATACTGCAATATGAACTTTTAAAATGACTAAAATGCACACATAAAACATTTCTATAAATGGAAAACACATTTTCTAAATATTGGCAATTATAATAAATTGATCATGAGATTGAGTCCTATTTAAACTATATGCACTTGAGACAAAATATGACCCCATTATATACACTTGCAAACCAAGGCTCTCTATTCAAATATTTCTTAATCATTTTGCAATGAATTTTAATTACTAGTGTATATTCTTGATTTTGTGCAATATGACAGAAATTTTACAAACAATTTATATTTGGAAAGATCACCAATGAAGCTGATCGCTGTATAAAGTATTTTCACTTTGTTGAACTATAAAAGGATTAGCTAGGTCAGTTCCTTAAAATTTTATGAGACCTTAAATTTGAATGGTTAAAAAATAGATGTCTTTTAAAATTAACAATAAAATGTCTTGAGGATTTAAAAATTCCATTTTAAAGCAATACTGAATTTATAAATTTATATTGGAAAAAATGTACATTTTTTAAAAGCATAGCCAAAAACAAGGCATCAACAATTTTATTCATAACAAAAGAGGTTTATCAAGTTTAGTTAAAAAAATGGACATTTTTTAATTCTCTCAACACAGCAGGGCATAGAAGTTCTCAAATAATGAGACTGTAGTAGTCCTAAGTATAAAGGCAAGACCACCACTGAAATTTTTCTTTTTAAAAAAATTTGAGGATTAAAAATCAACCCAAAATATCAAAACCAAAACCAAAAATAAAAATAGGAATTAGTACTTACAAATAGCATTTCACTGGAAAAAAACTGTTATTCTAAAACAGCTTTCTCTCATATTTTATTGCTCTCATTTCATTCATAATGCTCCTGCTGAAAGTCTAGTTTTAGTGAAAGTCAAAATTTGTGCAAGCCAAGTTACCCAGTTATATGCAACAACTCCTCACTTATCCATCATTATCCAGGAACTGAGATATCAATGTTAAATTCTCCAGTGTCCCAACACTTTAACCAACCACAGGTAAAATGATGTTTCTAAAACATTTTTCATGCATAATAATATTGCTAATGCTTTACAATTATTTCTCTTCTATGTTAATATGACAATGCCTTCAGAAAAAATTCTGGCCAATGAATCAGTTCGCCTGTTTGTTAAAGTAAGACAGTATGCTGTTGTTTTTAGGCCTGTTCTCATGATTTTAACCTTTTCTATTTTGTCTTTTGCTGAGCTATCATTATTAACTCCAATTCACTGTTGTTGGCTAGAACTAAAATAGACAACCAACCTCACAGGAATCAGTAAATATATATTTTCATTATAGTCTTGAGGGTTCACTTGAAAATAAAGATATAGACTTTTTATGTGAGCTCTGAAGTTTTCATTTTATTGAAGGATATTCAAAATATTTCCACTTATTTCCACATTATTCTTTTTTTATGAGAAGTTTAGGGCACTAGAAATCTTTTGGATAAGTAAGATGTTAAATTATTTAAAAGGTCTCAAATGAATTACATAAATACCATTTAGAAATTTTAGTAATGATCAAGAAATACTCAATTTGTAATACTAACATATCAGTAATAGTTTAGAAAATGTGTATTTGAGTACTTTCTCATTTAAATAATTTACCATATCCTGAAACTCACAGTAAATATATGACAAAAAGTGAGGTAAAATTAGACATATACAGAAACCAACAAAAAATTAAAAATCCAAGTATATATAACATGTCAGTTCCCTTAAAAGGGTAGCTGAAGAAAAGAGTTTTTATGTGATAGGTCACTCAAGTTTGGGAGGCACCAATATGGTTTGGATGTAGGTCTCCTCCAAATACCACCTCGAAATATAACCTCCAATGTTGAAAATTGACCTAGTCAGATTTGTTTGAGTCTTAGGAGCAGATCCCTCATGAATGGCTTGGTGCTGTCCTTCCCATTGTAATGAGTGACTTCTCACTCTGTTAGTTCACATGAGAATTGACTATTTAAAGGAGACTGACACACCCTCCTCTCTCTCTCTCTCTCTCTCTCTCTCTCTCTCTCTCTTGCTTTTTCTCTATTCTTGTGATGCACCTGCTCACTCTTTGCTTCCCACAGTAAATAAAAGTTTCCTGAGGTCCTGACCAGAAACAGGTGCTAGCGTCATGCTTCTTCTACAACCTACAGAACCGTGAGTCACAAAAACAAACAAACAAAAAAAAAACCCCTCTTTCTAAAGTAAATTACCCACCCTCAGGTATTTCTTTAAAGCAATGCAAAACAAACTAACACAAGCACCAAAGCTTCTTAGGCTTAAGACACAGGCTTTCTAAAAGACTAGGACCTAATTATAGGGTTATATAATTTTTTCTTTCAAACATTACCACTGCATCAATAGGAAATCTGTACTTCACTCATTTTTTCTGTAAACCTAGAACTGCACTCAAGAATAAGGTATATTAATTTTATCAAAAGAAACAAAGTACCATACACTTTAATCCAGAAGTTATTTAGAACATAGGAAAAGGATCTATAAGAAAAGCAGAGCTATGAACATACATAATGTACATGTGAGCATTAATACAACATTTAGAGGGAGTGCTCTATGTGACACATACATTGCATACTTTATATTAGTATTAACACTCCCCTGGGGTATAAGTAAAACGATATATTTTTTAATTTGTCAGGAAAATTAAGCAAGCTTCCTAGGTTTACCCAGCTACTGAGTGATATAGTTGTAAATTAAAGTTTGTCTGACTTAAAATCATGGTTTCTGCAATACTTTCCAAGATTTGAAAGAGACTCAATATCTAAAGCTTTACTGAAATATTTTAAGATTTGGACAAATTAGAAAGGGTATTTCAGCTCAAAGCATATTCCTAAGCTAATATATGCCCATACTTGTACAAATATATGTTCATCTTGTGGCTCCTGTACATGCAGCCCATGGGTTAACAAAGAACATTACTTTGTACTTTTAATGTATTTTATTGCTCATTAGCTGTAAAGAAGAGTGATAAAAATCATTTTTTCCTCTGTTTTAAGAAGTTTGGAACTGTAAGCTAAAATAAGGTTTAGTAATTGTTTGGAGATTTATATTTGTTTATATTCTCTGTCTCCAGTAAATAACATGTATATGTTTTAATGCTATAAATAATGAAAGTGTTGAATTTATTTGTTGCATTTCTTTTACTATTTTCCATGAGAAAGACTCTCATTTAAAAGCCAGGTAGAAGACAATTATAGAACTTCTCTATTTAAATCAAAATGTTCAGACACTACTGCCTTTCATAAATCTGTTTATTTTCATGCAGAATAGCTTTAACCAGAATTCCATATAAATAAATACTATGAAACCACATAAGCTTTGGACTTAAAAAAAGAAAACTATAATAAAACACACTTCTTCAACAGTCACCACTATCTTCAGATTTAAAAATCACTATATTTACTGACTTACTGGAAAGAGAAACAGGACAGACTATAAACAAAAAGAATTCCCTGATCCTTAATTTGGCACAGACAAATAACTTTTACAATTGTTTGGGGGATAGTATATCCATTCATTACTACAAAATAAAATTGGTTCTTTAGGAAAAATGAATTGTGCTCAAAAGCTTGACAATCCCATTTAACACAATGAAAAACTCCTTATTAAACCAGTTTGGGTTTTCTAAAGAAACAGAGACAAATAGTGTAAAGTCTTAACTATTTATGTGTGGTGCTCCAAGAAAAAAAAAGAGGACATTTGCTGGTCACAATCACAATGACAGACGCTTGTTTCTTAGCTCAGCTGTAAATAAGCTAAAAAGATTAAGAGTAAATATCCCACAGAAGCCAATGGGTGTAATGCAGACATCAGGTGAGAGGAAGGACATCTCAAATGGAGACAAAAGGTTTAAATCATCAGAACATTTGGTTCCATCAAATACTAACTTAAGGAATTAATCTCAATGTTTATAAGACAAAAGTCAAACCTAAAATTTTGCAATATAAAAAAAAAAAAGAAAATGTTATTTACATTCCAGGTAACATTTGGGTTTTGAAGAGTCTAATTTAGCTTTTTAAGTGGCTGCTGAAAAATACCTCCACTTATTTCTAAATTATTCCCTTTGTTACGAGAAGCGACGGTACTGGATAAACTAAGAAAAATAAGATGTTGAAACATTTCAAAAGCCACAAAATGTATTACATGAATATCTTCTAGATATTTCAAAAATGATCATGATATAAAAATTTGCAATCATCATGCTTCATCCAAAAAAAGGACAACATTAAAATATGAATTACCTAATAAAATTGAGAAAAAATAAAGATAAAATTTTAAGAATCTATTGACCTTCTTATAGTTTATTTATATTTGAGTAAATTAGCCTGAGGGAGAGTGAGGGAGGGACAACAAATGATTGGCCACCTTAATGTTTGAGTCCCACAATATGGAATGCTCCAGTATGCCCAGAGAAAATTTCAACAACTACTGGGGTCTCAAATGTTCTTTCAATATTTACACACACACACACACACACACACACACACACACACAACACACACACATTGATGCTTCATTGATCTCTTTATTTGAAGTCCATGCCTTCACCTAATGACCTTGTTCTATTATTTGTTTTATTATGCCTTCTATAAACATTTACTAAGTTCATAAATGTGCCAGCAATATGATTGTGTAAAATCAGACTTAGTGTCTGTTTTCTAAAAACACAGATTAAAAATTTGTGCTTATCTTATCAAGGATATTATCTTCAGATTGTGTTCTAATATAAAGAGAGATTGGCCAGACTTACTCTAATCAATTTCTTAATAAGAAAAAAGAAAACTTCTTTTGATGAAAGTCAGCCATTGATTAGAGTTGGTCTGGCCAACCTCTCTTTATATTAGAACACAATCAGAAGACAAATTAGTAGAAAAAGTACTTGATTAGATAAATACAAATTTTCAATCTGTGGTTTTAGTGTGAAGGACCTCTTAAAGGAGAACTACAAACCACTGCTCAAGGAAATAAGAGAGGACACAAACAGATGGAAAAACATTTCATGCTCATGGTTAGGAGGAATCAATATCATGTAAATGGCCATACTGCCCAAAGTCATTTATAAATTCAATGTATCCCCATAGAGCTACCATTGACTTTTTTCACAGATCTGGTAAAAACCACCTTAAACTTCATATAAAACAAAAAAAGAGTCTGCATAGCCAAGACAATCCTAAGCAAAAATAACAAAAGCTGGAAGCATTCTGCTATCTGACTTCCAACTATACTACAGTGCTACAGTAATCAAAACAACACGGTATTGGTACCAAAACAGAGATATAGACCAATGGAACAGAACAGAGGCCTAAGAGGCAACACCACACATCTACAACCATCTGATCTTTGACAAACCTGACAAAAACAAACAATGGGAAAAGGATTCCCTGTTTAATAAATGGTGTTGGGAAAACTGGCTAGCCATGTGCAGAAAGCTGAAACTGGATTGAAACTGGATCCCTTCCTTACACCTTATACAAAAATTAACTCCAGATGGATTAAATATTTAAACATAAGACCTAAACACCATAAAAACCGTAGAAGAAAATCTAGGCAATACCATTCACGACATAGGCATAGGAGATGACTTTATGACTAAAACACCAAAAGCAATGGCAACAAAAGCCAAAATAGACAAATGGGAACTAATTAAACTTAAGAGCTTCTTCACAGCAAAAAAAAAAAACAAAAAACAACAACAAAACAACAACAACAAAAAAAACAAAAAAACTATCATTAGAGTGAACCAACAACCAACAGAAAGGGAAAAAAAAATTTTGCAATCTACCCATCTAACAAAGGGTTAATATCTAGAATCTACAAAGAACTTAAACAAATTTACAAGAAAAAAACAAACAATACTATCAAAAGCCGAGTGAAGGATATGAACAGACACTTTTAAAAGGAAGACATTTATGCAGTCAACAAACATGAACAAAAACATCATTACTGGTTATTAGAGAAATGCAAATCAAAACCATGTTGAGATAGCATCTCATGCCAGTAGAATGGTGATCATTAAAAAATCAGGAGACAACAGATGCTAGAGAAGATGTGGAGAAATAGGAACAATTTTACATTGTTGGTGGGTGTAAATAAGTTCAACCATTGTGGAAGACAGAGCGGTGATTCCTCAAGGATCTAGAAATAGAAATACCATTTAACCTAGCAATCCCATTACTGGGTAAATACCCAAAGGATTATGAATCATTCTACTATAAAGACACATAAACACATATGTTTATTGCGGCATTGTTCACAATAGCAAGACTTTGAACCAACCCAAATGCCTATCTATGATAAGCATAAAGAAAACGTGGCAGATATACACCATGGAATACTATGCAGCCATTAAAAAGGATGAGTTCATGTCCTTTGCAGGGACAAGGATGAAGCTGGAAACCATCATTGCCAGCAAACTGACACAAGAACAGAAATCCAACGACCACGTGTTCTCACTCACAAGTGGGTACTGAACAACAAAAACACATGGATACAAGGAGGGGACAATCACACACCAGGGTCTGTCAGGGGGTTAGGAGAGCTAGGAGAGCTAGCAGGGGTTGAGGGGATTGGGGAGGGATAACATGTAGAGAAATACCTAATGCAGATGATGAGGGGCATGGATGCAGAAAACCACCACGTTATGTGTATATCTATGTAACAAACTTGCATGTTCTGCACATGTTTCCCAAAATTTAAAGTATAATAACAAGAAATAAAAATAAACGTAAAAACCAATAAAAAAAAAAAACAAGTTTTCTAAGACTTTTATTTGCCACAAGAAGAAAGGTATGTTTGACTAATGAAATTTATATACTAACTTCTCAAATCCCGCATTTTTCAGTCTTTTTATAAAATTAATAATCTTAGAAATGATCTTATTTTATTTTGCCTTTATCTTCCAGCTCTTCTGGAGGGAAAGATCTATGTGTCTATGATTATAGACAGCAAACCTTTTCTTGGCCCAATTTTTATGTATAGAAATACAAAGAAAGCACTGTTCTTGTTACAATATTCTCCTTAAGCAAGATTGCATGTGAGTAAAACTGAACATTGTGTGTTTCCTTTCTCAACAGATCTTGCAATTTGGAAGTCATTTCAACTACTGAATCGTCTACTCATATATCGAATATCACCGAAATGGGCCATTCATTAAAATCTTTCCTCTCAGCTAGACTTTAGCTTTTGTATGTCAAACTATCCTTAAATAAATGAACAACTAAATAAGCATCCAATATTCTTATGTACTAATGTTCAAAATAACTAAAAAAAATTAGGTAATCAAAAACATTGGCACAAGTAATAGATGAGTAAAACTACAGCCTCAGTTAGTTTGATGTAAAAACAACAATGAAAAATTACTATTATTTAACTGTCTAAATCAATTGGGTAAAGTGTAGAAGATAAACAGGTTTCAGGCAAATCTAAGTTTAAATTTCAACTCTACTTTGGGCTTTAGGAACGTTATTTTCTCATTTTGATCCTGTCTCCTTGGTCATCAAATGACTGTATAATCTAGCTCATTTGAGGAGTAGAGGAGATAGCAAACTGAGCACCAAAATTATACCAGTAAACAACTAATCAGGAACAAAACAAAGTAAATATATTAGAAAGCACAGGATGTTGAAATGCTGACAGAGAAGAAAATTTTGAATTAATCACAGTAAATACAAAAGATAAAAAACTGAATAATAGAGAAGTTGATTTCTCTGGAACACAAATAGAGATGAACCCAAAGGATAGCTAGACAGGCAGAGACAAAAAATCCAACAAATAATATAGAAAAAGTATTCAATGCTGTAATACAGAAACATTATCTTGAGGTGTAAATACTATATTTTAAGATGAAAAAGTACAATGTGTTTCAGAAAATGATACAATTAAAATCCATAGTGATTATATTTTTAGTATGATAAAAAAGAGTCAGTCTTCTCAATAACAAAGTTACATTTCAGAAGACAATACAATTGCCATATATAGACATCAAAGAAAAATAAGTCTGATCCAAGAATACCAGAACAAGGCACATTTGCACTTCAGTTGAAAGTAGTCAGGAGGTGAAAGTTTCTGGGCAAACAACAGAGAACCGAGAATCTATAATCACTTAAAGATGATTTAATAGGGCTGGGCACAGTGACTCATGTCTGTAATCCCAGCACTTTTGAAGGCTGAGGTGGGTGAATCACAAGGTCAGGAGATTGAGATCATCCTGGCTAATATGGTGAAACCCTCTGTCTACTAGAAATCCGAAGAGTTAGCCAGACATGGTGGCACATGCCAGTAGTCCCAGCTACTTGGGAGGCTGAGGCAAGAGAATCGCTTGAATCCCGGAAGCTGAGGTTGCAATGAGCCGAGATTGTGCCACTGCACTCCAGCCTGGGCCACAGAGCAAGACTCCATTTAAAAAAAAAAAAAAAAAAAAAAAAAAGATTTGATAATAAAATCTATCCAAACAGACACGTTTTGAAATTGAGCACGGAGAAATGGAAATGATATACTTAAATAGCAGGTGTCATCTTGTTATATTTAAAATAAAAAATTGAGTGTAAGTGCCTATGGGGATTATTGCCTTAGCACAAATCTAAATGCTATACACCCAAAGAACTTCAAATATTAGCTTATTATGTAACTAAAGTAAAATAGCTACATAAACAACAACATGAAGATCTCATTTTAATAGTAAGTTTAAAAATATAATCAGGATGAAGGTAAGAAGATATAGTCAATTTATAATTATCACCATCTTCCATACTATCTAAATGTAAACTGTAATTCAAATATTACTAACATAAACTACACAATTATTTCCATAACTTTAGAGGTTAATTAGGAAAACGCTGTATTAGGAAAAATAACAATCTTTACATTGAAAGAACTATTTTTAAGCATATCTCCAGCTAAGTTTCTTTTACCTCTTTAAATTCATTAATATTAATATTTTCACTTTAAAAATTAAACACAGCATAGCAAATATGTTCTTTTCAAATATCATCTTATCTTCTTTGCATATTGTATATATAGGTATTTTAGATAATATTTACATAGTGTTAGTAGCAGTTATTTTGTGTTATGTCATTCTGGATGACTTTTATTTGTGTCTTCTATCTTGGCTGTATTGTCTCAATTGCTTTTAATAAATGTATTATTTCACTAAACTTTTTTAAATGACAATTTTTTAAAATAAGTATTTTTAAAACCCCATCCACGCAAAGAGATAATGTAATAATTTGTCACTGTGTTGGACATATAGCAATGTATCTATAAATAGAAACAAATATTAGTATATTCTAATATTGGTAATTGGTTTGACTAGTATAACTGTGTTTTCTTCATATAGATATTTTACCATATTTATCATGTTGAACTATCAGCTTTCTTTTTATACTTGACTACTTTATAGATTATTAGCAATCAGAGAAAAGATATTTTATTTGTTTCTGTTTCCTGAAAATTTAGGAGAATGTCTGTCCAAAGAGACTTAAATTAAGTGGCAATAAAATAAGCAACAACTAAACCATGCACTAAGCACACAGAAACAGAGAAGGAAAGAGTAAAGAAGTGGGGATAAAATGACTGTATATTTTTTAAGTCCTATATTTTAAATACTAGGTAAAGCAGGGACACCTTCAGCTCAGAATGCAGCCTTAAATACATTTAGTATGCCTATTTGTCCAACCCTCTTCAATTATGCACCATCTGTTCCACAAATACTTATTGTGAATACAACCTGTTTCCTGCACTGTGCTATATAAAGAAACTGAAGTGTTTCCCAAGAGTCTCTATTTATGGCTGGCTGCTTAATAATTTCTAGAATTATAGTATTCAGTATAGCATACTCTACCTACACATCTGAACACACAGTAAAATGAAGCAGTGGTAGGATTTTTCATTACTAAAAACTGAAATCGTTGACATTTTTATTTCCAAATCCAGTGCTCACTCTGGTATAATAGGTTGTTTCACCTTTATCGGAAGGCTGTGAGTTAACAAACAAAAAAAGCAAACATAATCACTTTGCTTACATTATACAATAGTGAATTAAACCTGGCAGAGAATATTAAAAAAAGGAAAAAAGATGAAGAATTCACCATAAAGTAAAGAGAAATTCTGGAACCAAAGATAATCTGAATAGATATTATTTAATGATAAATAGGAACTGTAAAATATATACTATATTAACTGAAAGCAGATTTAAGTGTTTAAATACAAATTTTTAATTAAATTGCAGTGATATCGGTCCATAGTCTACAAGCACTAAGGATAGGTGTTTGATGACAACACTTTTTTTTTTTGACGGAGGAATAAGATAATGATATTACTCCTTATAAAATTCAATTGTTTTCTTTTTAGCCCCATGTACATTTTGTTCTATTGATTTTGAATTTATAATTTCTTTCTAATAATTTATATTATTTGTATTGATTAGTATCAAAGTTTTGCTGTGCATATTTTTTACTACAACTGTTGCTGAAGAGGGTTCCGCTATTTAATTGTCTTTCCTTTTTAATTGAAGTGTAGTAATCTCTGGCTTCCTTCAAGATCTTTAGGTTCTTGAAGGTTTTTATAGTGTTGACTTTTTTAATTTATTTATATTTTAGAACTGCTCTATTAGAATGCAATTTACATATAAAAAGCTAGACATATGTTATCTATACAACTTAATGAATTGGTGAATAATTATATAACCATGAAACCATTATCATGAACTATGCTATAAATATGTTCATCACCTCCAAATGTTTCCTCCTATGAAAGAAATCAATGTTGGGGCCCCCAAATTACTAAGCTAAGGGGAAAAGTCAAGATGGAAACTGCTTAAGACCATCCTGCCTCTCATTACATTATTCAAAAGCAACCCCTCTGCTCACAGAGATAAATGCACTTATGATTGCTCCCTTAGAAGAGGCTAATCAAACACTCAAAAGAATGCAACCAGAGATGCAAATTGTCTCTTTTATCTTCCTATGACCTGGAAGTCCCCTCCTCACTTTAAGTCTTCCCACCTTTGCTTTGAGTTGTACCCCCTTTCCAGACTGAAGCAATGTTAATCTTGTATATGTTGATTGATGTTTCTCATCTCCCTAGAATGCATAAAACCAAACTGTGCTCTGAAAATCTTGGGTACATGTCATAAGGACCTTCTGAGGATGTGTCACAGGCGTGTGTCCTCAACCATGGCAAAATAAGCTTTCTATATTAATTGAGACCTGCCTTGGATTTTCAGGGTTCACATGTTGGTAATTGTGAACCAATATGTGAGGATTCTGAGTGGAGATGCCCCTGGTTTTGACAAATCTAACAGTGCTTGGTACCAGCGTGAGCTAACTTTATAGCTCAAATCAACAGGACAATTTGCTGAGGTCTGAGAGCACCCTCTACAGAGAATCTCTGATTTCCCAAAATTTGATCAAGAACTAAAGTTTATTTTGCTGTACAACTCCTCTTTTTCTATAGTTTTACTTGCTTCCAACAAGGAAGGCAAGGTTTTCTGTTTCCATGTTGATGGAAGGCAGGTAACTCCTTTATGAAGTTTGAGCACTATCAACAGGGAAATGTAGGGTCTTTTATCTGCTTCTAGGATGGTAGAGAGCAGTCTATAGCCTGAGGCCCATCCCTAGGTAAGTAACTGAATTGGGGTTTGTCTTGGCTAAAGTCAGTATTAACAACCAGGTGGCCTTAATTTCTCCTTACCATGAAGGCACTCAGTAATCATATAAGTTGTACAATCATTTGTTTTGCTTAACTGTTTGTTGTTGTTGTGGTTTGTTTTTGTTGTTTCATTCTTTTTCCCATTGGATTTCATTAACCCTGTCTGACTCGATCAAATCCAAAGGAAAGTTCCAAATTATAGGGAACTAGGCCTCTAAAGTGGCTAAATTTTGCCCCCCATCACCTAAAAAAGGTGATATGGTGGAGGGAGAAAAAGCCTACAAAAGGGAAAAAAACTTTTTTTTTAACTATTCATAGGGCTTTATTTACATAAAAGGACCACTTTTTTGCTAGCCAGGCCAAACTGAAAGAACAATGACCTTAGCAATGCTAAGGTCCTGCTTTTTTTTTTTTTTTTCACCACAACAGACTAAGTTTGGCTCCTAAAGCTCTTTCTGGTTTGATATTTGGTACTTCTGAAATAGCAACAATTTGTCCTAGCTAAAATATGGTAACGGGATTTTATAAGATTTTTTTTTAAAGGAGCTCAATGGTTAAAAGCCAGTTTTATTAATAGGCTCATATCCAAGATGTGTGTATATATGTGCATGTGTGCACATTTTTATTTGAAAGATATTATCTTTTGTTTTATTTTGTTTTTCTTTCCTACGAACTTGTCTTTTTTTTTTTTACTCAAAAGATTTTTTTTCTTCTCAGTTGACAGAATTCTGTTTTCACCAGATTTTTTGGACTAAAATTGTTATTGCAACAGAGGCTACTCTTGGGTTTTTAAGCCAGGGTTTAGTCTAAACAGTTAGAGATGTCTTCATTTAAACATTTTTAAGTGCACAGTAAAAGCATCACATGACCTAGCCTCATAATAACACTCCCTTTTTGGAGACCTAGGATTCAGTGTGGTCTCTGCCCAGAGCTCGGAGCTCCACTTAAAAAAATAAGTAGTCCCTATCCAAATAAAATTGCTCTTCTTATATAATCCTATGATAAATTTTTATAATTTTATGTTTGATTTCGCATCTATCTTTAATCTCCCTCTACCATTATCAGTCTTTTCCTCTCTGTACATTGAGATGTATATATTGCTATCTAATTTTTCATCTAACAGTTATTTCCTTTAATATGCAAATCTAGGGCCGTTTAGTCCAAAAGTGCCTCGGGTAATATAGGAAAAGATAGGGGGAAAAAAAGCAAAAATAGAAGGTCTTTATCAATGTATAAGGTGTACTTCTGTCAGTATGCCCAATACATCTATATATTTATGTATTGTGTACACAATGTTTTACTACTAAAAATATATAAAAGAGCTCTAATGAATTGAACTAAACATAATAAAAGTGCTTAAATCAGATACTAAAAAAAAGACTAGTAAAATGTTTTTCAAGTTCGCATGACTTAAATATATTCTTAATAAACCGGTGTTAAAATTATTGATAAAATAATATTAGAAATGTCTTAAAAAATTGCCAGGATACATTTTTGTTTGCATGCATTAATCAAGCAAGTTCATACTTAACCCTACAAAATACTACAAGGTGTCAAAATTTGGCAGAAGGGTTACAAAACTATAAACGCAGCCTGAAACAGAATGATCTTTGCTTATGTAATCTATAATAAAGAAGACATTAATATTGGTTTAATAAAAAATAGCTACATCTTAAATGTAGTAAGATTACCATAACTTTAATCTTGTGGCTTTAGCTGGTCCAGCCACAGGCAGTAAGGTTTGTTATTATCTTCATTTCAAAGGTAACTATGCATTAAGTTCCTCCCAATGTTAGTTTGGCCTACACCCAAGAATGAAGAAAGACAGCTTGGAGGTTAAAAGTAAAATGGACTGGGTGAGGTTAAATATTTTTCACTGTCTCAGTTATAATTTTGCAATGGCAGTTTATAACTTTAAATCATGACTATGGAAGTTTTCATAGATAATCTAGGTAAACAAAATAAAATAATTAGGTAAATGTAATGGGATATTTGCAGATAAATTGTCATAATTTAGAATATAAAGCGATATTAAATTAAATAATAGATATTTTACTATTTGGATATTTTCCAATAAAAAATATATTGTAGGAAAACATGCGTTGTAAAAAAAGAAAAAGTCTTTTTTAAAAGAGTGGACAATTTTTATCTAATTCAAAGCCTGTTTCAAGTTTATACATAAAGCAAGGAAAAAGGAACCAGGAAATAAGAGACATGTAAAGAAAGTTACAGAAAAGAAGAGGTGTTTTTTGTAAGAAAGCTTAAAGGGGAATAATTTTATTTGAGAAAAATCTTGTACGGTAATTCAGAGCTAGAATAAAAAATGACTAGTTGTTTAAGAAAGAGGGATGCTCAGGGCAAACAAGAAAGTCCAAGCATGTCTGGAATGGTCTGTGTAAATCACAATAAAAGGATTTACCAAAAACAAAGAAAAAAAACCTAATATGATCAAGTTGTCTATAATTAAAGGGAAATTATAATGGTCTTTCTAGAGATTGATTTGATGTAAAAAGTGTATACTAAATAACTGTTTAGAACAATAAAATGTTTTAAAAGATTGATTTACTGTTAATAAATTATAAAATATTTTATATTTTTTTAAATTCAAAGTTAAACTTTTATTGCCTCACTCCATTTTCAGTTCTCTTTCCTTTAAAGCAGCATGAAATAGTAATGCTCTCCAACTCATATTCAGCTCATACAACTTTTTTTCTGGAGTTCTATTGTATTGGCCTAATATGATATTTTCTTAAAGGTCTAAAGAAAAGGTTTTTTTCCAACTTAATATTCTGTGCAGTATAGAAGGTCATTTCTTTTACCTTTTGATAACTAGCCTGAAAGATTAATATTTCACCAAAACAATTCCTATGCCATTATTATTGTCTTAGTTTGCTTAGAAAAAACTGACATTATTTTTTTATTTTTATTTTTTTATTTTTTGAGACTGAGTTTCACTCTTGTTCCTCAGGCTGGAGTGCAATGGCACGATCTTGGCTCACCGCATCCTCTGCCTCCTGGGTTCAGGCAATTCTCCTGCCTCAGCCTCCTGAGTAGCTGGGGTTACAGGCACGTGCCACCATGCCCAGCTAATTTTTTGTATTTTTAGTAGACACAGGGTTTCATGATGTTGACCAGGATGGTCTCGATCTCTTGACCTCGTGATCCACCTGCCTCAGCCTCCCAAAGTGCTGGGATTACGGGCGTGAGCCACCGTGCCTGGCCTAACATTAATTTTTTTATTTTAATTGAGGTTATTAAATCTGTGTGTCTTCCCTTATTTGCTTTTAAAGTTCTTGTGACATTGAATTAGAGAGCTTTTACTCCTGGGTCTAAAAAGGACATCAAGTCCTGCCAAATCCGAAACACTGACACCAATTAAAGCCTCATCTTCATGCCCAGTAGAAGATGCCAATCAGAATAAGCTGTATTACAAAGACACAAGGCCAGAAATTAAAGCTACTCAACTCCTCAAGATCCAGGGACTATCACAGAAGAGGTAGGCATGTGGGAATATAAGGACTGACATTTGAAAGATAAAATAGGTTCAGTTTCTCTATAAATTAATTATGAATGTCAAAGGCACACTACGGCAAGACCAGCTTATGAGCTCCTGTGTCAGATTAACAAGATTTTATCGGGTTATAAAAGTTTAAAGGAAGTTATATATTATGGACAAGATTAAAATGTTATAGATTGTTAATAAAATTTTGAAAAACAAATGTAATTGGCTCCATGCTGTTTTTATTACAGTTTATTGTTTGTAAAATAAGACTCCTCTTGCAAAGAATGAAGGTTTTTGCCTTTAAAAAAAATCCTTGAGTTATCACTTTGGTTAAATGAATGACTGACTTTACAATGACCTGTGATCCTATTGTGTGATATCAAATGTTTTAAACCTCTGGTATTTGACAGACTTTCTGAAATCAAATTATACATTATGTCTCTTTCTGACCTAATTAATCCCTTAAGATATGAGACTCCTTAACATTTAAAAATGACATAATTTGGTTTATTTGGTTTAAATATTATACAGGAAGCATTGTTAAATATGAAATGCTGTTTGGTTTTCGTTGGGTTGTATTTGTATAATTATGTTATTGGTATGTGTTCCAAAATCTTGGGAAACTCCTATATTTCTGATATGACTTATGTATATAATTAGTAACAATTATAATTTTTATCTTAAATTATTTTGTGCTACAGAGGTCACAAATTTCCTTGTCAATAGTATCTTTAATTATGGCTGGCCTGAAAGCTTTGTAATCCACAGACAATTGTTGTTTTGTTTTGGTCTTCCTTAGAATGTAGTTTTATAATCAGCTGCAGAACTCTAACCAGAGTTCCTAAATGCAGGTTTCTGATAACTTTAGAGACTGTGACTTTAGAATACAGGAAAAAAACTTTAGCACTCTTACGGAGAGCTGAAATGTTCATGAATATTAAGCAGAACATGAGTTAACTGCATAAACTGAACTGGTAGAAGACTAAAGTAATCTTTTAAACTTTTTTGCTTAAAATGTTCCTGACCTTTAGTTTTGTTTTTCAGAGTCAGGAAAACTTTTCTCTTAATCTATTTACAGCTTTTAGCAGTTGAGTAAAGTATACTTTTATGAATAAAATTTGGATCATATTTGCTTCTCTCTACCTGATTTCTCCAGAATTTGAAAACTATTTGTGAGTATTCTTAACTTGAAACAATACAGTTCCTTGCATAAGTGAAATCTGTTTTCACTTGTAACAGTACACAATTGGAGAAACTTGTTATTTTACCAAGATTTTGACTGAAATGATGCACCCCCCTTTAAAGAATCAAACTTGACTTACGGAGCCAATAAAAGCCTCTTGGAAAAACTGGCCTTATACCCTTGCCTACCCAGCCCCTGTACAGGTCTCTTGACCTGTATTAGGTAAAAACTGTCACTTTATGACAGGCCCAGGAGCCTCAAAGTTATCTCAGAACCTCAAAAGGAGAGGATCACCCAAGTCACAGGTACTTCATGGCACAAATCCATTTCTAGGTTTGTCTTAAAAAAAAAGTCTTACCTGAGATTGCTCCTATGGAACACAGTTCCATCAAAGCCAATATAAACACCTATGTAAAAAATAATTATTCTTGCTGCATTGTATACAAATAGGCTAAGTATTATAAATCAAACCAGACCTACCATAACTTGTCTTTAATAGAAATGTGAAACTGGAGAGAGAAATATTGTGTTTCAAAACTATAGGTCACCTGTTGTTAGAATCCAGTCTTGTCTAATGATTTTCAATTTTTATTATTTTCTACAATTTGGGCTGAATTCTAGTCTTTCCTGCCTTCAAGTCTCTAAAAATAAATTCTTTTTTCTTCTTTCTTTTCCTGAAAAGAAACCTCATTTTTCCTAATTTGAAATCACTAAAAAATAAGCCATGTTTTTGTAAAGCCCTGCATACTGAAGCTAGACAACTTAAACTTCAGAAGAAAATAACAACTACCTATTTATATATACATAAGCCACTTTCATACCGGCTTACTGATGTATGCACTTCAGAGAAATGTGGTCTATATTAATTTTCCAAGATTGTTCTTTTGTTTGTTTCTTTTCTGCATTCCTCCTCCGTTTTCTCTTCATAGGACATGAGACTTCACAACATACTAAAAATTAGCTTTCCTAATTACTTGGGATCTAATCATTTAGGAATAATCCATTCTAGCCATCAGAGATCAGATGAAACTTGAGACTAGAGACTCGTTTTCTTCTTAGATATTTTCCCCGAAAAATGTTTAAAAAATCAGGGAAATGTGAAAGAAAAATAAGTCTTGGGGCTCCCAAATCACTGCTGATTAGTGCCAACCTGCCTTCCATTCTATTAAAAGCCACTCCCATGCTCACTGAAATAAATGCATATCTCATTGCCACCTTTGAAGAGGTTAATCAAAAACTCAAAAGAATGAAACCATTTGTCTGGTGTCTACCTATGACCTAGAAGTCCCCTCCCCACTTTGAGTCTTCCTGCCTTTCCTTCAAGTTGTGTTGCCATTCCAGACCAAACTAATGTTCATGTTGCACATGTTGATTGATGTATCATGTCTCCCTAGAATGTATAAAGCCAAACTGTGCTCTGGCCACCTTTGGTACATGTCATCAGGACCTTCTGAGGATGTGCACTTTTCTGAGGCTGTGCCACAAGTGCACATCCTCAACCTTAGCAAAATGCACTTTATAAATTAGCTGAGACCAGTCTCAGATTTTCAGGGTTCACACTCTTCTTTTCACTATTATTATTTGCAATAAGAACATTTTACATTACATCTATCCTCTAAGCAAATGCTTATGGATACAATACAATATAAATGCCATTATGTGCAGAATTCTAGGATGTATTCATCTTTCCTAACTGAAACTTTGTACCATTTATTTAAAATGTATCATGATAGATATATTCTATGTTTCCTGTGTTTGTGAAACCATTACTTTCATCAGTCCTGGAAAATTCTTGGACATCACCTCTATGAATATTGCTTCTACTCCATTCCCTCTAATCTGTTCCTCCTAGACTCTGATTATGAGCTTATACATTTTCATATTTATAACTTTTATCACTTTTGCATTCTCCATTCCCTTGCTTCTCCATGCAGCTCTCTCTGTTACTTCTTTGTATATATATGTAAACCAAAATAAAATTCTAAGGACCCCTAACCAACTGAATGGACTTCTTCCTCAGGCAGGGCTCTTAAGAAAATTTAACATGAAAGACTGGTTTTGAACATGAAGGGAAAAGGTCGTCAGATATGCCTCATTATACTTTTTCAGCATTAACATCAACACAGACTTTATGTCTGATAAGACATATTTTGCAATACATTATCTCTGAAGCCTCCTAGCTAAAAGCTGCATCTGCATAATAAAACACTGGTCTTCACAACCTCTTATAAACCCAGACATTCCTTTCTGTTCATCCCAGGTCTTTAGACAAACCCAACCAATTGCTAACCAAAAATGTTTGAATTTACCTATAGCCTGGAAGCACATCTCCCACCCTTTGAGTTGTCCTGCCTTTCTAGACAAAGCCAATGTACTTCTTACATGTATTTGATTGATGTCTCATGCCTTCTTAAAATGTATAAAACCAAGATGCACCCCAACCACTTTGAGCACATGTTCTCAGGACCTCCTGAGGGCTATGTCATCGACCATGGTCACCATATTCGACTCAGAATAAACTCTTCAATATTTTACAGAGTTTGACTCGTTTTATCAACATATTCTTCAACAATTCTCTTTAAAATGATGTCAAATATGTCATTTTATCTATCTAGTGGCAGATTTATTATACTTTTCATATATTTCTAATTTATACTTATTTCAGGAAAGTTTTTTTCCATCTGTCTGTTCATTCTGATTATTATTCAGTATATGCTTATCTATTAATGTAGCCAGTACATCATTAAACATGTTGTATGCAGCTATTGTATATATTTAAAATAGGATGTTCCAGCATATGTAGGCTGTGTGGTGGCTAAATCTGTTACTTATGCATCTGATTGATTCTCCTTATAATAGCTTACCTTTTAACTGTCTGAATCTTTTTCTGTTTGCTAATTTCTGTATGTTCATTTTTGTATTATATGAGATTCATATAGGAATAATTACCTGCATGAGTTTATTACAATACTAATAGTAGCATGAGGACAACATCAACCCAGAACCATCTTAGTTCATTTGAGATTTTACTTCAAGAAAGAAGTTCAAGTTCAGAAGTTCAAGAAACCTATGGCTAGATTCTACCGCCAAACACCTCCACCCCACTCAGTGTCTGATGAACTCTCTGGCTTCCATCTGTTCTGGCTAACTGCCTCTGTGCTACTGATTCCTAGGTAGTAATGATCAGGCTCTGGAAACCAAACCCAACTCCTGATCTTACAGCTTCCAACATTGTTTCACAATGCCCCTAGCTCATATTGATTCTTTGTGCTTTTAATTAATTCATTGATTTTTGTATAGTGAGGGGGTTTCATAGATTTTTCAAATTTTTTTTTCAGAGCAGCAAGAACTCAAACAACTAATCAGTAAGAAAACAAATAACCCTATTTGAAAATATGCAAATGATGTGAATAGATATTTCTCAAAAGAACACTTGCAAATGGCCAACAGGTAAATGGAAAAAATACTCACTATCACTAATTATTGAGAAAATGCAAATCAAAACCACATTAAGCTATCACTTCACACCTGATAGAGTTGCTATTGTCAAAAAGACAAAGATAACAAGAACTAGCAAGGATGTAGAAAAATGGAAACACTAATGCACTGTTGATGGGAATGTAAACTAGTATCACCATTATGAAAAGCAATATGAAAGCGAATATAAAAATTAAAAAAAAATCTATCACATAATCCAGCAATCCTACTACCAAATAAATATCCAAAGGAAATAAAATTAGCATGGCAAAGAGACATCTGCACTCCCATGTTTACTGCGGCACTATTCACAAAAGCCAAGATAATGATCACAGTAAGTGCCCATCAATGGAGGAATAGTATTTAAGCCATAAAGAGAACAAAATCCTGTCATTTGCAACAGCATGAATGAATCTGAAGAACATTATGTTAAATGAAATAAACAAGAAAAAGAATCACAAATATCCCATGGTCTCACTCATATGTTGAATCTAAAAATGTTGATCTCATAGAAATAGACAGTAGAATGACAGTTATTATTGGCTTGGGTGGTTTGGGAGGATGTCATTGGTGGGAGTGGGAGTGGTGTATGAAGAGATATTGATCAAAGGATATATAATTGTAGTTTGATAGAAGAAACATATTTTGATGTCCAGAACAGGCAAATAAATGGAGACAGCAAGTAGATAAATGATTGTCTGGAATCAGAGCAGGTAGGAAGTATATATGGTGGGGGTGTAGATGTGGAATGACTATCAATGGCTATGAAGTTTTTTGTGGGGGTTGATAAAAATGTTCTATAATTGATTGTGGTAATGGCTGTATAACTCTGTAAACAAACGAAAAACCATTAGATTTCACACCTTGAGTGAGCTGTATAATATGTGAATTATATTTCAATAAAGCTATTTTTAAAATTTATCTATTTACTCATTCATCTGAGAGAATGGAGAGATATTTTCAATGAATTAGTTTACCCATTTATAGTGATTGGAAATTCTGAAATCTGTGGGGCAGGCTGTCAGGCTGGAAATTCAAATGACAGTTGATGTTACAGTCTTTAGTCTGAATTCCACAGGACAGGTCAGCAGGCTGGGAACTCAGTCAGGGTTTCTATGTTGCACTCTTGAGGCAGAATTTCCTTTTTATCAAGAGACCACACACACTTTTTCTTGAGGTCTTCAACTGATTTGATGAGGCCCACTCACACTATAGAGATCAATCTGCTTTAAAGTCTACTGATTCTAAGTATTAATTACATCTAACAAAATATCTTCACAACAACATCTAGACTAATGTTAGGCTGAACAATCCAGCACCAAAGCCTATCCAACTTGATGCATAAAACTGACCATCATAGCAAGTCTTCAAAAACGGTGTCTAATTCAGCTCTATTTTTTATAAAGGAGAGGATCCTTCAAAATTTGCTTAACTATGACATTGAAATTAAAAATTATAAATAGATATTCTCGTTAAGGTTATCACTTAAGACACAGAGTACAGAAAAAAATATATAAGCAGGGGAGTATAAATGACATTTTTCCCCAAATTCTCTTTTCTTACTCTCATTTTACTCTGTTGTAACTGAATTTAAGAGTGTGTTTCTAGTGCCTCATTTGTTTGTTTGTTTTACAACCTCACTTCTGCCTGAAAATATGGCTTTATAAGAAGATCTGAGAGCAGAAGTACCTACATGTGAGAAAATCACCCAAAATAGCTAGTAAAGAAGAGTGATTCTCCCTAAGTAGTTGCATAACATTTCTTAAGAAACCTACAGGATAGAAAACAGAAAATAATGTGATATAACTTTTTTTTCTGGTTATTATTACCATTATTATTATGAGACAAAGTTTCACTCTTTTTGCCCAGGTGGGAGTGCAATGATGCAATCTCAGCTCACCACAACTTTCACCTCCTGGGTTAAAGCGATTCTCCTGCCTCAGCCTCCTGAGTAGCTGGGATTACAGGCAAGTGGCACCATGACCGGCTAATTTTTTTGTATTTTTTGAAGAGATGGGGCCTCTCCATGTTGGTCAGGCTGGTCTCTAACTCTCAACCTCAGGTGATCTGCTCGTGTCGGCCTCCCACAGTGCTGGAATAAGAGGGGTGAGCTACCATTACCAGCCTTCAGGTTATTTTTATCTAAGACATAGAGGGGACAGCCAGTCAACCTCCAATGAAAGTCTATTGCACAGCAATAGTAAATGAGCCCATTCAGGAGAAGGCATTTTCTGCCATAAGTATTCACTCAGCCACCATTGTAGACTTGCAAATGTTCATGACATATTCATGTGATAAATCTTGTCACGCATTTTCCTCTGAACCTGAAAAAAGTAGTTCTGAGACTGTAACCCCCTATCATTTAATTCCTATTTGTTCACATATACTGACTACACTCTACTACATGGACTTTACCCAATGCTACACTACGATATTCGTGGGCCGCTTAATTTTACAACTATGTTGCTATAAAGCTGAGTAGATTCATATATTATTTTCTCCAAAATAAATTTTTCAAGATATTCAAACAAATTCAAACACTTTTTGTACTCCCTAGAGTTTCATGAACTCTGGACACACTGTGCCCACTGTGTGTAATAGAGAAATTGTCTTTGGTTTCATTTTCTTTCTAGTTTTCAACTTTCACTGCTCTCCAAGCAAAAATGTATACCTTTCTAACTTTGAGAGAAAAATAAAATGACATTTTATAATTACAGACAACAAATCTCTTTCACTCAAGTAAAAATATACTTCTTTGAGTTATCAGTGGTAATATAAAAGATCAGACTTTTTATATGACTAGCAAAGATCCTCTGGAAATGGAAATATAAGAAAAATTAATGTATAAATTAATAACCCACATCATCATACAATCAAGATTTTACCATAAGGATTTATATTTAATCATTTAATTTTGGAATGGTAATTTTATATAATAAAAATGAATATATTTTTAAATAAATCAAGTATAAGGGAAGGGGAAGAAAAAGACTGTTGAGGCACAACACTGAATAAATGTAAATATTAAGAAATATCATTTTTATCAGGAAAAGCTATCATTTTCTCTGAATTTTGATTAGAATACTTAGGAAAAACTATTAAGAGTCACTTCTGTGTTTTTAACTTCTTGAGTTAATGCTTCTTATGGAATATTTTTCATGTAGTTCTCAACAAATCATTTATAGATTCCCTTTCCTTAATTGTATGTTTAAATCATCCTAGTCAAGTATCCACATTTAATTGAAATAACTCAAAAGCATAATTGTAATTTAAACTAAATTTGGCATGGCAAATAAATTTACATAGAATTCCAAAGAATACCCAGACTGGAAGAACATATGTGTATGTGTCCATATGTATATATAGACATGTATAAGATATATATATGTACATATACATTTGAAATATAGTATATAGTTGAAAATATAAGAATATGTAATATATAAAATATAAAAATATGTATATGAATATGTATTCTCATGTACGTACATGAAGTATAGGTTATGTGGGGAATAAAATCTAAAATAATTTAGGCACACCAAATAATGCATATATATACACACATTCATATATCAGTATATAAAATATATGAATATACTATATATATCATATATTTATATTTTGACATATGATATGTATCAATAAATATATCAATATTTGGACTATGTGTATAAAACATTAATATATAAATAACATATTTTGACTTATATATAATAAATATGTGAAATATATATTATATAGCTTATATATATGAAATATATATGAGACATATAGTTTGGATTTGAAATATAGCTTAACATAATTTGAGAATACAAAATATCTATGTGCTCATTGTGTATGTATAATGGTCATCTTAAATATGTGTCTATATCTACTTACTCACATATTTGTAGTGATACTGATATAAAAACACCTACTGCACCACCAGTCATAAAAGTCTGGCACATAAAATTATGTGTATATAATATATATATGTACATAATACTTGATAATGATAGTAAACAACTATGTTAGTGGTTTATGTATTTACCATATTGTAATTATTATTGTTATCTGAGAGTTTACTCCTATTTATTAAAATAAATATATTTACTGTAAAACTGTATGTTGTGTTAGGCTTGCAGCAGCCTCATACATCTTGGGCTTACCATATCTCCTGATTGGTCAGGAGATATAGTAAACATCAGTTTCTCTGTGCATGATTTAGTCTCTTGGTGTTTTGTTCGTCATGACCCCTAAGCAAATGAAATTCACTGTTAATGTTGCCAGTAACAAGCCATATCAAGTGAATGAACTGGAAACAAAATTAAAAGTGATTAAGGACTAGGAAACTGGAAAATCAGTGATGGTTATTGATCATCAGTCATGCATGTTCCATTCCACCACAGCTATAGTCTTGAAGAACAAGAACAAAGTGACAGAAGTTGTTAAAAGGTCTGCTTTATTGAAGAAACTAGACCAATAAAAATTTGGGCAGGCCTTTATCAGATATGAATAAACTTCTGTGGGTCTGGATTGAAGACAAGATGCAAAAGTTTGTCCCTCTCAGCACCATGATAGCCAAAGCAAAAAGTTTGTTTGTGATGTTGAAAGCAGGGGCTGGACTCAACTATGATGTTGAATTTACTGGCAGCTCTGGGTGGTACGAAGGTTTCAAGAACTGTTACTTATTAGATAATGTGAAATTGAGTGGTGAGTCTGAAAGTGCTGTTATGAGGCAGCTGAAGTATTTTTGGAAACTCTAGGTAAGTTGATTGTAGAGGAAAACTACCTGCCAGAGATAATCTTCAATGTGGATAAAATATCCATATTCTAGAAATTATTTTCTGAAAAGACTTTCGTCCAAAAGGAGGTAAGTCAATGCCAAGTTTCAAGGCCTTTAAGGACAAGATAACAGTTTTGCTTGGGGGCAATGTTGTGACTATAAATTGCAACTCTTTGTGGTTTGACACAGTGAGAATTCCAGGACCTTTGAGAATATCAGTAAGCACACTGCCAGTATATACCAGGAGCAATAAGCAGCCATGAATGGCAAGCTCCTCTTCCAAGATGCCCTCCTAAATTTTCTATGCCTGCAAAATAGAGAAATACTATTTGGAGAATAACCTATCTTTCAATATTTTGTTTGTTGTTAGCAATGCTGCTGCACATTATTTCATTCATGATCATTATCCCAATATCGAAGTAGTGTTGCTTTCTTTAAGCACCACATCTTTGATCCAACCAATGGGTTGTAACCCTTTGAAGTCAGGCTGCTTGCAGCTTAGAGGCCAAAAACATGAGAAGCAAGGGGTAGTGAAAACAAATAATTAACAAATGCTAGCAGAAGGGAGATGGCTGGGCTCACACCTCAAGAAACAATCTCAGCCTTCTGAGCTTAGTGACAAGGTTTCAGAAGGAAAACTTGGTGTGAAAATATGTGGGAGTGGTATAGGAGGGTGCAGGTCTGTGTGTCTTGTCCCAGTGGTTATCTTGAGTAATTGCCTATCCAGAGCTCCTGTTTGTGTCATCATGACATCAGCCTGGTAGTGGTGGACTAACTATTCATCACTCTCCTTAAGCAGGAAAATCCTGCAACTGGGTCTCTACGCCTGGTTTGTTTCAAAATTAGCCCCTGGGATTTCTAAGAGAGCATATAATTGGATAAATGTGCATTGTATAAGGGAGTGTCTGGTGGGAAACGGAGAGAAACAAAGAGTTTTAAACATATGTTTCAAGGCTAAAAGCAAAAGAGGAAAAAAGTTTTAAAGTGCATTTTGAAGTTAAACTACTTGGTTACAGGAAGAAGGAGGTATAGCAGCTTTTAAGGCCTTCTACCTGAGGAAGCCCCTTGCCTAGGGTATTGCTGCAATTGAGGAAGATTCTGAAAAGACAAACGAAATCTCGAAAGGACTACATCCATGAATGTATTAAGAAACTTCTTTGGGCTTGGAGCAACGTTACCAAGGAGCATATGGTAAACGATACTCACGAGGTTTGTCCATGACTTTGAAGGATTTGTCAAGGATGCAAAGGTTGTGAAAGCTAATAAGATTGGGGTTAAAACGGCAAACAACTTTGTGTTAAAAAAGGCCCAGGTCCAGATGGGTTCACAGCCGAATTCTATCAGACATACAAAGAGAAGCTGGTATCACTCCTTCTGAAACTATGCCAAACAATCCAAAAAGAGGGAATCCTTCCCAAATCATTTTATCAGACCAACATCATCCTGATGCCAAAACCTGGCAGAGACTCAACAAGAAAAGAAATGCAAAAATCTTCAATAAAATACTGGCAAACTGATTGCAACAGCACAACAAAAAGCTTGTCCATCACCATCAAGTAGGCTTCATCCCAGAGATGCAAGACTGGTTCAACATACACAAGTCTATAAATGTAATTCACCACATAAACAGAACCAGAAACAAAAACCACATGATTATCTCAATAGATGCAGAGAAGGCCTTAAAAAAAATTCAGCGGCCCTTTATGCTAAAAACTCTCAATAAACTAGATACTGACGAAATGTATCTCAAATAACAAAAAATATTTACAACAAATCCACAGCCACTATCAAACTGAATGGGCAAAAACTGGAAGCATTTCCTTTGAAATCTGGCACTAGACAAGGATGCCCTCTCTCGCCACTCCTATTCAATATAGTATTGGAAGTTCTAGCCAGAGCAATCAGGCAAGGAAAAGAAATAAAGAGTATTCAATTAGGAAAGAAGGAATTGAAATTGTCTCTATTTGCAGACATGATTGTATATTTAGAAGACACCATCGTCTCAGCCCAAAATCTCATGAAACTGATAAGCAACTTCAGCAAAGTCTCAGGATACAAACTTAATGTGCAGAAATGACAAGCATTCCTATACACCAGTAACAGAGTAAAAGAGAGCCAAATCAAGAATGAACTCCCATTCACAATTGCTATAAAGAGAATAAAATACCTAGGAATATAACTAACAAAGGATGTGAATGACCTCTTCAAGCACAACTACAAACCACTGCTCAACGAAATAAGAGAGAACACAAACAGATGGAAAAATATTCCATGCTCATGTTTAGGAAGAATCGATATTGTGAAAATGGCCATACTGCTCAAAGTAATTTATAGATTCAATGCTATTCCCATCATGCTACCTATGACCCTCTTCACAAAACTGGAAAAAACCACCTTAAACTTCACATGGAACCAAACTAGAGCCCGTATAGCTATGTCAATTCTAAGCAAAAAGAACAAAGCTGGAGGCATCATGCTACCTGACTTCAAACTATAGTACAAGGCTACAGTAATCAAAACAGCATGGTAATGGTACCAAAACAGAGATATAGACCAATGGAATAGACCAGACGCCTCTGAGACAATGCCACACATCTACAACCATCTGACCTTTGACAAACCTGAGAAAAACAAGCAATGGGAAAAGGATTCCCTGTTTAATAAATGGTGCTGGGAAAACTGGCTAGCCATGTGCTGAAAGCACAAACTGGTCCCTTCCTGACACCTTACACTAAAATTAACTCCAGATGGACTAAAGACTTAAACAAAAGACCTAAAACCATAAAAACTCTAGAAGAAAACCTAGGTAAAACCATTCAGGACACAGACATAAGCAGGGACTTCATGTCTAAAACACCAAAAGCATTGGCAACAAAAGCCAAAATAGACAAATGGGATCTAAGTAAACTCCAGAGCTTCTGCACAGCAAAAGAAACAACCATTAGAGAGAACTGGCAATCAATAGAATGGGAAAAAATTTTATAATCTACCCATCTGACAAAGAGCTAATATCCAGAATCTACAACGAACTAAAACAGATTTTAAAGAAAAAAAAAACAACCCTTTCAAAAGTGGGCAAAGGACATGAACAGACACTTTTTGAAAACATTTATGAGGCCAAGAAACATATGAAAAAATACTCATCATCACTGGTCATTAGAGAAATGCAAGTCAAAACCACATTGAGATACCATCTCACACCAGTTAGAATGATGATCATTAAAAAATCTGGAGACGACAGATGCAGGAGAGGATGTGTAGAAATAGGAACACTTTTACACTGTTGGTGGAATTGTAAATTAGTTCAACAACTGTGGAAGGCAGTGTTGTGATTCCTTAAGCACCTAGAAATAGAAATATCATTTGACCATCAAATGACAAATATGATTTGAAATCCCATTACTGGGTATATAGCCAAAGGATTATAAATCATTCTATTATAAAGACGCATGCACATGTATTTTAATTGTGGCACTGTTTAAAATAGCAAAGACCTGGGACCAACCCAAATGGCCATCAATGATAGACTGTACATGGAAAATGTGGGACATATACACCATGGAATACTATGCAGCCATAAAAAATGATGAGTTTGTGTCCTTTGTAGGGAAATGGATGAACCTAGAAACCATCATTCTCAGCAAACTGACACAAGAAAAGAAAATAAAACGCCACATGCTCTCACTCATAGGTGGGTGCTGAACAACGAAAACACATGGATACTGGGAGTGGAGCATCACACACTGGGGTCTGTTGGGGGAGACTAGAAGAGGGACAGTGGGGGGGTAGGGAGATGGAGAGGGATAACATGGGGAGAAATGCGAGATATAGGTGATAGGGATGGAGGCAGCAAATCACATTGCCCTGTATGTACCTCTGCAACAATCCTGCATGTTCTTCACATATACCAGAACCTAAAGTGCAATAAAATATACATAATAACTAAATAAACATGATTAAATGCACAAATACCATTGTGTTACAATTGCCTACAGTATTCAGTACAGTAGCATGCTGTACAGGTTTTTATCCAAAAAACAGTAGGCTATACCATATAGCCTTAGGTGTGTAGTAAGCTATATCACCTAGGTTTGTGTAAGCATACTCAATGACTCAATGATGTTCACATGATAGTGAAATTGCCTAAGAATGCATTTCTCAGAACACATCCCAATCATCAAGCAATACATGAATCTATATATGTGTGTGGATACAAATGCACACACACACACACAATCTATATCAATCTATCTATCTACAGAGAGAGAATATATATTAAGTATATATATTTGAAATAATTTGAAATAATTTTAGAAAAGCAAGGTATCACAAATTCTTTAGGAGTATTAATGAAGAATAGTAGTTTTCAAGTCATCATAATAATTTTAAAATTTGAAAATAAAGCTGTACAGTATGCTGGACATGTGCTTAGTCATTAGAAATAAAGCCTCTTGTGACTTGTTTTCTTGTTTAAAAAGTTAACTTTTCAATCTTGTTCCCATGTTAATTGCTCACTGCTTTCTTGTCTAGAAGAAAATGACATAAAATCAGTGATGTGTTTATTTTAGTTTCTAAAGCCTAGAATGAGCAAATAAAATCTACTTTGCATGAAAAGATCATTTTTTCTCATTTGTAGAAAATAAGACATGGAGTTTTGGTGTCTCAGTTCTTGCTAATATGATCATGAAAACAGCCAAGCTATAAAGTCTGAATAATCTACATTTATGAAACAAACATGCAAAGAGGAGTACTTTTAAAGTTACAAATTATTTCCTAGAGAATTTAAATACTGGTGAAATTTGATAAGTTAAATCTATGCATTTCAAATTAAATCCTTTAAATGTCCTTTATGAGGAGAAAATAAAAACTGAATATCCATTATGTCCATTACATGTTGAGAATTACCAAAGGTAACTTATGAGAATAGCATAGCATTGAAAAAAATCTATGTAACAGAAATAAGAAAGTGAATTGAAAAGCAAATTTTCTTTTTTTTTTTTTACTATTTATTTTATTTTATTTTTCTGATTTATTTATTTTATTGCATTTTAGGTTTTGGGGTACATGTGAAGAACATGAAAAACTGTTGCATAGGTACACACGTGGCAGTGTGATTTGCCGCCTTCCTCCCCATCACCTACATCTGGCTTTTTTCCCCTTGCTATCTCTCCCCAGCTCCCCACCCCCCACCGTCCCATCCCTATTTCCCCTCAACTGACCCCAGTGTATAGTGCTCCCCTCCCTGTGTCCATGTGTTCTCATTGTTCAACGCCAGCCTATGAGTGAGAACAAGCGGTGTTTGATCTTCTGCTCTTCTGTCAGTTTGCTGAGAATGATGGTTTCCAGGTTCATCCATGTCCCTACAAAGGACATGAACTCATCGTTTTTGATGGCTGCATAATATTTCATGGTGTATATGTACCACATTTTCCCCATCCAGTCTATAGTCGATGGGCATTTGGGTTGGTTCCAGATCTTTGCTATTGTAAACAGTGCTGCAACGAACATTCGTGTGCACGTGTCCTTATAGTAGAATGATTTGTAATCCTTTGGATATATACCCAGTAATGGGATTGCTGGGTCAAATGGAATTTCTATTTCTAGGTCCTTGAGGAATCGCCACACTGTCTTCCACTATGGTTGAACTAATTTACACTCCCACCAGCAGTGCAAAAGTGTTCCTATTTCTCCACATCCTCTCCAGCATCTGTTGTCTCCAGATTTTTTAATGATCACCATTCTAACTGGAGTGAGATGGTATCTCAATGTTGTTTTGATTTGCATTTCTCTGATGACCAGTGATGATGAGCATTTTTTCATGTTTGTTGGCCTCATGTATGTCTTCTTTTGTAAAGTGTCTGTTCATATCCTTTGCCAGCTTTTGAATGGGCTTGTTAGTTTTTTTTCTTGTAAATCTGTTTTAGTTCTTTGTAAATTCTGGATATCAGCCCTTTGTCAGATGGGTAAACTGCAAAAATTTTTTCCCATTCTGTTGGTTGCCGATTCACTCTAATGACTGTTTCTTTTGCTGTGCAGAAGCTGTGGAGTTTGATTAGGTCCCATATGTCTATTTTGGCTTTTGTTGTCAATGCTTTTGGCGTTTTGGTCATGAAGTCCTTGCCTACACCTACGTCCTGAATGGTTTTGCCTAGATTTTCTTCTAGGGTTTTTATGGTGTTAGGTCTTATGTTTAAGTCTTTAATCCACCTGGAGTTAATTTTAGTGTAAGGTGTCAGGAAAGGGTCCAGTTTCTGCTTTCTGCACATGGCTAGCCAGCTTTCCCAACACCATGTATTGAACAGGGAATCCTTTCCCCATTGCTTGTTTTTGTCTGGTTTGTCAAAGATCAGATGGTTGTAGATATGTTGTGTTGCCTTCGAGACCTCTGTTCTGTTCCATTGGTCTATATCTCTGTTTTGGTACCAGTACCATGCTGTTTTGATTACTGTAGCCTTGTAGTATAGTTTGAAGTCCGGTAGTGTGATGCCTCCTGCTTTGTTCTTTTTGCTTAGAATTGACTTGGCTATGTGGGCTCTCTTTTGGTTCCATATGAAGTTTAAGGTGATTTTTTCCAGTTCTGCAAAGAAGGTCATTGGTAGTTTGATGGGGATAGCATTGAATCTGTAAATTACTTTGGGCAGTATGGACATTTTCACGATATTGATTCTTCCTAACCATGAACATGGAATGTTTTTCCATCTGTTTGTGGCCTCTCTTATTTCGTTGAGCAGTGGCTTGTAGTTCTCCTTGAAGAGGTCCTTTACTTTCCTTGTTAGTTGTATTCCTAGACATTTTATTCTCTTTGTGGCAATTGTGAATGGAAGTTTGTTCTTGATTTGGCTCTCTTTAAGTCTGTTATTGGTGTATAGGAATGCATGTGATTTTTGCACATTGATTTTGTATCCTGAGACTTTGCTGAACTTGCTTATCAGTTTCAGGGGGTTTGGGGCTGAGACGATGGGGTCTTCTAGATATACAATCATGTCGTCTGCAAATAGACACAATTTGACTTCCTCCTTTC
>NW_022436947.1:21905884-22151809 GCF_009761245.1 Sapajus apella
TACAATCATGTCGTCTGCAAATAGACACAATTTGACTTCCTCCTTTCTTATTGGAATGCCCTTTATTTCTTTTTCTTGCCTGACTGCTCTGGCTAGAACTTCTAATACTATATTGAATAGCAGTGGTGAGAGAGGGCATCCTTGTCTGGTGCCACATTTCAAGGGGAATGCTTCCAGTTTTTGCCCATTCAGTATGATATTGGCTGTTGGTTTGTCGTAAATAGCTTTTATTATTTTGAGATACGTTCCATCAATGCCTAGCTTATTGAGGGTTTTTAGCATAAAGCGCTGCTGAATTTTGTCAAAGGCCTTCTCTGCATCAATTGAGATTATCATGTGGTTTTTATCTTTGGTTCTGTTTATGTGGTGAATTACGTTTATAGACTTGCATATGTTGAACCAGCCTTGCATCCCTGGGATGAAGCCTACATGATCATGGTGGATAAGTTTTTTGATGTGCTGTTGCAATCGGCTTGTCAGTATTTTATTGAAGAGTTTTGCATCTATGTTCATCATGGATATTGGCCTGAAGTTTTCTTTTCTTGTTGAGTCTCTGCCGGGTTTTGGAATCAGGATGATGTTGGTCTCATAAAATGATTTGGGAAGAATTCCCTCTTTTTGTATTGTTTGGAATAGTTTCAGACGGAATGGTACCAGCTCCTCTTTGTATGTCTGGTAGAATTCGGCTGTGAAACCATCTGGACCTGGGCTTTTTTTGGGTGGTAAGCTCTTAATTGCTGCCTCAACTTCAGACCTTGTTATGGGTCTGTTCAGGGTTTCAGCTTCTTCCTGGTTTAAGCTTGGGAGGAGGCAAGTGTCCAGGAATTTATCCATTTCTTCCAGGTTTATTAGTTTATGTGCATAGACTTGTTTGTAATAATCTCTGATGATGGTTTGAATTTCTGTGGAATCTGTGGTGATATCCCCTTTATCATTTTTTTTCCCATTTATTTATTTTATTGCATTTTAGGTTTTGGGGTACATGTGAAGAACATGCAAAATTGTTGCATAGGAACACACGTGGCAGTGTGACTTGCTGCCTTCCTCCCCATCACCTACATCTGGCATTTCTCCCCTTGCTATCTCTCCCCAGCTTCCCACCCCCCACCGTCCCTCCCCTATTTCCCCCCAACTGACCCCAGTGTGTAGTGCTCCCCTCTCTGTGTCCATGTGCTCTCATCGTTCAACACCCGCCTATGAGTGAGAACATGCGGTGTTTGATCTTCTGCTCCTCTGTCAGTTTGCTGAGAATGATGGTTTCCAGGTTCATCCATGTCCCCACAAAGGACCCAAACTCATCGTTTTTTATGGCTGCATAATATTCCATGGTGTATATGTGCCACATTTTCCCTATCCAGTCTATCGTCGATGGGCATTTGGGTTGGTTCCAGGTCTTTGCTATTGTAAACAGTGCTGCAATGAACATTCGTGTACATGTGTCCTTATAGTAGAACGATTTGTAATCCTTTGGATATATACCCAGTAATGGGATTGCTGGGTCAAATGGAATTTCTATTTCTAGGTCCTTGAGGAATCGCCACACTGTCTTCCACAATGGTTGAACCAATTTACACTCCCACCAACAGTGCAAAAGTGTTCCTATTTCTCCACATCCTCTCCAGCATCTGTTGTCTCCAGATTTTTTAATGATCGCCATTCTAACTGGCGTGAGATGGTATCTCAGTGTAGTTTTGATTTGCATTTCTCTGATGACCAGTGATGATGAGCATTTTTTCATATGTTTGTTGGTCTCTATTCTCTCTTTTCTTTTTTATTAATCTGGCTAGTGGTCTGTCTATTTTGTTGATCTTTTCAAAAAACCAACTCCTGGATTTATTGATTTTTTGAAGGTTTTTTTGTGTCTCTATCTCCTTCAGTTCTGCTCTGATCTTAGCTATTTCTTGTCTTCTGCTAGACTTTGAAGTCTTTTGACCTTGCTCCTCTAGCTCTTTCAGTTTTTCAACAGAAATACTGTAATTTTTGAGGGCTGCGATTTTAAGCAGTTATGAAGCAAGCCAAACATTATCAAAAACAAAACAAATGACAATGTTCTGATATTTCCTGAAACTGCACTATCACAAAAGTGTCTTGTAGAATGATTTAGAATTCAACTCTTTTGAACTTTAACCCTACCTTATTTTTCTTTACTTTTCATCTAAGGACCCTTAAACATACACAGTTTAGGAAAGAAAACTTGCTTTCAAATTTATGTAATTGACATTTTTATAACTCATGACTACTGTTAAACAATATACATACAGAGCGACCTAATTTATGTCAGTCTCTGTGCCACATATCTATCAAAACTTGAGTAATTGAATTTGAAATTATTTGTTTAGATGCAGGACTCACAATAAAAAACACAATTTTTAAAATTGTGATTTCGCCATCTGTATATTAACATATTGTGATGAACAACACTTCAATCTAAAATAAATTTTTATTTATATACCCTTATTCCTACGTAAAGTTTTACTTTAAACCCAGATCTAATTTTTAAAAATTAAAGTGATAAAGAATATGTAGAAATAGGTTTTATAAATTTATTGTTAAACAATACAAACCTTTTCAGAAAATATTAAAATAAGAAGAAAATTAATGATTTGTTAAATTAGTGACACAGTGATACAGACTACAATTAAGTCCCACTAAACAATTTCTGAATGAAATAAAAATAAGCCCAATAGTAGTTCAGAAGATACACTGTGACTAGGTGATTTTGCTTGGGGTGATTTGGGAAGAATAAATCTAACAGGACAAACAACTGCAGTTCTTGGAAAATATTAGATGAGGCATTTAAAAATTATACATCTCTATTTCTGTTTTGATATTGAGAACTATTCAAGAAACATACAGGTAGTTTTTTAAAATAATGATAATTATATTAGCAAAATAAGGTAGTGATCATCACTTCTCTCCAGTGGTTAAAATCGCTCCCCTCTATTTTGAATATTTCTAGTGTCAAAGATTCTCTCAATTAGAAATAACCCTATTCATAATGCTACTTAATTTCCTAGTAAATTTTTGGAGAAGGCTATAGGGAAGTAATTATTAACTTCCTTGGAATTTGAATTGTGTTCATGTTTCTTACCAAAAACAGAGTCTTCACATAGCTGTAAAAACTTATCTGGGGTCTAATCTTTGGAGAATTCCTTTCCGTATTTCCACTTACTTGTGAATGTAATAAACTTCAGTTTATAGGTATAGCTACATCTCTATGGTATAGTATTTACTTAATATGAGAGAAAAGCAGGGAGGCATGTAGGTGAAAGGGGTGTGAGAGCAGGCAATGAATGTAGGATAGATGGACATTGGAAACTGGGCTTATTTACCTCATTCACTAATGTCTTAGGCAATTTTCTGTTGTTTATAATAGAGTATGTAAAGCAGGGTAATTTATGAATAAAATAAGTTCTACTTTTATAGTTTTGGAGGCTGGAAAGGCCAAAGTTAAGGGGCACATTTAATGAGGGCCTTCCTGCTGGTAAGAACTCTGCAGAATTGAGAGGTGGCTCAGGGCATCATATGGAGAGGGGTACAAGTGTGCTAAATCAGGTATGTCTTTTTTCTCTGATAAGGCAACCAATGGCACTCCTATGATAACCCATTTCTCCATTATTTATTTTAAATTTTTTATTTTATTTTAAGGTCTGTGATGTCTGTGCAGAACACGTAGGCTTTTTACATAGATAAACATGTGCCATGGTGGTTTGCTTCATATTTCTCCATTATTTGTTAATTCATGAATAGATTAATTCATTTATAACCCAATTACCTCTTAAAAGCCCCATCTCTCAATATTACCACATTAGGGATTAAAATTCAACATGAGTTTTGAAGAAAACAAACTATAGTATTCCACCCCTGCTCCCCCAAAACATGTTCTTTTTACATACAAATACATTAATTCAATCCTCATTGCCCCAATGCCTCAATTAATTCCAGCACCGAATCAAAAGTCCAAAATTCACAGTCTCATCTTTGCAACTTTTCTCATTTTTAATTAGTGTAATTAAAGCAAGTTATCTATTTTCAGTATACAATGGTGGTACAGGCATAAAACTGATATTCCCATTTCAAAAGGGAGAATTAGGCAAAAAGAAACAAAATCTGGAAACCAGAAGGGCAGACATCAAATCTTATAGCTGGAAAATAATCTCTTTTGACTCCATGTACCACCTCCTGGAGAGAATGGACTGGAAATTTGGCTCCCAAGGGCTCAGTCAGCCCAATCTCTATTCCTTTACTGGGTACAACTCATATGGCTGCTCATATAGGTTGGAGTTTAGTGCCTGAATCTTTCCCAGGTAGGTGGTGCATGCTTCTGGTGACTCCACAGTTCTCGCGTTACAGTGGCGTGTCTTTTCCACAGTTCCTTTTGGTATTACCGTAGTTGGAACTCTGTGGAAGTCTTATTTTGTTGGTTCTATTGGACATTGCCCTGGTGGGCACTCTGTGACAGTTCCATTACCACAATACTTGGCTCTGTGGGGGCTCTTTCCAGTGGTATCACCCATGGAACTATTCTCTTACTGGGCCTCCAGGCCTTCAGTGACATTCTTTGAAATCTTGGTAGAGGCTACAGATCCTGCATATTAGCACCACCTGAATGCTGCCAAGATTATGGCTTGGACCCTTCTGAGTGATGGGTTGATCTATACCAAGCACTGCTTGAGCCATAACTGGGGTGGTCAAGAAGCACAACACTAGAATTTGGGGAGCAGAATCTAGAGGCAACCCTGGGCAGCAAACTTGTGGAGCTTATCTTGGGCCTCACCCTTAAATCATTCTTCCCTTGTAGGCCACTGGGTCTATAATGGGAGGGGCAGTCTAGAAGATTGCGAAAATGCTTTCTGGATCTTCCATTTTCCTGAGGAATAGCATCTGGCTCCCTTCTATTTATGTTAATCTGTTCATCTCTTTACCAAAATGTCATTGTGCTACGTCCTTGGTTTTCCTTCCTAAACGTACTTTTTCACTCTCATGGTCAGGCTGAGAGTTTTTCAAATCTTTCTGCTCTGCTTCCTTTTCGATTATAAACCATGCCTTTAAATTATTCCTTTGTTCTCAAATCTCAGTAAGCAGCCAAAAGTAAACATTTAGCTCCTTCCAATCTACAAAGAACTTAAACAAATTTATAAGAAAAAAACACCTCAAAAAGTGGGTAAAGGATATGGACAGATACTTTTCAAAAGAAAACATTTATACAGCCAACCAACATATGAAAAAAAGCTCAACATCACCGGTCATTAGAGAAGTGCAAATCAAAACCACATTGAGATACTATCTCACACCAGTTAGAATGGTGATCATTAAAAAATTAGAGACAACAGATGCTGGAGAGGATGTGAAGAAATAGAAACGCTTTTACACTGTTGGTGGGAGTGTAAATTAGTTCAACTATTGTGAAAGACAGTGTGGCAATTCCTCAAGGATCTAGAAATAGAAATACCATTTGACCCAGCAATCCCACTACTGGGTATATATCCAAAGAATTATAAATTGTTCTATTATAAAGACACATGCACACGTATGTTTCTTGCAGCACAGTTTACCATAGCAAAGACCTGGAACCAACCCAAATGCCCACCAATGACAGACTGGATAAGGAAAATGTGGCACATATACACCATGGAATACTATGGAGCCATTAGGATGAGCTCATGTCGTTTGCAGGGACAGGGATGAAGCTGGAAACTATCGTTCTCAGCAAACAGACACAAGAACAGAAAACCAAACACTGCATGTTCTACTCATAAATGGGTGTTGAATAGTGGGAACACACGGACACAGGGAGGTGAACATCTCACACAGGGGCCTGTAGGGAAGTGGGAAGGCTAGAGGAGGGATAGCAGGGGGTGGGGGGACTGGGGAGGGATAACATTAGGAGAAATGCCTAATGTAGATGATGGGAAAGTGTATGCAGCAAACCACCAAGGTATGTGTATACCTATGTAACAAACCTGCACATTCCGCACATGGAGCCCAGAACTTAAATTAAAAAAAAGAAAAGAAATTCCTCCTACCACATACCCTAGTTTATCATGCACAAGTTGGGCCTTCCACAAAGCCCTTGGTTATGGACACAGTTCAGCCAACTTAATTGCCAACTTATAACAAGGATAGCCTTTACTTTAGTTTGTAGAACATGTCATTAACTTTTTTCTCAGTTTATCTGAATTCTTGTCAGAATAACTTTCACTGTCTACAGTTTTATTAGTGTTCTGGTCATGACTACTTAACCAAGTTCTATGGAGTTCCAAGCATTACCAGTTATTGTCTTCTAAGACCTATTCAGAGTCTAGAATTTTTCTAGCCTGCTTTTATTTGCCCTACCTCCACCCATTATTCAGTCCTAAAACTGCTCTTACATTCTGAGGTATTTACTATTAGCAACATCCCACTCCTAGTACCATTTTTCTATCTTTATTGGTTTTCTGTTGCTTTAAATGGAATACCTGAAACTTTATAATTTATAAAGAAAATAAATATATTCTTTACAGTTCTGGAGGCTGGGAAGTTCAAGGTCAAGGGGGCACACCTGGTGAGGGCCTTCTTGCTGGTGACAACCCTGCAAAGTCCAGAGGTGGCACAGAGTATCACATGGTAAGAGAGATACACATGCTAGTCCAATTCTCTGTTTCTTCTCTTATAAAACCACTAATTTTACTCCATTGATAACCCATTGATCTATATATAAATTAATCAATTCATGAGGACAAAGCCCTCATGATCTATTCACCTCTTAAAGGCCCCCAACTTATTTCTACAAGAGTTTTGAAGGATAAACATTCAAACCATAGCATCAATATAACATAATTATCATATTTAGTAGACTGAAATACTCAAGTTGAAATTTGCATTTATATATAAGACTGACCACTGAGAGGTTGAGTAGTTCAAATGGACATTGAGTTTTAAACACTTCAATTAATAAAATATAGATATTTTATTAATTTTGGATGCACATGATATTTGATTGCTTTATTATAGCCAATCTTTCAAGAGCACCTGTGCATAGGTCTCATGAAGAAGACACTAAAGGGCTGGTGAACACTGACCCGGCAGGCCAATCATCTGAAAAACTATGTCAGGATCCATCAGGGCAGCAGGGGAGCATGTAGAACAGGGAGGAAGGAAGCTGGCACCAGACTGTCTGGGCTTAGATTTTCCCAGTAACCCCATGGCTTTGGAATTATTTTTATGATCATTTTACAGATGAAGAGAGGAGAGTTTTAAAAGGACATGCAATTTGATAAAGTCACACAGGTTGTGAGTTGTAGAGCCAGGATTCATCCACATGGAATCTGGCTCCAGAGTTTGTACTTGTAAGCACTATGCTGTAACCTCTCTCCAGTTAACTCTCAGAATAAACTAATGGTTTTCCTATATAAGATTTTTGTTTCCTCATGCATATTTCTGTTTTTCTTTGTGGATTTCTAGATCCAGGCAAGTCTTCTTACATATCAGCAAATGCAAAAAATTTTAAAAAGCTTAATAAATATAAGCATTTATATAGCTATATAACTATAAATTACATAAATATAAGCATTTATAGTTATATAAATGCTTACAGTTAGGTATTAATCTAAACTAATATTTTTGTAAACTAAATGAAATTTATATAATTTCACAAGCCATCGAAGTTCTAGCTACTCACATGCAGTGACTTGCATAATTGCCTGGCCAGATTTTCTCAGAGCCTTTTCATGGTGCTGAGGGAACTGTTAGCTTGACCTAAAAGTGTTCATTTGTTACCCAGTGATGACAATTACCTGTCTCCTCCTCTTTCATAGACTCTTAATCTCCAAATGGGAAGTGCTGCCAGCCAAATTTATAGATAGCCCTATTTAAGGCAAGGACATCAAATTCAGAGATTATGTGAAGCAATGAGTATGTCAGCAAACCAAGCCCACAGCATCAAAAGTACATAACACAGAACAGTGTCCAAACAGGCAGCAAAGTCAAGTGATGACTGCCAAGCAATGGTTGTTTGGTCAAAGGCAGTGGGCCAGGTTTTCAGGATCAGGTTAGAATTAAATGATTAACTCACAGGGTTGGAAGAGCTCGGTAGGACACCAAATAGAATCCCAGTGCCCTAGGGGGATCCCCACAGACTGAAGCAGCTGCTGCTTCTGCTATAAGCCTAGATGCCAGTAATTCAAATACTAAATTCACTTATATTTCCTCAGGTTTCTAACTGTAAGAAACACATGCTATGTTTTTACCCCACGTTTCATCAAAACATACTTGAACTAGATTGCTTCTTTTAATTCTAAAGTTTCATTGTTAATATGTTTCAGAATTTCTCAATATGATGCTCTCAGCAGCCTGCCTGTCTCACTCATGTGGAGTAGACTTGAAGCTAGTATATTGTGACCACCTTCTTCACAGGGTATTTCAGGTAATAACATTACGACCATCTGGAAGAGCAGGGTTGTCTCTGCTCTTCCTATTAATGCCCTCCTATTATTTCCCAAGTTCCACCTGTCTGAGAGTCTCTTATGTTGCTCTAGCCTGCTCTAAAAGCTCTAAAAACAAGATTGCATTCCTGGTCTATACTACAGTATAAACACAATATAAACAGTGGTTAGCAGTTTTCAAAGTAGTATCACCTTATTTTCACATTTCTGCTTTAAGTTCTGCTTTAAATTGCAGAGTGATTGTTATTGTCACTGTAGAGATGAGAAAAGGAAGCTCAAAAGATTAAAAGAGTTCCTCAAGGGCACACAGTTAATAGAAAAGCAATTCTGGACCCCAAGTCATTCATTTGCACCACCCAACTTTTCTTGTTGCTTTGTGTAGTTATAGAAGTTATATCTTGATTCTGCATCTCCTCTGGCACTTAATTCAGTAAGATACACATAATACGTAATCAACAATCTGTACAGTCTCTGAATTACCATTCCAAAAATGCTATCATACAAATGGAAAATTCATTTAAGGTCAACAAATATAAAAGTTAACTGTAAGTAATGTAAGTGACTTTGATTAGAGAAAAACCACAATGTTAGTCTCAGAGAAACAGACCAGTTTTCCTTTTCTTTTTAAAATTGAAAATGTAATACATCATTAATGTCCTGCACCTTAGTTGTCGGAAAAACCAAACAACCTGAAGAGAGTCTGTCTATATTCACTCATTCAGCTGGCATTTATCAAGAACCTACTTGGTAAAGCCACAACTAAAGCTGGTATATGACACATATTTGTATGATGTAGAAGATTCAAGGAAGAATAAGCTCCACTCCCCTCTCTTGAGGGGCATAAACTACCTTAAAATGTGAGCAAAAAATTGACAAAGAACTAGCACATGTTATATACCGAATGTGTACAAGGTCTGTTGTTGAATATTCAATAGGACTCTTTTTTAAGACAGGGTTTCACCATGTTGGCCAGGCTGATCTACAACACCTGACCTGGTGATCCACCCACCTCAGCCTCCCAAAGTGCTGGGATTATAGGCGTGAGCCACCACACTCAGCCAGGACTTTCTTAATAGTACAGATCAGAAATCTGAGCACAAAAATTATATCAAGCAACAAGCTCAGTTGCCTTGTGGGCAAGTCAAAATGGATTTAAATCAAAATATACTTAAGGCAAAACAAAATAATTTGATCAAGAACACCTTACTGGCCCCTTGTCCCAAGTTATTATTATTTTTTGAGATGGAGTGTCACTCTGTCACCCAAACTAGAGTGCAGTGGTGCAATGTCAGTTAACATCAACCTCCGCCTCCCAGGTTCAAGGGATTCTCCAGTCTCAGACTCCTCAGTAGTCGGTACTACAGCTGCCAACCACCATAACTGGCTAATTTTTGTATTTTTGGTAGAGATGGATTTTTGGCATGTTGGCCAGGCTGTTCTTGAATTCCTGACCTCAAGTGATCCACCTACCTCGGCCTTCAAAAGTGCTGGGATTACAGGCATGAGCCACTGTGACCAGCCCTATGTTTATTCCCTACACAATCAATCATAAAACCCCCAAATATTCTACTAATAAACTGGTAAGGATCACCACACCAAGAGAACAAGAAATAGTCCCCTAAATATGTACAAAGAAGAGATTATTTTAACAACTATATCATGCTTAATCAGAGAGAGCAAAACTGAATCTAATTCACTATATGAAATACTACATGACAAAGATCAAAGGAAAATACTCCTTACCCAATATCGCCTGTGTGTGCAGAATGGGGATTATTATGGCAGGGAATGTAGGAAAGACAATGGAGAGCAGTGCAAGAAGAGTTCTAAAGGGTGGGCACAGTGGCTTATGCCTGTAATCCCAGCACTTTGGGAGGCCGAGGTGGGTGGATCATGAGGTCAGGAGTTCGAGACCAACCTGGCCAACATGGTGAAGCCCAGCTCTACTAAAAATACAAAAATTAGCCAGGTGCAGTGGTGTGTGCCCATAGTCCCAGCTACCTAGGAGACTGAGGCAGATGAATTGCTTAAACCCAGGAGGCAGAGGTTGCAGTGAGCCCAGATTGTGCCACTGTACTCTAACTCTACCCTGGGCGACAGAGTGAGACTCCTCAAAAAAAAGAAAGAAAAAAAAGAGTTCTAAAGATCTTCACAGGGATAATTATGCTAGAGAACAAGGACAGGCAAGCAAGCAGCACCATCCCCAGAACTTCTATATCCCATTATCATAACATAGTACCCTTGTCCTGACAGGATCAATAGCTGTGTAGTTGCCATACAGAAACCACTACAAATATAGCCATACCTCATTAATCAGCAAGAATATCTGCACCTATTACTCATGCAGAGAATAATGATTTAGCAGCTGTGAATGTCAGAATAAGGTATGTATGAGAGTTAGAAGAAAGGGAAAATACTTGTATCATTTTGACAGAGACTCAAAGTTTTATGATTTATTCTATTCCCTCTAGGAATATATACAAATGATCTCTCCTGAAGAAAGTAAATAATTTCTGTTTTCCTTAAGCAATGCATAAGACTGTTAACATTTTTGTGGCATATATTTTGTTAATAAAATAACTACAAAGTAAATCACTTTGTTGCTATAGTTTCATTTAAAGGTTTTCTTTGGCTTCTAAATGTATAACAGTTCAATGGATATTTTTTAATATGCAACTTTTCTGTGATTAAATCTCCAGTGATCTTCCTTGTCTTATTGAGGATCCATGTTTTGAGGTACTGAACAAAGACAAGAGCCAGATTGCCTGAGTTCAAATTCTACTTCTGCCATTCAAAGCTGTGAGACTTTCCTTTATTTCACTGAATTTTTTTGTTCAACAAGAAGACGGCGTCTTTATGTTCGTTCATTCAGCAGGCATTTAACAAGAACCTACTTGCTATAAGCACAATTAAAGCCTGTATATGATACTTATTTCTTTTTTTTTTTTTTAATTTAACGTGGCACAGATACATCATGGAATACTATGCAGCCATAAAAAAGGATGAGTTCATGTCATTTGCAGGAACATGGGTGAAGCTGGAAACCATCATTCTCAGCAAACTGACACAAGAACAGAAAACTAAACACCACCTGTTCTCACTCACAGGCAGGTGTTGAACAATAAGAACACATTGACACAGGGAGGGGAATATCACACACTGGAGTATGTTGAGGGTAGGGAGGCTAGGTGAAGGATAGCAGGGGGTGGGGAGATTGGAGAGGGATAACATTAGGACAACTACCTAATGTAGGTGACAAGGGATGGATGCAGCAGACCACCATGGCATATGTATACCTATGTAAAAATCCTGCATGATCTGCACATGTACCCCAGAACTTAAAGTATAATAATATAAAGAAAGAATTTCATAGACATGCATTTATATGATGTAGAATATTCAATGAAGAACAAGTCCTCCCATCTCTTTGACTTTATCATTCCTCAGTTCCTTCACTTCAGTAAAGTTGTCCACTTTCTCTCTTCAGTAAATAAAACTCATCCCTGCCCCAATTCATGTGAGGTGAAGGAGCAGTGTTAAGATGGCATACTATAAGCACCTCATGTGCACAGCTCTCATGGAGAGGAAACAAAAGGACTAATGAACATTGACGCTGCAGGCTGATTACCTGAGAAACCATTTTGGGATTTATTAGGTCAGCAGGGGATCACACAGCACAGAGGGAAATGACAGAAAGGAGGAGGGACTCTTCCCTAACTCATTCTATGAATCTGGTATCATCTTGATAACAAAACTTGGTAGAGACACAATAAAAATAGAAAATTTCAGGCCAATATTCTTGATGAACATATATACAAAAATCCTCAACAAAATAGTAGCAAACCAAATCCAGATGCCGATCAAAAAGCTAATCCACCTCAATCAAGCAAGGTTTATATCTGCCATGTAATGTTGGTTCAACATACACAAATCAATAAATGTGATTCACCATATAAAGAGAACTAAAAATAAAAACTACGTGATCATCTCAATGGATACAGAAAATAATTTCTATAAAATTCAGTGTCCCTTCATGTTAAAAATCTCTCAATAAATTAGGCACTGAAGAAACATACTTCAAAATAGTAAGAGCCATCTGTGACAAGCCCACAGCCAACATCAAATGAATGGACAAAAGCTGGAAGCATTCCCCTGAAAACCAGAATAAGACAAGAATGCCCTCTCTTACCACTCCTATTCATCATAGTACCGGAAGCCCTAGCCAGAGCAATTAGGTATGAGAAAGAAATAAAAGACATTCAAATAGAAGAGTGGAAATCAAACTATCCCTCTTTGCAGATGATCTGGTTATGTACCTAGAAAACCACAGTCTCTTCCCAAAAGGTTCTTGATCTGATAAACAAATTCTTCAAAGTTATAGAATGGAAACTCAGTGCACCAGGAAAAGAAACTATCATAAGAGTGAACAGGCAATTTAAAGAATGGGAGAAAATTTGTGCAATCTATCCATCTGACAAAGGGCTAATAACCAGAATCTACAAAGAACTTAAACAAATTTCTAAGAAAAAAAATCAACCCCATCAAAAAGTGGGCAAAGGATATGAACAGACACATGTCAGAAGAAGACATTTATGCAGCCAAAAAACATATGAAAAAAAGCTCATAATCACTGATCATTAGAGAAATGCATATCAAAACCACATTGAGATCATCTCATGCCAGTTAGGAGGGCAATCATTAAAAAGTCAGGAAACAACACATGTTGGAGAGGATGTGAAAAAACAGGAATCATTTTACACTGTTGGTGGGAGTATAAATTAGTTCAACCATTGTGAAAGACAGTGTGATGATTCCTCAAGGATCTAGAACCAGAAATACCATTTGACCCAGCAATCCCATATCTGAGTATATACTCAAAGGATTATGAATAATTCTACTATAAAGACACATGTACGTGCATGTTTATTGAAGCACTATTCACAATAGCAAAGACTTGGAACCAACTCAAATATCCGTCAATGATAGATTCGATAATGAAAATGTGGCACATATACACCATGGAATACTATGCAGTCATTAAAAAGGATGATTTCATGTCTTTTGCAGGGACATATATGAAGCTGGAAACCATGATTCTCAGCAAACTAACACAAGAACAGAAAACCAAACACCACATGTTCTCACTCATAAGTGGGTGTTGAACAATGAGAACATATGGGCACAGGGAGGGGAACATCACATACCAGGACCCATTAGGGGTTGGAAGGCCAAGGAAGGGATAGCATTAGCAAAAATACCTACTGTAGATGACGAGTTGATGGGTATAGCAAATCGCCACGGCACATGTATGCCTATGTAACAACCTACATGTTCTGCACACATCTCTCAAGAACTTAAAGTGTAAAAAAAAAAATTTAAAATCAGTGCACAAAAATTAGTAACATTTCTATACAAAAACAATATCCAAGCTGAGAGTCTAATCAAGAGAGCAATCCCCTTCACAATAGCCACGAAAAGCAAATACCTAGGAATACAGCTGATCAAAAGACCTCTACAATGAGAATTACAAAAGAAATCAGAGGTGACCACATTTTTCATGACTGATTGTAGAAATTATTTGCCTTTTGATTGCCAATGACTCAAATGGCAAGATGGAACTTCCTTTGCCACTGGCTCTCAAATACAACAAATTCCAAACTACTCTGTTTAAAATAGTTACTTGAAATAAAGTTATATATCTTCTTGTCTAGAGGTAATGAGAGTTTTCTTTACAAATAAATCTGTAATATAGTTGTAATCATAGTTTAATTAAGTAGAAGCTAAATTTTATGGAAAACTGTTCTCACTTTACAGGATAATTCTTTCCTTCCTTCCTTTGTAATGTATTGCACCAGCAAGCACATTTATCTCTTCGTGGAATAAAGTGCATTTTTTTAGGTAAAGAAAATACATAGAGGAGAAAAATAGTATTTATTAAAAGACCTCATGTGAAATACTGTTTTACATTGGTGCAACAAAATCGCTTTGGATATATAATATAATCTATATGTACTACATATTATAATAATATATAATGTGCCATATATTTGGATTATATGTATGCATACATTTTAATCAGCCCTACATTTTAATGCACTAAGTTTTTAATAATTAAAACTAAAATTGTGTAAAGTGAAGAACACTTATTGCATCCTTAAATAGCTATAAATCATAAATCATATATATCTCTACCTGTACTATGTACATTACAAAATACCTATATATTTCAAATAATATCACAGCAGACTATGAAATTTTATCCCAACAAGCTATAAAACCTTAATTAAAAGACGTTGACAGACTATATGCTCTGTTAGCAAAGGAAACTGACAATTGCTTGATTAAAAGAAAACAAATATGATCTGAGATAATGTATTGAGTATAATTTATTTTTATCTTAAAGATCAGTATTTTCATAGAGCACAACAATGTAATTGCAATGCTGTAAATGCAATTTAAACAAAAGAGGCCATATAATCATTCATTGTATTTTTAAAACATTTTACATTTTTAAGAGTAATTTTAGCTTCACAGCAAATTTGAGAGGAAAGTACAAAGATACCCCATATAGTCCTTCCCTACGTATGCAAAGCTTCCTTATTATCAACATCCTCCACCAGACTGGTACATTTGTTATAATTTATGAACTTACAGTAATACATCATTATCATCCAAAGTCTATAATTTTTATGAGGGCTCACCCTTGGTGTTCTACTTTCTGCAAATTTGGACATGTTCTTAATAATGTTTATCCACCATTACAGAATTATAAAGAGTATTTTAATTTCCCTAAAGATTATCTATGCTTTATCTATTTATCCCTCCTTTTCCCCAACCCCTAGTAACCACTGATCCTTTCAGTATATCTATAGTTTTGCCTAGTCCATAATGTCATATATTTGGAATCATAAACTATGTAGCCTTTTTAGATTAACTTCTTTCACTATATACATATGGCTATATGCATTTAAGTTTCCTCCATGTCTTTTCATGACTTGATAGCTCATTTATTTTTAGCACTGAATAATATTCCATTGTTTAGATATAAAACAGCTCATTTATCCATTCACCTATCAAAGAACATCTTGGTTGCTTCCAAGTTTAGTAATTGTAAATAAAATTTTCATAAGCATCTGTGTGCAGCTTTTGTGTAAATATTCCCCTGCATCTAAAGTAGACAATGGAATCCATAGATAGTCCTGACCCATATATATACTATGCACAAGTTTTTCTTTCCATTTTTCACAATTTCAAGGATAGAAGACTCATTGTTACTATAGATCATTACGACGTAAACATGAAATTTTTTCCTTACTGTGTAGAATACTTTCACTTAAAAGACATTATAGCATATTTTTCCCCATATCTCAATTGTCAACATCACTATTCTTCAGTTTTGGGGACTTTATTAAGTAAAGTAAAGGTTTCTTGAACACAGGCACTGCAATGCCACAATAGTCAGCATAATAACACAAATGGCTATTAACAGGCAGGTAGCAGATATATTGTGGGTACACTGACAACAGGATGGTTCACCTCCCAGGCAGGATAAAGTGGGATGACATCACACTGCTCAGAAAGACTCACAATTTACAGCTTATAAATTATTTTTAAAATTTGCCAGTTAATATTTTCAGACTGAGATTTGGATGAACTGAACCACAGAAATTAACACTGCAAACAAGGGGAGACTGCTTTATCTTGGTTTAATTTGTATTATTTCTCTGATTATATATGATGTGGAGAATCTTTCATATACTTATGGCCAACCATACATCTTATTTTGTTCAGCGTCTGTTAAGGTCTTTGACTCACTTTTTAATCAGATTATTTTCTTATTGTTGGGCTTTATATGTTCTTTGCATGTTTTGGATAATAGTCCAAATATTTTCTTTGCAAATATTTTCTCCCAGTCTTTGGGTTATGTTTTATTATATTGACAATGTCTTCTACAGAGTGAAATCTTTTTATTTTAACAGAGTCCAGCTTATCTATTTTTTTATTTTAAGGAGTGCGCTTTTATGTTGGAGCTAAAAAGTCATGAGTAAACCACAGGTCATCTAGATTTTCTCACATGTTATTTTCTAGTGGGTTTTTGTTTTGAATTTTACATTTATGTCTGTGATTTATTCCAAATTAATCTCTGTGAAAGTTTAAAATTTGTGTCTCGATTGAGTTTTTGTGTATGTGCATGTGGATGGATGCCTAATTGTTCCAGCTCCATTTGTTGAAAAGACTATCTTTGTGCCATTGTATGCCTTTGCATAGTCAAGATAAATTAAGTATATTTATGTGGCTCTTCTTTAGGGCTCTGTATTCTGTTATATTGATCTACTTGTCTGTTCTTTTGCCAGTATCCCTCTATCTTGATTACCTAACATTTTTGCAAATCTTGAAGTTACGTAGCATTAATCCTCCAACTTCGTTCTACTCCTTTAATATTGTTTGGCTATCCTTGGTCTCTTGTCTCTTCAAGTAAACTGAAGAATGAATTTGTTGATATCAATGAAGTAACTGGCTGGGATTCTGATTGGGATTGCATTATATCTATGGATAAGTTAAGAAGGGCTTACATCTTCACAATATTAAATCTTCCTCTTCATAAATAAGAATTATCTATTCAGTTATTTATTTCATTAGAGTTTTTGTATATTTTGTCAGATTTATACCTAAATATTTAATCTGTGTGGTTATAATGTAAATGGTATTGTATTTTAAATTTCAATTTTTACTTGTTCATTGCTGGCATATAAGAAAGTAATTTGCTTTTGTATATTAACATCATATCATTAAACTGCTATAATCTTTTAGGCTTGTTTTATCTTTCAAATCTTTAATGTAAAAATACAGACTAGCATTTACTTTTATAAACTACACTATAAAAAGACATTTCCAGCTGCCCAACAGACATTTATTTTCAAGCAAATATATTTCTTTACTTTAAATAATTTTTCTTAAAACAAGAAAGAAATTAAATATCCCTTGTTTTGATATAAAGGGCATCAAATTACAGGTGACATAAAATGATAAATAAATAAAAGAGTTCATATTTTAGAGATTTAAGAGAATGAATAAGGAAAGTATATAAACATGTAACCACAAAATGTTCTTCTCAATATTCTTTGCAACAATAAAAAATGGAATGCAATTTAATGGTCAACTCTAGAAGACTGATAAAACAAATTATTTCAATACCTGCAAGGAGTTAAAATATGCTAATAAATATTTACAAAGGTAAATCTATTCACATTTTATTTAAAATATACTTCATCACTTTGAAATGTGTTGAAAGTGATGTTTAAAATATAGTGATTCTAAGGCTTGACCCAAGAAGCAACCAAAGTTGGCACCACATTCATGAAGCAAGGCTTAGGCAAATGACTCTGTTATATATATCTAGCAATATGTGAAATTCTTTCAGAGAAATTATATCAAATTATATCAAACAAGGGATATTTAATTTCTTTCTTGTTTTAAGAAAAATTATTTAAAGTAAAGAAATATATTTGCTTGAAAATAAATGTCTGTTGGGCAGCTGGAAATGTCTTTCAAAAAATTTTTCAAAAAATTAATGATTAACTCTTAATATGTCATATTTTTCTTCTCCATGGGAGAGAGAAATTACAACATATGCTTCTAATTTATTTAATCTTTGTTTATTGAAAGCATACCTCTACCTTTTCTGAAGGTTATTTTCATAAGCAGATTTTGTGAAAGCACCTTATAAGAGATTGTCACCCAATGATTCATTATACTATTCCACCAGAAAAACTGAATCACTTAATCTGTGTTTTCTCCTGTCTGACCATGAACCAGAGATAATCACTATTTTTTTGCAAATGAGGTTCAGTTCTAAACTGGGAATAGTATTCCCAAAGGCAGAGAAACTTTGAGAGTGCAACATTCACCATTCTGGCTGTGAATGTCACCCTCTATAAGCAAATCTGACAAATAAACCTGGTCTCCAAGCTATCTACTTTCCTGACCATCTGTTTGTATGGCATAGTGCCCTCACTCAAAGGGCACTGCCAATTTTGTTTTGAAAAATAAAATACGGTCAAGATAAGGTGACTAAAATTGCCTCTGTAGAAGCAGGATCTTCATTGCAAAGATATTCATACTTGGTTTTCATTTTGGTTCTGTTTTATCTTTACACTTGCATCTCCTTTACTAGAGGAGAGGATATGCTAACTGAACACTCAGATAACACAGGGAAAGAAAAGACTCAGAACAAAATAAACTATAACTTTCTCAATAAAACTGGAAATGTGTAAAATTACATGCATCAGCATATCAATGTTATGGTCATTCTCAACAGCATCATCCACATTTACCAACTCACAGTTTATTTAAAAAAATAAACCTTATACCCAAAGGATTATAAATCATTCTAATATAAAGACACATGCACATGTATGCACATTGCAGCACTGTTTACAATAGCAAAGACCTAGAACCAACCCAAATGCCCATGAATAATAGACTGGACAGGGAAAATGTGGCACATATACACCATGGAATACTATGCAGCCATAAAAAACAATGAGTTCGTATCCTTTGTAGGGACATGGATGAATCTGGAAACCATGGTTCTAAGCAAAGTGACATAAGAACAGAACCAAACACTATGTTCTCATTCATAAGCAGGTGATGAACAATGAGAACACATGGACAAGGGAGAGGAACATCACACACTGGGGTCTGTTGAGAGGTGGGGACTGGGGAGGTTGGGGAGGGATAACACTGGGAGAAATGCCTGATGTAGGTGATGGGGGGATGGAGACAGCTAACCACCATGGCATGTGTGTACCTATGCAGCAATCCTGGAAGATTTGCACATGTACCCCAGAACTTAAAGTACAAAAAATAAAATAAATAAGAGTGAGATTAAGAGAGCCCAAGCTTTGCTTCACAAAACACTTTGAAGTTAGGGATTAGGCAATTGAAGAACACATTGGTAGTGTGCCTATAAGATAACGGAATCAACCAGCAGGGACTTCATTCAAATGAAATCCCTTGAAAGACATCACCATATGATCTAACATTAACAGAGAAATAAAAGTGATTTCAACCAAAGACATTTTATAATATGGTTTTTACTTCATGTTTTTTTTTTCCCAAGAAGCTCAAGTACCTGGTTAATAAGCAGTAAGACTACAAACCTTAGTAAATCATTAAATTTAATGGAGTTTGGTTTGTTTCTTTACTCTTTCAGTATATCTGTTTGTCTTATTCCAAAAATACAATCACAATAAAATCAAATACATGCTTTCCATAGGTTTACTGTTTCTCCTTATACTATGCTTAAGAATACTGGCATTTCACATTTTCATTAATGAGAAACAGGACAAATAAGTTCTCACTAATCATTTTTCTCAGAGGCATGGGAGGCTGTAGGCTAACTATAGGCCGATCTTTACAGCTCTGTCATTCATATGCTACCTATAATAAAATGCATAATGGCTTTTCCTCCAGAATGTACAATAACACATGGACACGGGGATGGAAAAAACACACATGCAGTCCTGTCAGTGGTTGTAGGGTTAGGGGAGGGAGAGCATCAGGAGAAACAGCTAATGCATGTGGGGCTTAAAACTAGCTGATGGGTTGATAGGTACAGCAAAACATCATGGCACACGTATACCTATGTGACAAACCTGCAAGTTCTGCACAGGTATCCTGGAAGTAAAAACATAAAAATTAATTTTAAAAAATAGCCATCCTAAAACAAACAATCTATATTGTAAATAGGAGAAAATCTCGTGTTAAATGTTACTTTCTTCTTAATGTATACTTTTTGATATAGGCTCCTTCAAGGTATATATATCTTGTGTTATATCTCATTCAGAGATACTCTGAGATAGGATTTTACCATTTATTATTTTCACTTAATACAACTATATAACATATAATCAAATATGTAATATACTTAAATGAAGTCATATGTGGAGATCATATAACAACTATTTCTAAATCTTAACTTTTTTATCAACATTGTATTTGAAACTGGCAAATGCCAAAATAACAATTTTTCAGTCTGTACCACTTAACTTATCCATTTATCCATCCATCTATCCATGCATCCATCAATCCACCACTTTACATTTCTTTAAACCCTACTGCCATGGACCATGAAGTACATCCTGATAGTAAGCAGACCTTATTAAATGCTGATGAGAATGATGCAGTGAAAGGCTGCTGACCCGAGAGAGTTTAGGAAGATCAAAAAAAGTAAGTAGGCCAGGTGCAGTAGCTCACGCCTGTAATCCCATCATTTTGGGAAGTCAAGCTGGGCAGATTACCTAAGGTCAGGAGTTCAAGATCACCCTGGCCAACATGGTGAACCCTCATCTCTACTAAAAGTACAAAAAAATTAGTCAGGCATGGTAGTGCATGCCAATAATCCCACCTACACAGGAGGCTAAGGCAGAAAAATGCTCAAACTCAGGAGGCAGAGATTGCACTGAGCAAAGATTGTGCCACTGCACTCCAGCCTGGGTGACAGAGTGAGTCTCCATCTCAAGAAAAAAAAGTGTGGTTTTTTTCCACTTCTGTGAAGAAGATCACTGGTACCTTCATGGGGATAGCGTTTAATCTATAAATTACTTTTGGCAGTATGGCCATTTTCACAATATTGATTTTTTTCTAACCATGAGCATGGTATGTTTTTCCATGTTTGTGTCCTCTCTTATTTCTTTGAGCAGTAGTTTGTAGTTCTCCTTGAAGAGATCCTTTACATCGTTTGTTAGTTGTATTCCTAGGTATTTTATTCTCTTCGTAGCAATTGTGAATGGGAGTTCACTCTTGATTTGGCTATTAGTCTGTTGCTTGTGTATAGGAATGCTTGTGATTTCTGCACATTGATTTTGTATCCTGAGACTGCTGAAGTTGGTTATCAGTTTCAGATTTTGGGCTGAAACTATGGGGTCTTCTAAACATACAATCATGTCATCTGCAAATAGAGACAATATGACTTCCTCTTTTCCTAACTGAATATATTTTATTTCTTTTTCTTGCCTGATTGCTCTGGCTACAACTTCCAATACTATATTGAATAGGAGTGGTGTGAGAGGGCATCCTTGTCTAGTGCCAGGCTTCAAAGGAAATGCTGGTTGTTTTTGCCCATTCAGTATGATATTGGCTGTGGGTTTGTCATAAATAGCTTTTATTATTTTGAGATATGGTCCATTAATACCTAGTTTATTGAGAATTTTGCAACCATAAAAATGATGACTTTGTGTCCTTTGTAGGGACATGGATGAATCTGGAAACCATCATTCTCAGCAAACTGACACAAGAACAGAAAATCAAACACTGCATGTTCTGTTTGAGTGAGAGCTCATAGGCGGGTGTTGAACAATGAGAACACATGGACACAGGGAGGGAAGCATCATATACTGGGGTCTGTGGTGAGGGTAGGGGAGGAACAGCAGGGGGTGGAGACGTTAGGGAGGGATAACACAGGGAGAAATGCCAGATATAGGTGACAGGGGATGGAGGCAGCAAACCGCCTTACCATCTATGTACCTATGCAACAATCCTGCATGATCTGCACATCTACCTCAGAACCTAAAGTACAATAAAAAAAAAGTAACTAGATCCCTGAGAAGGTTAATATGGATGTTCCCCAGAACAGAAGGGTAGGAATTAAGAAACAATTTCTTCATGGTTAAAAGAGAAAGAGAAGCGAAGATGGCACAAAGAATTGTTGGATTACAGATCTGACTCCACAAAGTTAGGGAAGCAGTTCTCTAATACATTCTATTTGCTCAATGAAGAATGATTGAAGGCCATCAACTAAAATCCACATAGGAAAAGAGATGAGTGGAAAATTGGAATCAAAGGGTGAAAAAGTGTTGTGAAGTATGGCAGAGTAAATCTACTACAGGCAAACAAAAGGGATCTCAGGATAGTATTGAGGACACATTTGGGTTATTATCAGAATAAAGTCAGGTCCACCCATCTTTCTGGTCCTGGTGGATTTCTGATTATGTGTTTCTTATTGTGTGTTTTTCTGTAGCAACAATTAGCTACTGAGCAGGTGGTTAAACCAAGCTTAGGTTTTGTCAAGTAAATGCGACAGAATTGAGAGTATTTGTAGAAGAGTTACAATAATTATCAATAAGGAATCTAGGCTAGATAGGAAAGGAATACAATAAAGGCAACAAAGGAGTTAGTCCGATGAACTTTGTGCAACATTTTCAATGCCTGTAAAACTTAGTAGATATTGAATAGTAATGTAAAATGCATCCTTTTACAGTTGTTTCAGCATTAAGTTCAGTATTGGTTTTTGTCTACATTAATGAGCAAAATGGGCATACTCAAAGGCAAAAATATCAATTGCCTGTCCATACTCTGGGGGCTTTAGGGCACTATAGATAGCTATATGAACACATGTATGTATGTATGCATGTATATACATGTGTAGTATTTATTTTACATAATCTGTATGCCTCAGCAAACATGTCAGAATGCTATTCAAAAAAACCCACAGTTGTTCATAATGCAATATTCATGGAATTATATTTTTTGCCATTTAGTTATTTTTATTATTTTAATTGACACATAATTGTGCATATTCACAGGTTACAGTGTAATATTTTCATTGTGTAATGATCAAATGAAGGTATTCAGCATATCAAACATTTACCATTTCTTTGTAGTGGAAACATACACAATCCTCTCTTATAGCTATTTTGCGATATACAATATCTTGTCAATTACTATAGTCACCCTCGTGTGCATTAGGACATCAGAATTTATTTTTCTTTTCTAACTAAAACTTGTACCTGTTAATCATCCTCTCCACCTTCACCTCTCAAAACTCCCTCCCATTCTCTAGTAATCACTGTTTTATTGACCACTGCTATGAGATCAACATTTTGGATTCCATATATAAGTGAGAATATATGGTATTTGACTTTCTGTGGCTTCCTTATTTTACTTAATGTACTTAATACAATGTTTTCCAAATTTTTCCCTGCTGTTGGCAATTACAGGAAGTTTTTTGTTTTATGGATGAATAGTATTCTATTGTGAATACATAGCAATTTTCTATAACCATTTATCTGTTGTTAAAGATAAAACTCCATTCATCTGTTTTTGAAGATTAATTACTTAGGCTGATATCTTGGCTATTGTTATAGGGTTGCAAAAAACATAGAAGTGCCGATATCTCTTTGACATATGGATTTCATTTCCTTTAGCCATATACCAGTAATGAATTGCTCACGTAGAAGTTCTAGCTTCAATATTTGAGAAATCTTTGTTTCTTGTAAGGTCAGTCAAGTGGTTATGGATTCCTTAAGCTTTTTCTTGCTTGAAAGACTTTATTTCTCCTCCATGTCTGAATAATGACTATGGGCTGGATATGATATTCTTGGTGAACAGGTTTTTGTTGTTGTTGCTTGCCTATTTTCCTTTCAGCACTTTGAATGTATGTTTATATTCTCTTTTCTAGTCTGCAAATTTCTGCTGAGAAATCTGCTGCTAGTCCAGTGGGGATTCTCTTACTGGCATTAGCATTCTATTTTGCTTCTTTAGCATTCTGTTTTTGACTTCTGGCAATTTGATTATAATTTGCCTCTGATAAGACCTTTTTGGATTGAATATATTTGGAGATCTTTGAGCTAATGGGATTTATATGTCTACATCTCTCTTAAGACTTGTGGAGGTTTCAGCCATTATTTTAAAAATACATTCCCTGTACCTTTCTCCATCTGTTCTCCTTCTCAAATATTAAAAATGGAAATGTTGTTTGCTTATTGATGTCCGATAAGTCAAATAGGCTTTCTTTATTCTTTGTTATTCTTTTTCACCCCTCTGGCTATGTCATTTCAAAAGATCTGTCTTCAAATTCAAACATTATTTCCTCTGATTAATCTAGTCTGCTCTTGAAGCTCTCAAAGTATTTTTATTTCATTTATTGAATTATTCATTTCCAAGATTTCTATTTGCTTTTCTTATGAAATAATATCTATCTCTTTGCTGAATTTTTCATTCAGGTCCTAAGTTGTTTCTCTGATTTTTTTATTTACTTGTGCTCTATTCTATACACCTGAGATTTCCCAAGATTATTATTTTGAATTCTTTGTAGATATTTTATAGGTTTCCTTTCTTCATGATCTTTTGAGTAATTACAATATTGTGTTTCTTTGGAAGTATTTTTTGTCATTTTATTATTTTTTGAGTGTTTCTACATTAACATATGCACAAGTGGTCAGGCAGTCATCTCTTTCAATTTTATGGAACAGCTTCTGTAAGAAAATGTTTTCCTGATATTGCGTTCTAGAGTGCCAGTTGAGCAGGATATATTGACTTTGGTTCTATGTGAATGTATTATTGTAGTCTCTGTGTAGTTTCTTTAGCTATAGTCCATAGGGGTCATGGCTATGAATGTGTCAGTGGTATAAGCTATAGGAGCATCTGGTGGCAGTGTTGCAGCCTCATTGGGGGCAGTGTACTGGGCTAGTTCTCAGGCCAGAGCTGTATAAACATTATTGTACACCCAGAACCCTGGCCTGAAGCACAGCCTAGTGGTCCCACCACCTGCAAGCCAGTCCTCAAGTGCCAGCTGTTGAAACTATGTTTTTCATTGCCATTTGTTACAAATATTTGTTCTTCCTTCCCACTCCACTACCCCAAAAAATTTTATGCCAAAGTCCTAAACCACAGTGTGACTATATTTGAAGAACGGGCCTCTAAGATATTAATAGCAATTTAGGTTAAATGAGGTTGTAAGAGTGGGGCCCTGATCCTATAGAATTAGTTTCTGGCTTGAGCTTGTGCTGGCTGGAGGACTGGTTTGCTGGGGGTGGGGACACTAGATTGTTTTTCAGGTGAGGGTTATGGGTGCAAAACAGCTCAGCAGGCCCAGATTTGGCTTTCCTGCTGTGCAGAACCATCTGTTCTCTGGGGTACAGGGCACTGCATGGTCTCAGGCACAAGCATCACAGCCCTTCCACTGCACACATGTTCTGAGCAGCCAGGATCATGGCACTGCAACTACATGTGTGAGCATGGTTGAATGGCAATGGAGCCTCAGGGATAAAGAGACACAATAGCTACTGGTCCTCAGAATAGTGTGCAATATAGAAGTGACTTAAAATGTTACCGTGTTTTAGTATCTTGGGTCATTGAGGTTGGGGGTGGTGGTGCTCAATGTGGGTTACTATTCTAGAGCAACTCAGTCATGTAAATTCCATGCAGCTCCCTAAATTGGGCTCAAGGCCTCTAAGGACTGCAGGATTCTCCTGTACTACAAACTGCAAGTATTTGCAGTGGTAATGGGAGTTGCTAGGGGATCCCTTTTTACCTTTAGTCCACAAAAGGAAGTCCCCCAGGCTCTAAGCATATGCCAATAGGGGAGATAAGGAGTGGCAAAGGCTAGATGCTTCACTCGTTTCTCTATCTTCCAATCCTGAGTTTCTGTGCTCCAAAAGGGGTTTTTGGTACTCCATTGTTGCACTCAAAAACCCTCCTTCAGAAACTCTAATCAAATTTTAGTTGTTTGTTTTTCGATCTCTGGTGGGGTTCTTTTTTTTATTTTTTATTTTTATTTTTTTTGAGGAGGTATGTGAACACCAGGCATTTGTAGTCAGCCATCTTGCTGATGTCTCTCTTTAGAATCTCTTTATTTTTTTTTCTCATAAAGCTTACAAACCATTTTTAATAAACATCCCCCAATTTTTTGCACATAAATTTGATAAATGATCTATTTTGAAGCCCTGTGTAGATGTCCCTTATGAAACTGAACATTTATCACACTATTCACCAACAATTCCACAAACACAACTGTAAAACTAATGATCAAAAATTACTTTGCATGTGACAAAAAATTTAGTAAAACATATCCCTTTAAGATAAACTTATTATTGAAAAACCCTTTCCATTCACTCTATTCATTTAATAGTTTTACATATTATAATCAAAAATCCTCAAAATATATGAAGGGGAATACAATTGTAAAAGGAGACAGGGTGCTATGTCCCTCTTTTGAAAGGAGCTTCCCTAAAAAGAAATATGGTAGCTATTCAGAATCCGTGCATTAAGACTCCACATAACTCTTTACAGAAATTCATTTGATGTATTTATTTTATAATAATGGACTTCTCACAACAATACATGTTTAGTCTATTACAAAAAAAATTACTGCAGACTAGTTATAGTTTAGCTTATATATAGGTAGAAAAAAAAACTCTGTAATATGAAAATAGTAAATAATTCAACAGATTTTTAATTTGGAAATCATTTGGAAAACAACAAAAAATATATTTACAACATTATTATACTGATCCCCATACCTTATATACTACCTTAAAGTAAACATTGAATTATCTTTTTCTATTGAAACTAAATTCTGGTGACCACAAAATTAATTAGTGTAGTATATAATACAATAAACCTACAGAACTTTAATCATGAAATACTTTTCATAGAAATTCTTGCATTTATAATGACAAAAATACCTGGTTTTTTTCTGTTCCTTTTTGGACTTTAAACATTCCCTCTTTAATGAAAAGAGAAATTTAATGTGTAAAGTGAATGTAAACGCAAATAATAAAATATTTATATGAATATTATACCTTTCAAATAACTTACACTCTATAATGTACAAAAGATATAACAAGAGTAGTACAGTGTACTGCTTAGAAAAAGAAATTGATCTTTCTGTGTTTGCAGTTTACATAGATGTAAACATTGAGGCAAGGAAAGATGTCAGAAATACTTTAAAAAATTGGAAATTCAGGAAAAAATCTGATAAAAAAATTAATTCAATTCTATGTATAAGATATTATCACGAATATGCTTCTAATGCTAAAATAAATTAATATGTTAACAGTAGCTCTACTTTTAATTATAAACACAGCCTGTTTATTCCTTTTCTGTAAGCAATATATACTGTAAGCAACAACTTTTATCAACAGAATCTAACTAGATGAAATGCATTTGGAATGTGAACAATACAACAGTATCTGTACCCATTAGCCTCTACACAGGTGTAAGTATCAAGTAGAAACCTCAGAGTGATCTCCATTTCCTCCCACTTTTTGCAACTTTTTGCTTCCCTGTATTTTAATCTTCTCTGAGGCTTTATCTAAAAACAACATATTTGAGATCAAAACGTTAATATATAACATTGAAGCCAACACATAAGTAGTTTGATCAGAACATAAATGCTTTATTGTGGTGAATTAACTCTTCTTTTTCTTTTTTTTTCCCCATTTATTTATTTTATTGCATTTTAGGTTTGGGGGTACCTGTGAAGAACATGTAAGATTGTTGCATAGGTACACACGTGGCAGTGTGATTTGCTGCCTTCCCCCCATCACCTACATCTGGCATCTCTCCCCTTGCTATCTCTCCCCAGCTCCCCACCCCCCACCCTCCCTCCTCTATTTCCCCCTAACTGACCCCTGTGTGTAGTGCTCCCCTCAACAGCTGTTGGATTCAGTTTGCTTGTATTTTGTTGAGAATTTTTGTTATCTATGTTTATCAGGGATATTGGCCTGTAGTTTCGAGTGTGCGTGTGTGTGTGTGTGTGTGTGCACGTGCACACGCACCATGTTTGCCAGATTTTAGTATTAGGATGTGCTGGTTTCAGAATGAGTTAGGGAGGAGTCACTCTGATTTTTTTTTAGCATAGTTTCCATAGGATGGTACCAGCTCTTCTGATAGAATTCAGCTGTGGCTCCATCTAGTCCACAGCTTATTTTATTGTAAGGTTGTTTATTACTGATTTAGATTTGTTACTAGTTATTTATCTGTTCATGGTTTTAATTTCTTCCCTGTTTAATCTTTGGAGGTTGGGTGTTTCTAGCAATTTATCCATTCCCCCTAGATTTTCTACTTTGTGTGCATACAGATGCAATATAGTTTCTAAGGATTTTTTGTATATTCATGTGATTGCTTGTGATGGCACTTTTATTAACTCCTGATCAGGCTTATTTGGATCTTCTCTCTTCTTTTTTTATTCTACCTAGCAATCTATCAACCTTGTTTGTCCTTTCAAATAAACAATTTGCAATTTCATTGATCCTTTATGTATGTTCATCGCAGTACCACTCACAGTAGCAAAGTGGAATTCACATGGAATTCACTTAGGTGCCCATAAGCGGTAGATTGGACAAAGAAAGTGTGGTATAGATATGCCACAGAATACTACACAAGCATAATAAAGAATAAAATCATGTTTTTTTGCAGCAACATGAATGCAGCTGGAGGTGGTTTTCCTAAGCAAACTAACAAAGAAAAAGCCAAATACTGCATGTTTTTACTTATACATGGGAGCTAAAACTTGGGTTCAAATCAACATAATAATGTGAATACTAGACCTAGGGACTTCAAAAGGAGGGAGAAAAAGAGTGGGGCTTGAGCTGAAAAACTTACTATTGGATACTAGGTTTACTGTAGGTTAATGAGAGCAACAGAAGCTCCAACCTCAGAACCACACAACATATCCTTGTAAGAAACTTGCACATGTATGCCTTGAATCTAAAACAAAAATGGAATTGTAAAACATAAATTTAAGAGTGTGATTAAGGAAAAAAAAACATAAATGTTGAGATAGCTACTTGTGGAGACAGAAGAAAATCAGATCCACTTTGTGGGAAAGAGAAGCCTAATATGGAAGCGACTGTATTCCTAGGTAGATGGCAACATTGAATTAACCATCATTCATGCTCCCTTAACTCTTTACTTTATTATCTTGGATGGCTCACTTTCTATCATGCTTGATATGGGGAAGGAAAATAGTAGTGCCTGTCTCTTGGTCACTGTCAGCTATGCAGCAGTATCAAAACAGTACCAAAGCTAGGGTCTGCTGGCAAAGAGATAATGAACAGAAACACAGTTGGTTAAACATACTCTCTTCCATCCCTCCACGCCTCACTATAACCATGTTTTTTATTATTTCAACCTATAACCATGGTTTTGATTATTTCAAACATGGAGAATCATTCTTAGAACATATGTAGTTTCTGCATATACAGACAGAGAAAAAGTCTCTAAGGATCAAGATGGGAAAAGTCTGTCTCCTTACTCACAGCAAGGATTTTATTTTCCTCTTCACCCCAAGACCTCCATCCATTGTTGGCTCAATATTCACAAGCTAGATCCTGAGATTTCACCCCTCCCACTAACTCACATCATCTCACAAAGAAGCTGGGATTTTTAAGGAATCATGTACTTCCAGGGATAAACAGCACAATATTTGGGGACCACAACTACCAAGAAAGAGACAGCTCACGGACCAAGTCATACTAATGTTCCTTTAGCTTAACTGAACCTTAGACAGACATTTTTCTCCCTGACTTGGGCCCCTGACTTTCCTTTTCTTAGAGCAATTACTTTAGGAAACTTTCATTGGAAATTCTTTATCTGTCCCTTTGAAATGTAGTATTTTTAAAGGCCTCCTGCCAGTTTTATAACCCAAGAATTTTCATCTTAAGGATATAGAAGCTATTTATTTGAAATGTGATTAACAGGAAGATTGTGTCCCAGTTTCCCAGTTTCTATGGGAGAGTAGAAGCCTCTCCCATAGAAACTGTGAAATTAAGGTACTTGAGGTACCTTGTTCCAAGTTCTAAACTACTTCCTGTCATAAAGATACATTAAAGTATATTTTTCTTTGTATTAATCCAATTAACAAACAAAAGTAGCTTAAGATATCCCTCTCATCCCAGCTATTAATATATCCTACTATTTTTGTTTTAGTGGAGTTGAGTTCAGACTAATATTCTGGTTTCTCTCCCCTATTATAATAGGCTTGAATAGAGTCTCCCTTGCCTGTTAACATCGTCTGGTGTAATTTTTGCTTTGACATGATGAATGAAAAAGAATAAGCAGAATTGATGGCATAGAGTGAATTATAATTTAAATAAATATAAAAGTAAATGTAATGGAATAAAAATGTTATGGGATACATGAATCAAAAACAATGTCATCAAAGTGACCAACTGGAGTCATTCAGTATAAAAAATATAATAATTGAAACAAATTATTCAATAGAGTGATTAAATTGCAAAATAGATACTGCCTTAGGGCAAATGAAAGAGCAAAAAATGAAAATCAAGAAATTCAACCAGAGTAATATCAGGAAGTAGATTAGAAAAAATAAAATAAAACTTGAGATATAAAGATGCAAGCCTCTGAGAAGTAGGACAATAGAGAACTATAATACAATATAATTAGGAATCCATAGGCAAATAACAGCTTAAAATGTCATAGGCTTAAGAATTAATAAAACAAATTACAACAATCAAAAGAGAAATGTGAACCCATGAGAAAGTGAAATACATATATACAAAATGAGTTATATCAAAAATTTATGCAGCTTGTTAATGCAGTGCTGAGAAGGGAATTAGAGCTTTAAATACATTATTAACCTAAAAAACAAAAATAAAGCTTCAATATATTATTTACCAAAAAATACACAGAAAGAGTTATACATTTAAACCAACAACCAGAATCATGGCATAAAGGAACATCAAAGAAATGTGAAAAGATAACAACATATGAGATGGTATATTAATTCAAGTAAAAACAAAACAAATTTAGAAAACAAATGATGGTAATACAAAAGACTATATAATTTTAAAAATCTCTGGCAAGATTTATAAAAGCAATAGAATGAAAATGCAAATAAAGTACAGAATGAAAAAAAATTAGTAGCTAAAGACAAACACACATTGTCAGCAATAAAGTAACTACATTTCTCGAAAAATATAACATGCCAAAAGTACATAACAATGAACTAAAATAGTTGAAAAACAGATACTGAAAAGAAATGGTTGTGGTGGTCATAATCTACCTTACCAAAATACACATCACGTCTGCATGATATTTTAGGTGATTTCTAGCAGACTTTCAAATATTTAATACAATTTATATGAGTTGATACAGGTAATAAAACAAACACACAAAAGAAAATATGAGGGAGATCTGTCCACTTTGGAGTACATGGCCAGTCAACCACCACATGTTCTCACTCATAAGTGGGTGCCAAAATGAGAACACATGGACACAGGGAGGTGAACATCATACACGGGGGCCTGTCAGGGTCTGGGGGTGCTAGGGGAGGGATAGCAGTGGGGGTGGTGGCTACGGGACAGATAACATAGGAGAAATACCTGAGGTAGATGACGGGGTGATGTATGCCGCAAACTACCATGGCACGTGTATACCTATGTAACAAACCTGCACGTTCTGCACATGTACCCCAGAACTTACAATATAATTTTTTTAAAAAAGCAGAAAAAATACAGGGTGAATGAATATGTAAATATACACGATAAAAACACATAAATAGAACTTTAGCTAATTCTGTGTGACAATGCATCAGAAATTATAGATTATGATCAAGTAGGGCGTCACTATCATCCTTTGCCTGCAAAATTGTGAAATTTTCCTAATGATCTTACTTCTACCCTCCACCTCCATACAGTCTCTTCTCTATCTGGCAGTGGTCATTGTAAAGCAGGCCTAAGTTCACACCATTCCTCTTTTAAAAATCCTTTATTATCTTCTCATCTTCTTCAAAGTAAGAGCCAAAATCCTTCTTAGGCTTACAACGTCCTGCACCATATATCTCCTTTTCCCATTCCATGCCTATCTTCATCTCCTCTCACCACTATTCACCTTATCAGTCACTCTGTGTCAGCCTCATTTGTCTCTGCTCAAATACCCAAAGCCTGTTCCAGCCTTGTCACTTTAGCCACCCTTTCCTTCTGCCTGAAATGCTCTTCCTCCAGTTATTCTATTAGCTTATTCTTCTATTTCTATAAGTTTCTTCTTACATGTCACAACAGAAGCATCTTCTGAAACAAGTGTTATAGAGAAGTGTTATAGAGATTTCTAGATATACCCTAACATTAATCACATTTGAGTGAATAAACATGGTATGAGAAAGAATGGGATTTGCAATGGGTTAAAAAATAATTTAAGAAAACAGATTTTATATTAACAAATAAGAAATTAGATTTTTTTTATTGTAGTTTTGGTTCTGGGGTAAGGAAATTATATTTTATATTCTAATGGAAGAAACACTTTGAAAAAAATGAGGACATTGTGGTCCTCCTAAAAACAGGCTCTGCATTTATTAAACAGGGAATCCTTTCCCCATTGCTTGTTATTGTCAGGTTTGTCAAATAAATGGTGTTGGAATAACTGGTTAGCCATGTGTAGAAAACAGAAACTGGACCCCTTCCTGACACCTTACACTAAAATTAACCCCAGACGCATTAAAGACTTAAACCTAAGACCTAACACCATAAAAATCCTAGAAGAAATCCTAGGCAAAGCCATTCAGGACATAGGCATAAGCAAGGACTTCATGATTAAAACACCAAAAGCATTGGCAACAAAAGCCAAAATAGACAAATGGGATCTAATTAAACTCCAGAGCTTCTGCACAGGAAAGGAAACAATCATTAGAGTGAACCAGCAACCAACAGAATGGGAAAAAAATTTTGCAATCTACTCATCTGACAAAGGGCTAATATCTAGAATCTACAAAGAACTAAAACAGATTTACAAGAAAAAAACTAACAAACCCATTCAAAAAGGGGCAAAGAACATGAACACTTTTCAAAAGAAGACACATATAAGGCCAACAAACATATGAAAAAATGCTCATTATCACTGGTCATTAGAGAAATTCAAATTTAAACCACACTGAAAAAGCATTTCATGCCAGTTAGAATGGTGATCATTAAAAAATCTGCACACAACAGATGCTGGAGAGGATGTCGAGAAACAGCAACACTTTTACACTGTTGGCAGGAGTGCAAATTAGTGCAATCTTGGTGGAAGACTGTGTGGCCTTTCCTCAAGGACCTAGAAATAGAAATTCCATTTGACCCAACAATTCAATTACTGGGTATATACCCAAAGGATTATAAATCGTTCCATTATAAAGACACATGCACATATTTGTTCATTGCAGCACTGTTTACAATAACAAAGACCTGGAACCAACCCAAATGCCCATCAATGATAAGACTGGACAAGGAAAATGTGGCACATTTATACCATGGAATACTATGCAGCCATAAAAATGATGAGTTGATGTCCTTTGTAGGGATATGGATGAATCTGGAAACCATCATTCTCAGCAAACTGACACAAGAAAAAAAAAAATCAAACACCACATGTTCTCATTGGCGGATGTTGAACAATGAGAACACTTGGACACAGGGAGGGGACCATCATACACTGGGGTCTGTTGGGGGGGACCAGCGGAGGTACAGCGTGGGGTAGGGAGGTTACAGAGGGATAACATGGGGAGAAATGCCAGATATAGGTGATGGCAATGTGGTTTGCTGCCTCCATCCCCCATGTATGTACCTATGCAACAATACTGCATGATCTGCACATGTACCCCAGAACCTAAAGTACAATAAAAATATATATTTAAAAAATAAACAGGCTCTGCAGGTTTTTCCTAAAGCTTTCCATATAAGATCAGACCGGAGCATTGTGGCTTTCAAGTTAACTAAAACGTTTACTAAAGATGATCATGATCCTTTTGGCAAGAGTAGCAAAAAGAGAAGATACCCACAATTGTGGCATTTGGAGAATCTATGTTAATTCTCTTATTCATTGCCGTTTAGTAATTTCTAATTTAAACTCTAATGCTTAAAGCTCAGAATTGATGAGCACTTACAAGACAAACTGAAATGCAAAGGGTCCTCCAGATAGTTATCGGACAAAGACAAATGGTATTCAAGAGCAATTAGAATTTTTTTTAATTAAAATCACATTGCTACTATGTATTAAATTAAACTTTTATATAGAATTTGAAATACTTCCATTCAACAAACATTTATTGAGCTTCTCCTAAGTTCCATGCACCATGCCATCCTGGGAAAGTAAGGGCTGGCTTTTGATTTTGGAGACTTCAATTTTTAGTCACTGTTAAAAAAAACAGTTAAATAATTTCTGAAGTAACTGTGGACACAATTTAATACTTTTTTTGTACATTTCCTTTAAATAGAATATTTTAGTTCTTTAGTGATTAAATTTTACAGTACTCAAATTTGAAATTACTGAAAATAATTTCATATATATTATGATCACATCAATGTTGTTAACTAAAATTCTTCTTATTTAAAATATATTTTGGTTAAGGTTTATAGTATGGTGTATCATCACACAAATTTTTTTTATTCCACTGAAGTAAACAAGTACAAAAACGTAAGAGCTTTTTTAGATCACGTGGCGGTAAATGCCATGCTAAATTAATGAAAAGTGTGAATTATGAATCATTTTACAAAGAAAGTCACTGCTGTCCTTTCAGTCATTTGTGGTCACTTGAACTTAGCTCTCCAAGAGTTCTCACTGCTGAAAAAGGAAAAAGATATGAAAACAGAGAAGGAATACCAGTCTATCAGGTAGGAAAATAAGAGCTTTATCCCCTATCTGCTAATGATTGGCTCCAGTATTCATATTGACTTATCTCCCTGGTAACACGCAAATTTATTTGTAGAAGTTTTGACCTTCTAGGAGCTTTGAATAAATCAAGAAGAAAACAAAGTTCTTTCACTTCTGGAGATTTTCACAGTGGGGAAAGCAGTCAATTAACAAGTAAAAATAGAAATAAAAGATCTTTTAGTGTTAATTACTATAGAGAAAAATTAAAGCAAGTACAGAGACGTAAAATGATAGGCATGCTCTTTAGAAATTGTATCTGGGAACAATTTCTGAGACTGAGGTGGCAGAAATTGTATGCTCTGAGGAAGTGGCATTTAAGCAAAGTACTGAATGAAATAAAGAGATGTGAAAGGAAAGTATATAGGAAAATACTACTCCTCCCAGAGGAAATGGCATTTCTTTCCTTTTTTTTTACTTTTATCTTCACTTCAGGATACAAGGGCAGTTTTATTACATAGGAAAGCATGTGCCATGGGCATTTGTTCTACAGATTATTTATCACCCAGGTATTAAGCCCAGTACCCATTAGATATTTTTTGTGATCCTCTACTTCCTTCCAACCTCCATGCTCTGAAAGTCCCCAGTGTGTGTTGTTCCCTTCTATGAGTCCATGTGTTCCATCATTCACCCATATGCAGTGAGAACACGTGGTATTTGGTTTTTGTTTCTGTGTTTGCTAAGGATAATGGCCTCCAACTTCATCCATGTCCTGGAAAAGGACATGATCTCATTATTTTGTTTGGCTGCATAGTATTACATGGTGTATATGTACCCAAATTTTCTTTATCCAGTCAATCATGGATGAAAATTTAGGTTGATTCCATGTCTTTGCTATTGTGAATAGTACTGCAATGAACATACGTATACATGTACCTTTGTAACAGAATGATCTATGTTCCTTTGGGTATATACCCAGTAATGGGATTGCTGGGTCAAGTGGTATTTCTCTCCAGGTCTTTGAGGAATCACCATACTGTCTTCCACAATGAATGAACTAATTTACACTCCCACCAACAGTATATAAGCATATCTTTTTCTCTAGAATCTTGCCACTGTTACTTTTAAATTTTTTTAATAATAGCGATTCTGATTGGTGTGAAATGGTATCTCACTATCGGGTTGTTTGATTTTTCTTGTAAATATATTTAAGTTACTTCTAGATGCTGTGTATTAGACTTGTTGGATGCATAGTTTGCAAAAGCTTTCTTCCATTCTATAGGTTTGTTCACAATGTTGATAGTTTCTTTTGCTCTACAAAAGTTCTTTAATTAGATCCCATTTGCCATTTTTTGTTGTTGTTGCAATTGCTTTTGGTGTCTACCTCATGAAATCTTCGCTCATGCCTATTTCCTGAACGGTATTGCCTAGGCTGTCTTCCAGGGTTTTTACACTTTCGGGTTTTACATTTAAGTCTTTAATCTACCTTGAGTTAATTTTTTATATGGTGCAAGGAAGGGATCCAGTGTAAATCTTCAGCATATGGCTAGAGAGTTGTCCCAGCACCATTTATTGAATAGGAAATCACTTCCCCATTGCTTGTGTCAGATTTGTGAATTTTAGATAGTTGTAAGTGTGCAGTTTTTGAAACAGCATTTCAGGAAAGATGATAGCAAGTTATAAGGCCTTGTAGAAATGACCTTTGTGATTTGCGAAAATGGTAGGAAGCCAAGTGTCTTGAGTTCAACGGTCAGTTGGATGAGTGGTGAAGAAATGCAGTGCGACAAATAGCCAGGGGGCAGATCCTGTAGACCAGGGGTCCCCAAAACCTGAGCCATGGATAGTTACCCATCAGTGGCCTATTAGAAACCAGGCCGCACATGAGGCAGAGCTCAGATCAGCAGCAACGTTAGATTCTTACAGGAGTCTGAACTCTATTGTGAACTGTGCATGAAAGGGACCTAGCTTGCACACTCCTTATGAAAATCTAACAAATGCCTAATGATTTGAAGTGGAACAGTTTCATCCTGAAACCATCTCCCACCCCCATTTGTGGAGAAATTGTCATCCACAAAAGTGGTCCCTAGTGCCAAAACGTTGGACACTGCTGCTATAGACCCTGCTGCCATAAAATTTATATTTTAACGGTTATTACCAGGTCAGTAGGAAAATAAAGCCTGCACTAAATCTACTCCAAAAGGATAATGATGGCTAGTTCCTGGGTGGTATGAGTAGCTATTGTGTGGCATGGCAAGACTTAGGATTACTATAGAGTAGAGTAGAAAAAATGTGCTGAGGATTTGAATGTGGTTTATGAGAGAAAGAGAAGAGCAAAGATGATATCATTGTTTGGGTCTTGAGCACTTTGGTGGGTGGTGAAACAATTTATTGAGATAGACAACTGATCTGAGAGTGATGGAAAAGAAAGAGTGATGTGGAACAAGTTAAGTTTAAAATATTCATTTGCAATCCAAGTAGAAATGTGGAATAGAAAACTGAATATATTTTTCTGGATTTCAGGTGCAAAGGTGTAACAAGAGATACATGTTTGGGAGTCAAATTTTTTCATTTCTCAATTGAGGGTACTAAAGTCAGAAGCTGAAAGCTCACAATATTTAAGAGAGTTATACATCTGCTTATAATTGACAAGTTTATGGTACAAGTATGTATCTCTACAGTAATCTAAAAAGAAAAAAATAGCTTACTATGAAGAACTTGTGATAGAGACAGTTATCTCTAAAGAAAAGCATTTTTATAAATCATCTGCTAGAGATACAACAAATATATTAAAGTTGTTATGAAACTAGAATCATTTAGTAAGTGTATTCTAAGAACTGAAAATTGTACATCAGTTCAAAAGTATGAATTTTGAGTATTCAATTTAAAATAACTAAATATATACCATTAAATACTCAAATTTTAAGTATTTCACCTAAAAAATTACATATTTATAATTTGCTGGATATGTCAGTGATATTTAAAGCTCATCATGAAGATATAAGCAAAATGGAATATTCTTAATAAATGCAAAAAACACCTGAAACCAAAAAATATTAAGGTAAAGAGCAATTCTTAATGCACCATCAAAATAATTGGTGAACATGTAGTAACTACTTTAGTGATGATGGAAAGAAATGAGAAAATAAATGCAGGATTAGTGAATATCATAAAAGCTTTAGTTGAACTGTGTTTAAGTAATCATTGCTAAGTGAACAAGCAATAGCATTTGAAAAGGGTTGAGCAGTGTTCAAAATAGAAACGGATAATTCCACAAAAAGTTTAGGCTTTATTAACTTGGTTATTTTAACGGCTAATATTTCAGAATTCTTTGCAATGCTACTGGCAATAAATCACAATATTTGCTTTTCCACACAGACATGCATAGGCTAGGCTTCCAGAGGCAAAGTGATGGCATAATATTTCATATAAAATAAGTTGCTTTGCTAATGTAACAACACACCAGTAGCTAAATATTACTCAACTATATCATAGTTTAGCCACTTGGAAAAAGTCACAGATGTTTTTAATTTAATTGCAATTCAATTTGCCAACAGAGGGTCAAAAGAATATTCTGCTTAACAACAGATAGATAAATTGAAAACATATTTGGGTTTAACATGAAAAACAAATTATAATTATTTGGAAATAAGAAAATGATAGATACTACATATTCAGGTTTACAAATTTTTATTTTCTTTTGTTATTCATTTTTAAAGTTGTCAGAAAGTAAAATTCATTTTTGTTTTTTTGTTGTTGTTGTTTTATTTTGTTTTGTTTTTGAGACAGAGTCTCGCTCTTTCACCTAGGCTGGAGTGCAGTGTCACAATTTTGGCTCACTGCAACCTCTGCCTCCTGGGTTCAAGCAATTGTTCTGCTTCAGCCTCCCGAGTAGCTGGGACTACAGGCACCTACCACTATGCCCAGCTAAGTTTTGTATTTTTAGTAGAGACGGGTTTTTGCCATGTTGGCCAAGCTGGTCTACAACTCATCACCTCAAGTGATCTATCCACCTTGGCCTTCCAAAGTGCTGGAACTATAGGCATGACCCACCACACCCAGCCAAAATTCACTGCTTTGATGTACAGTTCTATGTATTTTAACATTTAGCTTAATGTTCTATCAATAGAATTAGGAACAGTTTAACAACCTCTCCTAACCAAAAATATTTTCCTCATGCTAACATTTGTAACCAAACCCTTTCCCTGGCCCCATATCCTAACCCCTAGTAATCACTGAATAGTTGTCAGTCACTGTAGAATTAACTTTTCAAGAGTATAATTCTTTCTTTTTAGAATGTGTGATTGATGCTGTATGTTTTCTTTTAGATATTATCTATTGTTTTCTTAAATTCCTAACAAAAATATTTAGTTTTCTTCTATTCCATGGAAGCATTTTCCTGAAATGTTTGTAACCTATGGTCTTATTTTTTTGTTTCTTGTGTGTATATGTACCTATCAATATCTATATCTATATACATACATATATATGTAATATCCTTTTGATTGCTAATTTTTAGATGATTATTTAAAACAGGATTATATAAAATATGTTCTTCTGGAGAAGCCTGGGTTCCAGGCTTACAGTAGAGTATCTTATTTAATTTTGTCTTTATGTCTTCCCCAGCTAACAAAGGTAGGAAACTATAAGTTCTCTTAAAAAGAAATATTTTCTTCTTATCTCCCATGGAAATAAACTGTTACTTGAAAACATGGCTTATTTTTGTGATTCCATATTTATATTTAACAGCTCATTTCTTGGAGTTAAACAAAGTCTAGAGAAGAGCCTAACAGTAATCCCTGCACAGTATCCCCATTTTTAAACAAAAGATTTAGGCCTCCCACCTCAAGTTATGTCAATACCTCAAGTTATGTCAATCCCCACCCCCTCACTGCCTTTTTTTTTTTTTTTGTAATGGAGTTTTGTTCTGGTTGTCCAGGCTGGAATGCAATGGCATGATCTCTGATTACTGCAACCTCCACCTCTTGGGTTCAGGCAATTAATTCTCCTGCCTCAGCCTTCCGAGTATTTGGGGTTACAGGCATGAGCCACCATGCCTAGCTAACTTTGTATTGTTAGTAGAGACGGGATTTCTCCATGTTGGTCACATTGGTCTTGGACTCCGACCTCAGGTGATCCACCCACCTCAGCCTCCCAAAGTGCTGGGATTACCAGTGTGAGCTACCACACCCGGCCGTCAATCCCCTTCTTAGAGCATACTTTGCTAAGTTTTTTGGAGTGGTCACTGTGGAATCTTTTCTCTTCGCCCAACCACGGAAACCCCTTTCTTTCTCCAAAGCTACAGGCAGCCCTTCTGGTTTGGGAAATTTGTGATCTCCTAGCTTCTGCAGAAAGAGAGAGATGGCTGGGTGGGTAGGTGGGTGGGTGTGTGTATCTTTTTATATTTTGGATAATTTTTGAAAAAAAAGTGTGGAATCTAGGATAACTTTATGCCCCAGCATTCATACTGAAAAGAACCGACGCAGCATTTCTCCAAACAGCTTCTCTCAGCTTCCAAAGTCTCCTCACAAGGGAACTAGAACTCACAAAAATATCATCTACATGATGTAGTCTGACAGATTTTGGTTACAACACAAAATCTGTGTGTGTGTGTGTGTGTGTGTGTGTGTGTGTGTGTGCACGCACCTGTGTGATGCTTTGAGTAATTTCTTCTGTAAGTCAGACACAACAACCATGTTCAACAGACTAAAGTCCTCCAATTAGTAAAGACTTGTATTCTTCTTCAAAACAAAGCTCAATAGTATTATTTTGTTTTTGCTTTTCATTTCACAACTTTTAGTCTGAACTCAAACTGCATTAGTGAAAACAGGGTCCTTAGAATCTGTCAATAGTGAGTGGCCAGCTGGCAGCTCTGAATGACACATAGACAACAGTAGCCAACTGTCGGGATAATAAATACATACTATGAACATCTACTTAGTCTCTTGATAATGTTTTCCATTTTGTAAAATCAATTATTTATAGAGAAATAGATCATTTTCATTCCTCAATGAATATATATATATATGAATATATGAATATATATATATTCATTCAGTGGTGTGTAAAAGCCAGTGTATACTGACATATAAATGGTAATTACCAATTTCAGAATTTAGAAAGTATTGTTAAATACAGCTATTATTAAAAATAAATTATATAAACATACATAAATTTTTCTAAGTATAAAAATAATTGATATTAAAAGCTCATTTCCTGATAATTTTAGCATGTCATGAATTACATATATGCTCGAGATTTACATATATTGCATCTGTATGGCAGAAATACTACATAATGGTATACTTCTGCACCTCTTTATCTTACTTTGTTCAGTGATATTACATTTATAACTTGAAATTGGCCAGAAGAGGAATATGTCAACCACCAAAGTTAGCAAACACTATGGACTGAGTCTATTTTTCCTTTAGACTCAATTGTACACCATTGTATATAATTATATTATTATTCTTATTAATTCTCAATGACCATCATGTCAGTAACAACAACATAGCTGATATACAAGTCAGACAGATGAAGATAAAAATATGAACTTTATTAGTGATGAATCTATTTGCATAAGCTGCTAAAGTCTGCAGCCAAATGTGCTTTCTAGTTTTTTAATGCATAATTAGATAGATTTACTCCTGCTCTCCAACCCAGCTGACATCTGCAAGCTACCCTTGAGCAATTGATTCTGAATGCAGCCGCTCTTTGGACAGACAAGTCTAGGGATCTGGAACAGAGAGAAGAAAGGCTGAGCCAAACATGCTCTGTAACTTCTCTCTAAGTCAGAGTATCAATTAGTTTATGTTTGACTGCTTGGCACTGAAAAAGCCAAAATAACAATGGGTAAACAACATAGAGCCCATGTCATGGCAGTTCGGAGGTATGTATTCTATGAGTGCTGGGCTCTGTTTACTTGCTGTTCTGCCATCCTGAAAAACTCACTTCCTGGTCCAAGGTGACTTCAGGAGCACCACCTCATATGCATTCAGCTGGCGGGAAAGATACATGAAAGGAAACTCATCCTTCCTTTTAATGGGACTTCCTAAAACACTACACAACCTATTTCCTTCTCATCAGTGAAAACTGAGTCACATGGCCACAACTAGCTGCAAAGAAAACTGGTCAATAGAGTCTTTAGTTAGACACATGGGAGCTCAGAATAAATTTTATATTTGATACTAAAAATGAGAAAGGGAATGACATATGGTGAATCTTTGCCATACTCCCCAGTTACATAATTAATTGAATAGGAAAAGAGGCTAGATATGTCAATGTAGCTGAGTACTAACCTAGAAATATAGGGCATAGTAAATGTGTTGTATCACAATATGTGTTTTTTTTCACTACTTGAATCTATTACAATGAAGATAATGGAAAACTCATTTCTAAGAGAGCATATAAAATATAAAGCAACTGCAAGTGACCCCACAAAAATAATTAAAGAACTATATACATAAACTAAATAATTCTGATAACTTGGTTTGTAACATAGGGGGGAGAAATTATATATTCCTACAAAGTATACCATATTTATGACTTAAAAGTTAGTATTTTTAATATGTAATTGTGACTCTAATTTTCACATATTTAGAAGAAAAATGTAGTATATTACAAGAGGGTTAAACTATGATTTATTATAAATAAAAAACAATTTGATTATACTACATTATCAATTATTACCAAAATTGGATTAAAAGAACATGATACATATTTAAGAATGGGCTGTGATAAATGGATAAAAATAATCTTCGAACAAACAGACTGTGAACTAAAACTGATTTTCTGAAGAAGTTTAGTGTGTTTACAGTGTGTCTTTCCAAGTAGCTCACTCATTATAGTATGCATTTGTGTATCAAACATTTTCTTTATAAAGAGTATAAGTTTTATCATCATTTTAATACTTGTCTAAATTTTGGCACATTCTGAAACACTGATGTCTGGATTAATGATATTTTACTCTAAATTCTAATTTTTGCAAGGAGACAGAAAGTTTCACAATCAGTAAAATACTTTTCCATCCTTGATGAAATGCCTGAAATAAGTATTGTGTCATTATAAAGTAATTTCAACTAGAAGAGAATATTGAATGTGTCTTAATATTCTTTGGTAATGAGACTTTGCAATACTTTTGTAAGCATCAATGCAGAGACACTTAACGTTATGTGATTAAGTTAGCACATTTAAAACATTTATTTCTATGCGACTAGCAATGAATCAGCATGTTTATAGATGCTGCTGTGGAAGAATAATCTTCATCTACAGGAGTTTTAACATTTGCCTAATATCATGCCCTTGCTCCACGACTTCATTTGTGTTCCACTTCAACATATGAATCATTTTTAATCAGAGAAAATGAGCATAATAATCAAATGCAAAGCAGCACAGGCTGATAGTGAATGTTTGTTCTAATGAGAACTTCTGTTTATGTCATATAATTTAGCTTTCAAAAATATAACTGACGATCAAGTCAAGGAAAAGTCTAAGCAAATCTAAAATTACTGCAGGAAGTTAGAGAAACTCCCCTATATCTTTATGCATTTCCTCATCATTAGAAAGGTCACAGTTATCTGGTGCTACAAGTCCAGCCATAGCCTATGCCTCATCAACTTTCAATCTGTGTATATCCCTTCAATTAATATATAGGATCATGTTAAAAACGCTAACAAAAAATTCACTTGATCTAGCTCGGCTCATTTGTTGAGACTGCAAGGTTAAATAATTTTAATTAAACATGGTAGTGAATTTTGAATGTTTTTTACATCCATTCTTCTATCCTCCAGACATTGTTCAAAAGACCTGAATGTTAACAGCCTCTAGGCTCATTTTCAATTACATAAACCATACATAGAGTGACTAAGCTGAAACAAGAAAAAAACAGGCAAATTATGTAATATGAGAAATGATTGATTTAAGCTTTTGAGGGTTGTTAACTGAAATTTCCTCTTAGTTTTCAGAACCTAAAAAACTGATACTTCAAATCAGGTATGGTTATAGAAAAAAGACCAATGATGGGTTTTAAAATATTGTAAAAAGTCTATGATTTATTCTTACTCTTAAGTAGATTTAGACTGTGATGATCAAAATAGTAAAGTCAGATACCAAAGAAAAGAATATGACATAAAATTGGGAATTACTTTTGAATTTCACTAAATTAAAATTGTCAGATTAGACACTTCCTTACTTCGCATTTAGAATAAGTCAGATTCTCAGACACTAAATTTAGACAAAATTTCAGAGTGTGCAGCATGGACATTGGGATGGTACTACACTGATACCACAGTTGCACAGTTGAGTATGGAAGATAGAGAAAACATAATATCAAAAGTCAGGTAAAGACTCCTGGCTTCCACTTAAGTTACAGAAGTCAGAAATTATTGCTCCCAATATAAAAAAGGAAAAGTTCAGCAACATTTAAAATCATAATTTTTTGGAGTCTTTTCTGAGAGCTGAGATTGCACGTTAACCAATTAGTATAAAATATAAGAAAACACAAGCTCCTCCAAGAAAAGATAGCACATGAACATAGACTCATATAGGACAAAGAATGGGAGTAGGACTAGGCCACCATGCTATAAGTTAAGAATTGATCTTTTTTTATTTTTTTTTACTTTTTAACAAATTGCTAATACTTAAGTGTGAATTAGTATGGTAGCATGGAAACACTTGTATCCTAATACAAAAGTATATTTATTAACCCAATCACACAGGCTCTTCTCCAAGGAATATCATTGAGTACTTAGGAGAAAGAATATGGGCAGGCAGGTATTGGACAAAGCCTCCATCAGTGATGTTGGGTTGGGAAGAAGGAAGGGGTCACTACTCAAGAAAGGAATAAAGTCCTGCAGGAAGTCGTTCCTGCATTACTACTTCCACAGGATAAAACCATTAAGCGGCTATGGAAAGGAAAACAAATCTGCTGTACCCCAAGGCAGTTGGTAAGACCCACTGTGGCCAGAAGAGGAAATGACATGCCATATCCCAACAAAACAAGGTCATGGAACCACCTTTGTCCAGACCACAGAAAAACACTTACCATTAGGGGAAACTGGGAAAGCCCTACTCCAAATAACTAGAAACCCAGAGACTGCCTGTGTCTGTCTCTAGATCACCACAAGCAATATTCTCATTCTAGCACAGGCTATCAAATGTTAATCTTCTACTTGGGGCGAGGATAAAGCATAGAGACAAGCTCTTTGAGAATATAGTGAGAAAAGTCCTAAAGCTGAGGGTAGAGAAGCATAAAAATCCCTTCCACAATCCAACCCTCACCTTATGCACTAGTTAACACTAAGTGAATTATAAAAACAGTGGTACACTAAGATAATGTAAATAATATCAACACCCAAATTTAGGTCAACTTCTGGCTATATAAATTCAATTCCCTGGTAAAGTCATAGGAGACAAGAAGTCATGCCCATACTCAAGCAATTAAAATACTACCTTGGTCTCTACATTCCAATATACAATGTTCAACTTTTAACAAAATATTGTAGGTCATGCAGAAAAGCAAGAAGAGAATGACCCATCAACAATAAACAAGGTACTTAACAGATCCAGACTTGGATATAGTCCAATTGTTGGAACAATCAGATAAAGAATTTAGAAAAAGTAGAATTACCATATTCAAGACAATGATAAAAACAGATACAATATGTACGAACAAATAAAAAATACACATGGGAAATTGAAACTATAAGAAAAAATAAAAATGCTAGAAAATCCACATTAATAGATATGAACAATGTCTTTAAAGGATTCACTATGTTACTTAAACAGACAACAAGAATTAGTAAACTTAAGGATAGGTCAGTAGAAAATATCCAAACTAGGCCAGGCATGGTGGCTCACGCCTATAATCCCAGCACTTTGGGAGGCCGAGGCAGGTGGATCATGAGGTCAAGAGATCGAGACCATCCTGGTCAACATGGTGAAACCCTGTCTCTACTAAAAATACAAAACTTAGCTGGGCATGGTGGTGCGAGCCTGTAGTTCCAGCTACTCAGGAGGCTGAGGGAGGAGAATTGCTTGAACCCAGGAGGCAGAGGTTGCGGTGAGCTGAGATCGCACTACTGTGACTCAACCCTGCGAAACAAGAGCAAAACAAAACCCAAAACAAAAAAAAAAAAAAAAAAAAAAAAGATAAAATATCCAAACTAAAACACAAACTGAAAAATAATAGTTAAAAATACATTTTAAAATCCAAAAACAATAGCACTAAAGAGTTTTTGGAGACAATATCAAATAGTTTAGCATATGTATAATTGTTCTCTGTGAGAGAAGAGACAGAGAAAATAGGTCATAAGAACTATTAAATAAGATAATGGCTTCAAATTTTTAAAAAATAATATAATACATTAAACTATAGAAGTAAGAATATCAGAGACCCTAATCAGGATAGATAGTACCATCCTCCCACTCCAAATTTAAAACCCCTAGATGCAAATATCTAATTTCTAAATATCAAAGATAAAATATTGAAGACAACCAGAGATAAAGGCACACTACATACAGAAGAACTGTGATAAAAATTTTATCAAATATCTTGCTAAAAATATAAAAGTCAGAAGACAATAAAGTACCATCATTAGAGTACTTTTTAAAAAAATCTATCCACTTAGAATTCTATATCCTATGAAAATATCATTCAAAAATTAAGGAGTCATGCAGTTTCAGACAAACAAAACCTCCTAGTAGTTTGTTACTAGCCTTGCATTTTAAGAATTATAAAAGAAAACTCTTCAGGCATAGGATTATTATTACCAGCATATACATGAAAAAAATGAAGATCTTCACAAAGACTTAAAATCAATGTAAACATATTAAGTCTTTTAAAGTATTTTTCACCCAGCAATTATTTCTGACTATAGAAGAATTAGGAGGAAAAGTGTAGGTATATATCATTCCAAATTAAAATATTTTACAAAAAGTTGCAAAAGATTTTTAAAAATATTTCCACTTAGAATTCTATATTCTATGAAAATATCATTCAAAAATTAAGGAGTCATAATAGCAGTTTCAGACAAACAAAACCTCCTAGTATAGTTTGAAGTATAGTATAGAAGAAATTATGTGCCTACTGGTGTAGGACTCTTATACTACATATAAAGAAGTATTATTTTGTTTGAAGAGAGACTAAAATTAGTCAATATTACTTAATATGTTAAACATAACCATTAAAATATGAAAAAGAAATTAGTAACCATAATAGAGTGTAAACATTTTTTAAAAATCAAAATCAGGCAGAATAAAGGGAAAATATAACAGAGAACTGACAGAACAAATTGATTTTAATCCAACAATGACTACACTGAATGTAATTGATCTAAACACAGAATGTCAAATTTGTATAAAGTACTCAGACTCAAACATATACTTGATAGAAAAACTACCTTAAAGAAAACAGGTAATAAGTAAAGAATAAAGTGACTATATGAATATAAGGCAAAATATATTTCAGAATTTAAAAAACCACCAGAAATAAACAGAAACGTTGCATCCTGATAAAGAGACAATATGCCATGAACATGTAACAATTGTAAAGTGTACGGATCTAAATACAGCTTCAAATTCACACACAATTGAGAGAACTCAAAGAAGACATTAAAAAATGCAATTGTCATTGGAGCCGCAACACTTCTACCACTGTAATAGAAAATGTAGGTTTAAAATCAGTAAGGATATAAAAGCCTGAACAATACTACCACCAAAAAAATAGACTTAACAGGCAATTAATAATCCTGTGCACAATAACAGGCAAAATAGATATTTTCTGAACAGCACATGGAACAATAACAAAAATAGACAATGTTCTGGGCCATCAAAAGAATTCCTCAAAATAATACAAGATATACTATCTGACCATAGCAGAATTAAATTAGAAATCAAAACCAGAAATATAGCTAGAAAATTAACACATATTTTGAAATTAAAAAAAAACACTTCCAGATAACTTATTATTCACAAAAGCACAAAAATGAAAATTAGAAAACATTTAAATTGAATGAAAACTGAATATTACTTATTCAAATATGCGGGATGCAGTTAACGTAGTACTTAAAAGAAAAGACACAGCATTAAATACTTATGTTGTGCACATAGTAGAAAAGAAGAAAGGCCTCAAATCAGTTATCTAGGTTTTTAGCTTAGAAAGCTTTAAAAAGAATAACCAATCTAATCCAAAGCAAATAGCAGGAAGAAAAAAATATGAAGAATTCATTGTATTTGAAAAAAATCTAAACAACAATAGAGAAAATCAATATAATCAAAAGCTAATTATTTGAAAAAGAACAAGTGATAAAACATTACAAAAAAAAAGATAAAAGTTACCAATGTAAAGAAATAAAGAGTCTACATTCACTGAAAACTCTACAATCATTTAAAGTGTAATACAGACATTTATAGCAAAATAAATAGCAAACAACAATACAATCACAAGAAATGTATGCCTCAAATTTTGACAATTTTGATGAGACAAATTCCTCAAAAGAAATAATCTACTAAACTTAATAAGAAACGGATCAACTGAACAGTAAATCAAATAAACAAATTACACCCTCATAAAAATGGCATCAACAAAATGATACAAGAAGGAAAATCCCTATACAATGTGTAAATTGGACACCTATCTTCTAAGAAATTTTCTACAGCTTACAGCAGCAAATATTTACATTTATTGATAACTACTTTAAAAGCATCTCAGAAAGTTTCTATTCATGAAATGAGGCTAAAAATATATATAAAAAGTTATTCTTTATTATCTCTCTCCTCTTGAAAATCTTTAAATGATGTACCCTGAATTTAGTCTTTTTGGTAAGTCTCTTTATTTCTATAGCTAACTTTTAGAATAAAAGCAATTCTGTTCTGATGGGTGCTTTGTGAATTTGTTAAATTTGGAATAGAGCATATTTCCTGTTTCACTCAAACTCTCAAAATAATTGTACTATCTACTTAAGAAAATGCACAGACAACTTCTCAGGGAATTTGTCTCACAGCTAGATAGAAGTTACTGTTATCTAAATCACCAGAGAACCAATTTTAACCTTTTGGCAGATGTAATACTCTAAGATTGTAAAGTAAAAGTGGCAAGATTAAAATTTTATGTTCTGCCTATTATTTTTCTTGCCTATATTTAATTGAATATTTCAAGTCAAATTTTAATTTGGTGAAAAATTTTTCTTAAAGGTTTTCATATACCAAAGATCTATTTGTCTTTGCCACCTGTGATTCACTAAGTCAAAGAAACCCAGGCTTATTTAGGTTGCAGGCTAAACTTGCTAATAATAATATATCGTTTAAAAAAATCAAACAATTTTTCTTTTCAAAAGAGGTTGACATAGTTGGCATGCCTATATTATATTGCAATCTTTAATGCTTACATTATATTTGAAATCTAATTTTCAAACAGCTGACAAAAGAAATTGGAAATATTCAAGATGACATCGTTTCATCATTAAAAAGCAGATGTCACTTGTGCCCCTTACACTTATACAAATAAAAAGTAAATGTTAAAAAAAAAAGCATCAGTTTTTACCAAAAAACATTTTTTTGTTTTTTTTTTGTTTAAATAAATTTCAAATAAAATTTATTAAAGTCAGCTTTGCAAATGGTATTTCCTATTTTTCTTCTTCCTTTCACATGTGTGCAAAATATTAATTCAACTTAAATACAGCTTTAACATACAGAACTGTTTTAAAACAGGCATACAAAAAATGTTTTTACCAGATAAAGGAACATCCCCTTTTAAATTCTAATTTAGAGCAATAGTATTTATGTTCCATGTGAACAATTATTCTCTAATGTCAGAAATGGCATTGTATTAAATTTTTTATGCACAGGTAAATAGCAAAAATAATGTGAGAGCTTTAATACAGCCAAACTTAATTATATTACACCAGCAGTAATCATTAAACCATAACTGATATTAAGAATACACTTATTATACAGAACAATCCTGTAATAATATATGTAATAAGTACTTTATAATACAAATTAAACACAGAGACAGAGGATACAGTTTCAGGAGCATAAGCAGGCATTTGGTTTGAGATTTGTTACATTGATAAAACCTATCAGTCATGAAACTGAAGTTGTTGAATAAATATTTGTGTCTGGAGATGAAGTTTCAGGTAAAGCAAGAAGTATACCTTTGAGAGCCACTCTGGTGGATAAATAAAACTTTAAGTCATGAGATAGGATGAAATAAGGGAATAAGTGTGAATAGAAACTGTGGTCTGAGGACCAAGTGAAATCAGGGAGATATGGCAAAACTAGTAAAAGTGACTGAAAAAGCATAGCCAGAGAAATTTAAAGCTGACTGTATTATTCCATTTTCATGCTGCTGATAAAGATACACCCGAGACTGGGTAATTTACAAAAAAAAAAAAAAGGTTTAATGGACTCACAGTTCCACATGACTGGGGAGGCCTCGGGATCATGGTGGAAGGCAAAAAGCACATCTTACATGCTGGCAGGAAAGAGAGAAAGAGAGCCAAGAGAAGGGAGAAATCCAGTTAAAATCATCAAATCTCGTGAGACTTATTCACTACCAGGTGAACAGTATGAGGGAAACCACCCCCATGATTCAATTATCTCCCAACCAGGTCCCTCCCACAACACGTGGGAATTATGAGAACTACAATTCAAGATGGGGTTTGGGTGGAGACACAGCTGAACCACATCACTGAGTATTCCCAAACAGTTTAAAAATTACCCTTTCTCCACTAAATTGTCTTTGCATCTTTACCAAAAATCAGTTTTCATGTAAGTTTGGGTCTGCCTGTAGGTGGATCTATTTCCAGACTCTCTATTGTTTCATTTGTCAATATTTCCATCTTGTTGGAAACCACACTTTGATTAATACAGCTTTTAATAATAATTGATTTCAGATGTTATAGCTTTGGTCTTTTTAAAAGTTGTTTCAGCTATTCCAGAACATTTGCATTTTCATATAAATGAGAATCAGCTTGCCAATTTCTACTAAAAACAAAATTTTACTGAAATTAATTTGAATCTCTAGACCAATTTGGAGAAAATTAACATCTTAATATTAAATCTTCCAATTAGTGAACATAGAGTGTTTCTTTATTTAGATATTCTTTAATATATTTTCAGAAATGCTTAGTAAGTTTGACCATGTAGCTATTGCACATCATGTATAAGATATACCACAGAGTATTGAATATTTTATGCTATTGTGAATTTAAGTTTAATATCTAATTTTTATTGTTTACACACAATATTTTTGTTTAATTATCCTGTGCTATAAAACTCAATAAACTCACTACAAGATTTCTAGTAGAGTCCATTAAATTTCCTGCGTAAATTAATATATCATCTGCAAGTAATACAAATTTTTACTTTTTTCTGGCTTTTGTTTATATTTTAAAGAACAAGAATATATTCCACATATTTTAACATATTGTAGTTTTATGTTTGCTTATATAAAAATTATTTTTTCCTCTCCTCTTTCTAAATTCTTTAAATTTTGGGTTATTTAGAAATATCTTTCTTAGTTTTAGGCTGGGCACAGTGGCTCATGCCTGTAATCCTAGCATTTTGGGAAGCTGAGGCGGGCATATCACTTGAGGTCAGGAGTTTGAGACCAGCCTGGCCAACATGGTGAAACCCCTGACTCTACTGAAAATGCAAAAATTAGCGGGGCATAGTGCCAGACACCTGTAATCCTAGCTGCTCTGGAGGCTGAGGCAGGAGAATCATTTGAACCCAGGAGGCAGAGGTTGTAGTGAGCTGAGATCACCCTACTGCACCCCACCCAGGGTTACAAAGTAAAACTCCATCTCATAAAAATGATTATGTTTAACTTATCAAAATCTACCTTCAAGCAATACTATACCTATGCATATATTACACGAGAATCTTACTATAGTACACTTTCATTTTTTCCCTTCCAGCCTTTGCATAATTGTTGTCATATATGTTAGTCTTGGCTTATAAGTTCTCAAACATAGTATATTGTCTTTGTTTTAAACACTCAAATAGCTTAAATAGAGTTCTTTAATAATAAGTAAAGATATACTTCGTTTTTACTTACATATTTATCGTTTCTGGTTCTCTTCACAACTTCATTTAAATTCAGATTTCCATCTGATGTTTTCCTTTTTATAAAGGGCTTCCTTTAACATTTCTTATAGTACAAATCTGCTAGTGGTGAAATTTCTCAGCTTTTATATATCCAAAATGGTCTTCATTTCACCTTCAGTTTGACATATACTTTTGCTGAGTTGATTATTATTCCTTTTAATACTTTGAAAACAAGTTTTCACTGTTTTCTCTCTGTGCCCTTTATAATGAGAAATTAGCTATCTTTCTTTTGTTTCTCAATTTTTATTTTTTTACTGGTCATTTTATTGGTTTTAAGCATTTTGATTATCATATGCCTTTCCTCTCATCTTCCTCTTCCTCCTCCTCCCCCTCCTTTTCCCCCTCCTCCTCCCTTTCCTCCTCCTCTTCCTCCTCCTGTTTTCCTTCTCCTAGGGTTCACTTAGTTGTTTGGATCTGTCAGTTTATGGTGTTTATTTAGTTTGGACAATTTCAGCCATTGTTTCTTTAAATATTTTTTCTCTACCTTTTTCTCCTCTCCTCTGTGGTCTTATGTTACATGTATATATGGCTACCCGAAATTGTCCAACAGTTTAGTGATGCTGTTAATTTTTTCTATTTTCTTCATGAGTTTCACAATTGAAAGTTTCTCTTAATGTCTTCATGTTCACTATTCTTTTCTTCTGCAGGGTCAAATATGATGTTTTTCTCATCCATTATATTTTCCTTTTAACATATTGTACCTTTTATCTCTCAGATTTTGGGTTATTGTGATATTTTCCATATCTCTGTTTAACATGCTCAGTCTTTTCTCTCTAGACTCTTGAACATATGTAAGACAGATGTAATCATCTGTGTAATTGATGTTTGTTTTCATTGAGCGAATATATGTTTCAACTTTTTCATGCTATTACTTTTTTCTTGGATAGCAGATATTGTGAATTTCACCACATGTCAGATATTCTTGTTTTTCTGTAAATAGTCTCATGGAACGTTTTTTAGAATAGAGTTAAGTTACTGGGAAGCAATTTGAACTTATGTTTGGTTGCACAGGATCAAAAAAGACTTTAGGACTAATTTTGCCACAATACTGATGCAAAAAATAAATAAAATAAAAATAAATTTAAAACTTCTATAAATGTTACCCAATGTCCCATAAATTATAAGGTTGATCTGTTGGTTAGAAACCTGGCCCTGGCCCTCTGTGATCGTAAGCACGATTTATATTTCCCCCTGCTCCCTTTGAGTAATTTTTCATGGTCTTGTGTACATTTATTATATATGTGCACTGAGAGTATTTAGTTGAAAACTCAAGAGTGGTCCTCAGCAGATATCCACTTTGAACTCTCTCTCTCGAGCTCTTTCCTTTTCAATACTCTGCCATTTGAATTCTAATTGCTTTGGTCTTCTATGTCCTTTAACTGTTTCTTCAATTAAGGACAACTGTCTCCATCCCCAAAATTCCCTCTGCTACCACCTGAAAACTCACTCTTGTCAGTAACCTGTAACAACTTTAGGATTCATTATTTGTTTCCTTTCTCTCAAAGATCACTTGTCTACACTGCTTGATATCCAAAGCTTGAAAACCATTTGACAAATATGTAGTTGTTTCAGATTCAGGATAAATATAATATAAACTACTCACCCATATTTAACTAATTTACATATAGTTATTTTTAAATTTTTATTTCCAAGGAGTGCTTTTTATATTTTTGCACTAAATGTGGGCCTTGTCTCTGTGGGGTGATTTTACTCCAAACTTGAGCCTTTCTTCCTTTCTTTTCTCTTCTATACAGTTTTCATTTTACTTCAGACGCTATCTTGCTCTTCCCAAGGTGTTGAAGTGAGAAGAAAAAACATTTTGGCTTTAAATGCTATTTTTTTTTCCTACGGCTGATAATTTGAAATTTTTAGAGTTCTCTTTCAGTTATGCTGAATTCATTATAGGGATTTGCTTATGCTTCCTATTTGGAATAGTTTGAAGGATTCGGAGGATATCTTACAACATTCAGTTTTGTATGGAAATAATACCTCAGCTATCTGGAACTCTTTGTTACTTTTTTTTTAATTGATTGTAGAAACAATATAAAAGACACAGAGAAACAAAAGATTTGTTTAATATTAAAAGAATATCCTGAAATGTCTGAGGATTTTAGAATAAATATTCAATTAAAGTTAAAATATATAGTTGCATGGTTCTACATTTTGATTTCAAAACCAACAATATGTATATAAAATGGGAAATACATGATTGGGGGAAAAAACACATTTAATAGGATGTTTAAAGCTTTATTTGGCTACAAACTCATACAAAATGGTTCTTATAAGACAATGAGAATATTGAAGATATGCTTTACATTGATACAATAATATCATTCAGAGAATGTATCTTTCAAATTTAAAAGCATCAGTATTTAAAGATAAAATCAAGGATGTTTATTTAAAATACACTTCTGAATGCCAAGGACATAAAAAAAAAAACTACTTAAATGCCTATCTATGAGAGAAATACATTTCAATAAATATCAATATATCCATATAAAATTTTATACAACTATAAAATGAATCATATCTGCATCTTAGAATTTTTTTGGGAGAAACTCAACTTGAAAATGAAAATGGAATGTCTACTATATGTGTCCGTTTTTATTTTATAAAAATAATTGATTTTATCCGTGTTTATATATGTGAAGAAAGTTAAAGATATGAGGAAAGTTAAAGATCAATCCTCAATAGGACATTGACATTAACATTAGTTACATACATGCAGAAAGTTGAAGACGAATACTCAATAGGCCACTGACACTAAGTCCAGCAGTAAGATTGGACCTTAGAGGAAACCATATATATTGTTTTATTGTTTAATCTGCTAAAGGATAAGTGGATATTATGTTAGAATTTTTCAAAATACATAAGGAAAAAAAGAAAAAGTAAAGAAAGGGACATGCATTAAAAAGTTGCATCTTACAACAAATATTAGCCTATGAAAATCAAAATATAAGTAAAGGATTATCGACAACATGTCCAGGACTCCTATTTGTTCAAAAGCTGAATTAAGTCGTTCTTTTGAAATGAAAAAGTTTGCCCCCAAAGATTGGCGTAAGAATAAGTCTACAGATCTTTGGCTTTTACTACACTATGATTATGTGCACTTTCTCATTTTGAATAACACCTTATAATTGAAAGAATTTATAAAAATCTTAAAGGAATAATTTCAGAAGGAAAACTATTGCAAATGAGAAAAATTGAAAAGATTTAGAGCTGGCAAGCTTTGAAATAAACAGAAAAGGAACTTAATGAGTTTCCACAAATATTTAGAGAGTTATTAGAATTGTACTTACACATTTTCATTACTTTTCATAGAGAAATAAGCAAGAAAAAATAATGCTAAAACCACAAATTGTTTGGTTAGACTTTAAGTAGGATTTCTTCCCTGGAAAGGCTATTAGCTAATGAAAGATGCTAATTAGAAACTTTATTAATCACTATTCATAATAATATACTACCCAATCTTTTAGATTAATATAACTTAAAATTTGTCTTGCTCATGTATATATTACATTGTATTTTTGTTTGCTTTTGATCTTCAGAATACTCTATGTAATAAAAAAGGCATTATTATCTCCATATTTATCTATAAATATTTCTGTGTTGAAGGATGTACACTAGGTCATATAACCTCTTTTGGTAACAAAACAAGTTTTTAAATAGATCATGGATTAGGTATTTTACACAAAACTACACACATATTTTAACTCATTTTCCAAGAGTCAGATTGTTGATTCTTCAGTAGCCATTATTTATCATAAATGGACCCCCAGCAGAGCTTCAATAAATACACAGTAAAACGACAGTATCTCTTCTCATTCTATGATCCTAATAATGAAATAATCTATTTTAAAAGAAAAGCATTATTAAAAATGATAACATATCTTTCTTATAGAACACATCTTTCCTGAAGAAACAATGCACAGTACAAAGTTTGCTATAAGCATTCAGTTTTTTAGTACATTTCCATTTGATTATTTCTCACTACAGACAGAAGGTCTCTAGAATCCACATTTTAAGAAATTTCTGCTGTTATTCGAAATCTGATGAGACTATCTTAAATTCTTAAAATATTTGTATCTGGGTAAAATAATTTTAAAATTATGCTTTGAGAAGAATAAAAATTTTCATGTTTATTTAGAATTAAAATGTTCATATTTTATGTCACCATAATTATCTATAAAAATTATTGTGAATTATCTAATTAAGTTCTGTCACATATATAGAAGATACATTAATTCAAGAAAATTGGATATGTGTTTACTTTAGATAGCTGAAGTATGCCACACATGCACATTTTTAAAATTAAAATAGCAGTTTAGAGAAAAGAGTATTGTCCCGGAATGGGTTCTCCAGGAACCAAAATTTGAAATTAAATACAATGTGCAGAAGGTCTGTTAGGGCAGGACCTTGGGATCAACTGCTACTTACGGCAGAAGCAGCAGCAGATTTGAGTAGCTAGAGAAGTGAAAGGGCAATGCCACCTAGGCAACAGCCTCCTCTGTCTTCACGGGAAGATCTGGAGCAAATACGCCTCACTGTAGTTGTCCTGAGCTAGTCTGAAATGGTTAAGACTTAATAACCTCTCCTACAAGTCATTAAAGGTGAACTGCTTAGGGAACGGAATGACTTTGAGCAAAGTAATTCTTGGCACCTGAGGTAGTCCCTGAAAGGGACTGACACCTGAATGACATCTAGTGCTCCAGCAGCTGAGACAGTAATCCCTTTCAGTGAGATAGATATGGGTTAAGCTTTACCATGTCAACCACAATCAGTTGTAAGGTGTACAATTTGAGTTATAAAACACAATTGTACTCACAGAACATTATTCTTACACTCAAATATAAACAATAAAAAATAATTTATTTTACCGCTGGAGGTTGTTTTAAATGATAATGGTTTTGATGCATAGGTTGTTATAGTATATGGGTGTTTTAAAATTTTGATTCTGTTTGCTTGGTCCTGAAGGGATGGATCCTATGTGTTGTCATTTTTGCTTTGTTTAGATTTTTCTCCTGAAACAATCCGCTTTATTCAACATGTCAGGTATGTAATAGCATAAGAAAATTAAATGAGAAGTTTATTCAAATATTCTGAAATTTTTATGTTAAAAATAAATAATAAAGGCCTTCTGACAACATTTTTATCAGGTATAATATTACAATAATTGTAGTTTTCAAGAGGAAACCTACTACACACATCTTTATGTGCAAACAGGCCCAAAATACATTGATAGCACCGGTTCTCCAGTCTCACAGCAGTCACAGATCTTTGTTCTTTGGGTGGTATGATACCACCTTATATGAAAGATTCATTTAAAGCAGGTGCAGCCGTATTCTAAAGATACAAATTAGCTCAACTTTTATACAGAGTCATATAACAAAGCATGTTTCTGGACACAAAACCCATTTGAAATTATAAACTTAAGACATTATTTCCAATGGAGTAGGTAATAGGGCTGGATACATTCTTAAAACTCTGTCCCGGCCGGGCGCGGTGGCTCAAGCCTGTAATCCCAGCACTTTGGGAGGTCGAGGCGGGTGGATCACGAGGTCAAGAGATCGAGACCATCCTGGTCAACACGGTGAAACCCCGTCTCTACTAAAAATACAAAAACATTAGCTGGGCATGGTGGCACGTGCCTGTAATCCCAGCTACGCAGGAAGCTGAGGCAGGAGAATTGCCTGAACCCAGGAGGGGGATGTTGTGGGTGAGCCGAGATCGCGCCATTGCACTCCAGCCTGGGTAACAAGAGCGAAACTCCGTCCCAAAAAAAAAAAAAAAATATTTCGAGGGTGAAAAAAAAAAAAAACCTCTGTCCCTTCAAGGGCATGTTCCTATAAAGTATTTCAACAATTCACACCCCAAGAAAACCACTCACTTTATCAATAAGAGTCATTTCTATGATATATTAGACTAGCACACTGTAAGCTGCTGACTAGATATCATATTAAATACTTAGTAGTAGCCTACCCTGCATTGTGGGCTTCTAAATAAAGTCACTTAAAGCAGGGGTACCCTATCCCTGGACCACACACCTATACCCATTTGTGGCCTGTTAGGAACCGGGCCACACAAGAGGAGGCGAGCATCAGGTGAGCAAGCAGTAACACCTGAGTTCTGCCTCCTATCAGATCAGCAGGGGCATTAGATTCTCACAGGAGTACAAACCCTGCTGTGAACTGCACATGCAAATAATCAGGGTGTGGGCTCCTTATGATAATCTAATGCCTGATACTATTTCATCCCAAAACCATACCCCTCTCCATCTGTGGAAAAATTGTTTTATACGAAACCGGTTCTTTGTACCAAAAAGGTTGGGGACAGCTGATTTAAATGCTAGCTAGCATCCTCTGGAGAGTGCCCTCCTATACAGCACAGTTTAGAAATTAGCTGTTCTTGGTGAAAGGGGATAATTTACAACTAACTCATGCACAGACATATTTCTTAACCAGGCTGATATATATTAAGGTATATTATATATAATTTAACATTGGCATGAGAACATACAAGTAAGACTAAACACAAGAACCACGAAACAAAATTGAAAGGCAGAATCAGGTTTAAAATGTTATTTTTTAAGTAACTTTGTTAGTTATGGTAACTACCTTTGGACATCATCAAAATGCATCACCAATATACCATACATTGTTTTCAGTATGCATGCCACCTAATAAGCGTATGATACCATATCCAGGATCAAGACAGTCTATTATGGCTCATGCCCGTAATCCCAGCACTTCGGGAGGCTGAGGATAGACATCCTAAGATCAGGAGTTTATGATCACTCTGGCCAACATGGTGAAACCCCATCTCTATGAAAAATTCAAAAATTAGGCATGGTGGCAGGCACCTGTAATCCCAGCTCTTCTAAGTATGATTATCCTGCTATACAGGATGGTAGCACTGTTTAGTGCAAAAAAACAGTAATTACTAGCTTCTGTGAGATTCATGTCATTAAAATGTTACCTGTGCTTGGGGACTCCTAACAGAAATAACCCTAACATAATCAAATTCAAGACTTTTATCTGAACAAAAAAACTAACACGTCAGCCATGACAGAGCAGCCAGTGTTTTGACTGAGTATCAGAAACTAGCATCTGGGCAAGTCATTTTAAAACTACCTCAAGTTTTTACTATCCCAGCAGTGTAGCAGAATAAAGAAAAAGACAGTACAGGAAACACATAACTACAGCCTCTTAGAGATAGAAGGGTCATGTCACCCAGTCTCCATCTCACTGAAAGAATACCTTGCACAGCATCCTTCAGAAATGGCCTTTGGTCTCCCTTAAATGAGTCCCATGGCAGGGAGTATGTTGTGGAGAGGTTTTCTTATTTGGAAAGTTATTATTCTCAGAAAGTTCTTGATCATTTAGAGTAAAAAAAATGTACCTTCCCATTGTTCCTTGTTCAACATTTTGAAAGCACACAAAATAAATAAACTCCCTCTTCCAAATGAAAGTTCTTAAGACACTTTAAGACACAATAATGTCTCTGGTTAATCTTTTTCTCTCCAGGCCAAGACTTTACAGTTTCCTGAATTTGTCACTCACATGGACCCTTCAAATATTGTGGAAATTTTTTTAGAGAGAATTAGTTGGTCAATCTTCTCTTTCTGTGTGGCACCTGCAATACAATATAATGTGCTATTTGTAGAAAGCAAAGAATCGTGGTCAGAGATTATGCTCTTCTCATCTGGACACTACACTGTTGTAAATGCAACTGAATGTGGATATAATTAGAGCCATTTGTGTATGTCTGCTTGCTTGCTTTCACCAGGAATATCATGTACTTGTTTCTATAGAACTTGTTGTCAGAAAAAAAGATATCCTATTTGTAATCATGATTTCTACTTGCTATGCAAATATATTTTTTACTTTTGAAAGCTTGTTTGGTTTCTGTTTATCATCACAGCTTGTTCTGATCTTCACACTCCAGGTATACTGAATTTCTTCACAGACATGCACTCTTGTTCTCTCGTCTACTTCAAGGTCGGTGCAATTCCTGTTTCTCTTCCCAAAAGACCCTTCCCAATCCCACATTGCCTTAATTAGCTACGCTGCTAGGAAAAAAAATACCATAAACTAAGTGGTTTAAGCAACATTTATTTCGCACAGTTCTGGAAGTCTGAAGTCCAAAATCAGGGCACCAGTAGCATCAGTTTCTTGGTGAGGGTCCTCTTCCTGTTTTATAGACAGCCATTATTGCTGTGTCCTCACATGGCAGAAAGACCTAGCTAGCTCTCTAACTTCTTCTTACAAAAGCAATTATCTCATTGATGAGGGCTCCACACTTATGACCTCATTATCCCCAAAAGACCCTCACCTTCAAATACTATCACATTGGGATTAGGGTTTTAACACATGAATTTGTGGGAGACATGAACATTCAGTCCTATTATATATACATTCATTTACAATATGTCATTCATTTTTTTTATGAAACAGAGTTTATTGACATATAAGGTATATGTGAATGTTAGCAAGTCATAAGTATGTGACTTAATCAATTCTCACCAAATAAGTATACCGTATAACCTTCTCCACATTCATTCTTCTTAATTTCTTTTAGCTGGCTCACTAACTTGCATTTTCTTCAGCTCTATCTTTAAAATCTTCCATGAGTAGTTCAATGAACAGCCAGTTATATGTAATTTATATACTGAAGTGCTCCTTGTTAACACTCAATATTCTCATCAAACAGCCAGCATTGGTTTCCAGTGTTAAATGGAGCATGCTGTGAGTGCAGCCTCCATGTTTGCCCTCCCCCTTGCTTCAAGCCAGGCAGAACATAGAGGCCTTGGTAACTAGTAAGTGCTCAGTATGTATTAACTGAGCTAGGGAGTCAATGTGGCATTTTGATTCTACTATGCAGTATGTTAGCAACCTCTATCTGTTGTCAGCCATCTTTTTTGATACCCACTAAGGTAGTAAAGAATGTATAGAAAAGTGCTAAGGTTATCCTATAAAATTACATTAAAGTACAACTTTTATCTACTTTTACATAGTTTAGATAATATTTTGCTTTAGATAATAATATAGTATGAATCCTTCTATTTTATTGCTTTCTCCAAATTATAACACATTTGGCTTAAGACCATAATAAAATCAAAGTATAGTATATCCATGCCGTTTTTCTATTAATGCTACTTGAAAGAACATGACAATACTCACACAACTTCTTAGTGAATCCATGTAATGGGTTATGGTGAACAAAATAAGAACATCAAGATGTCAGATTATTGCTAGCTATGTGAATTTAGTATCACATTTTCTTAATTGGTAAAGTGAAGATATTAACAGTTATATCGCACTTTTGTGATAAATAAGTTAATAGCTATGACCACCTCTCTCAATTTGTTGATTGGTCTTAGTATTCAGAAAATCATTTGCCTAAAAATTTACTCTGGAGTTTTACAAAGGATCAGTATTAAGGTTACTATCATATAATCCCAGACTGACCATTTAAAAAATAGAAACATAAACAAAAATAGTCATCTTTCTCCAAACTTTAACTCTTCTCTGAAGTTTGATTCATGAAGGATTACAAAAGTAGATACAGAACCACTTCAATAGTTTAGAACTCCAAAAAATCATTTCTTAATGTATATCATGAGTTGGCGAACTTTGTAAAGGGCCAGAGAGCAAATATCTCTAGCTTTGCAGACTCTACCATCTCTATCTCAGCCAATCAACTCTGCTATAGCATAAAGGCAGATATGGATAATATATACATGACTGAGAGTGGCTGTGAACCAATAAAACGTTATTTACAAAAGCAGGCAGCTGGCAGGATTTGGCTTGTAGAAGAGTTTGACAACTCCTTGGCTATGATTTTGAACTCACTTAAAAATGGCAATCAGCATTCATATTTTCTGTCTTGTTTTAGCATGCATGTTACACTTTCATGTTTGAACAGTGATATACTTGGCAGAAAAAGGAAGAATATAGAAATTACACATTTCTGCCTTTAATCTAATAAATCTGACTATATTGACACATTCGGTTTCCATCTTATTACTATTCCTTAAGTTTTACATACACTTTGTTGCTTATAGTACTTTTCAAAATTCAATCTGTGATTTTGACTTACCAAGGATATTCTAACAATTTTACGACAATGTACGATGTTTTTCAACATTGATATACATTGCCTTTTCTGAAATTTGAGTATTTTCTTTCACAATTTGAGATTATAATAACAATGTTCGTAATTTTTTTAGATGACTATCTTTTTTCTTCCTCATTGTAATTATTCTCAATTGCAGAGTTGGAATTGTATTTTGTAAATTCTCATTATCCTTCCCCTGTGAAGGCTTAACAATTTAAAAAAAAAAAACAGAGTTTATTGAAGTATAAGCTGTATATGAATGTGAGCAAGTCATAAGTAAGTGGCGTAATCAAGTCTCACTAGTTAAGTATATCATATAATCTTCTCCAGGTCAAAAAATGAAAGAAAAAAAAAAAGACAGATCTAGAAATAAACTCCTAGTCTATACATGCCCTAAAAGCAAATTTTATCCTTAATTCTAATACCTTATGCTAGATTTACATGCTTTTTTATATAAATAAAATAATACATTATATATTGCCTTCTCTTGTTCATCATTATATTTGTATCATTCATTCATCATGATAGATGTGGCAGTAGTAATCCTTTCATTTTCATTTAGGTATCTGGTTTTATTTTTAATACAGCACTAGTTATTTATCCTAAGTAATTTTGATGAACATTTACATGATTTTCAGTTTGTGAGTATTTCATATAGTTCTATGAACATTCTTGTACATTTCTTTTGGTAAGCATGTAGATAAATTGTTTGGTTATGCCTAAAAGACAAATTGCTGGAGAATAGGTTATACCTATGTTCAGCTCTAGCCAACCTTTTTTCCAAAGAGATTGTACCGATTCATATTCCTACCTGCAACAGATGACACTTCTAGCTTCTCCAATTCATCACTCAAAATTGGTTTTATTATTAATAATAAAAATTTGAAAAACCCTCATGCATGCTTAATGAAAAATAGAAACAGGGCAGTTTTTTTTTGTTGTTGTTTGTTTGTTTTGCTTTGTTTTGTTTTTACTTACCGACTTCTTGACACTGCCTTTGATTTATTTCCACACTGAAAGTCATTTTCCACCTGGCTTTTTTTGAATGACTGCTTATGAAAAGACAGATGCCTTCTCTTCAAGCTATTATCCCTTAGGCTCTAGCAGGCAAGCTGGTGTGCATTTGCAGCATGCATAGTAGGTATCACCTCAGGCAAGGAACCCATCAGGCAGGTCATTATGTTTCCATACTGAGTATTGCTATCTGTTGGAATCATCCACTAATTAGCCACTGTTCTGGGTCATAGTCACACACAGAGTTATCTACACATAATGAAAAGCTCAGTCCACCCAGATCCAAGCAAGTGAAAGTTCTTTTGACATATATTGAATAACTTGACTTCTCAGAGCTTCAATTTTCTTACCCATAAAATAGAAATCGTACTAATCTCTCAATCAGATACTAATCGTATCTAGGGGAAGAAAACATATATTAAGCATGTGATTAAGCATTCAGTGTTTTATATCTACTAAATAATAGTTATTTTATTGTTCTTTTATGTCACTTTTGTCAGTGCCCTTATGTACTGCTCTTTATTGACAACATGGAAAAATCTTCAAGGTCAGACTGAGTTTTGGGGTATATATACCCTTGTGTTTACTAAATTCCAGACAATCTCAGGATAAGAGAAGATAACTTTATTTCCCTCTTCCACAGAGCTGAATCTAAGCTTTCAGAGGATAATGGATTTGTCTTCCACATTCTCAATAGCATCCCCTGTTCTACATGCTTTCCATGAGACTATACAGTCTCTCTCTTTTGCTGCTAAATACAAATATCATATTTTGTTCATATTTTGGGATACATGGTGAACAGGGCAAACTGTCTATAAAATTTTTTACAGTTCTTCTGGAAAATACACCACATCCCCCAGCAGTATCCAGTGGGCAACTTTTAAGTTACTTATCTTGTTACTGTGTCAGAAATAGTTAGCTTCATTGAGATTCTTCTCTACCTCATTCTTTATCAAATACACTGGAACACAGAAAATTGACAAATAGAGAGCAAATGGCTTTCCTGACTCTGTGACACTGATAGCTCTCTAGCCATTCAAATGAAACAGGCAAAGCATTTTATTTTCACTTTCGGCTATCAGCATTAAGTACAACACATACTGGGCTAAGCACCCATTTAACATTTAATTCATATATAATATTGGACACTTGCTTAACTTGCTTAAGTGTTTTAAGGTGTGCTGTCTCAAGGACAGCAGCCCATTCATATATCCCTTCTTTTGCCTATGCTCCCTAATACAGGAATAAGCTGGTCAGCAAGTATTTCTTGCGGATTATACAATAAATTATTTAATAAAATGAATGGCATACAAATATTCTGGCATAAAATATTTTAGACCTCAATAATGTATCCTTGAATGTAGTTAATGCTCTTTACTTACTCAATATTCTCAATGCATTTTTGCTCATCTGCAACAATATTACTTCTATATTTTCATTGAATAATAACCTGCTATCTTCATGGAAATGTTTCCCTAACAAACCCAGAATCATTTCTAATATTTACTTATTTACTTATGTTAGAAGTACTGTCCCACTATGTTGCCCAGGCTGGCCTCAAACTCCTGGGTTCAAGAGATACTCCCATCTCAGCTTCCAGAGTAGTTGGGACTACAGATGTGTGCCACCATGCCCAGTTTGCCAACATTTATTGCACACTGTTTATCTGTCAGACCATCTGTTGTGTTTCCTGTGTATTTATTCATTAACCCTCACTACAACTCTGTGAGGTAGGAATTATTAAAGATGGAGACATAAAGTCTTTTAAATAACTTACCTGAGATCATCTGGTATCTAGTGGCAAATCCAGAGATCTGGTGTAGTGCCAATGATATGAACTACCTTGCTATGGTGATTCCTGATTGAATGTATCCCAAAATATTTGAGTATATAAAATACACTGCCAGAATGTTCATTTCAAAAAGAAATATTGTCTCCATTACTGAAATATTATTAATAATATTGCTGCATACCATCCCCACAATAGCATACTTTTAAAAATGCAATAAGAAAACCTTATAACAGCTTGGCTATCTGTTATTACTTGATAACTATGTCTAGCTTCAAAATCCTTCAGCCAAGACTATAACAAAGAATCTGAAAGAAAATTCACTGACTGTTAGAGATAGTAGGTTTTTGTTTTGTTTCATTTCTAAACATGCCTGTAAATTTGTCTTTCTCCCACTCTGATTCAATCAAGAGTCATGCTCCCTGAATCAAAGATGTTGAACAATTAGCCAAGACTGGAAACATGGATGCTCCAAGCCTACTTAAAAAAAGAGATGGGAGGGAAGGGGTTAATCCCAATGGGGTTCTTCCATGTGCTCTACAGTCTTGCCATAGTTTCCTCTGTGTACTAGTAGTATCAGTATCACCAAGGAGTTTGTAGAAATGTACAATCTCAGGCCCTACCTCAGACATACTATAAAAGAACCAATTTCAAGATGGTCCCTGTGATATCCTCCCCTTGGTGCAGATACTCTCTGTGAGCATTTCCCCAGATTGTAAGACTGTGAACGTGATGAGATTTATTCCAATAATTTGGTTACATGGCACAGGTAAAAGGACTTTGGTGATATGCTAAAATATCCTAATTAGTTGACTTTAATTCAATCCAAGGGGAGATTATCCTGGGTGGGCCTTGCCTAACTGAGTGAGCCTCCTAAATGAGAGTCTACTGATTATTCAGAGAGATTTGAAGCAGGAGAGATATACTCCTGTTTTCTGTGAAGGAAGAAGCTGCCTTATTAAGATGACAGCATAACAAGAAATAGTGGGATGCCCCTAGGAACTGAAGTTCTTGGATCTGTAACTACAAAGAAATATATTTTGCCAGCAGTCAATGAGATTGAAGGACGATTCCAAGCTTCATGTGAGATTGCAGTCCCTGGCAGCAGCATGGTTCCAGCCTGCTGAGAGGCTGAGCAGAGAAGTAAGATAACTTGTACCTATAATACTGACCCAGTAGAAATGGTAAGATAATAAATGTGGGTTGTTCTAAAGCACTGAGTCTGTGGTATTTTGTCATATAGCAATATAAAGCATACACATACTAAATCATAATCCACATTTTTAATAAGCATCCCGGTTGATTCTTACTCCCATTAAAGTTTGAAGCATTTCCCTACAGTCTAGAGCAGAAGTAACACTGTCAGCATCAGCTCCAAAGGAAGAAATGAGATGTAACAGAGATCACAGGAATTATTTACGATGAAACTTAAAAGTTAAAAATTAGCATACATGCTTAATATTTGAATGTTGATTTATAAATTTGGTACAGGTATGATTATAAAATGTATTTTGCACATTATAAAATATACATGAAATAAAAATTTTTTCAGTTGAAATAACATTTGACAATATTTTATTTTGTATTTGAAAATACTTTATCTCTCTGAATTTATTAGCAATGATATATTATTATATCTATTTATATATATATATATATATATATATGTAAGGAATTAAGTTTAGATGTACACTTAATTTATTTAGTTATTCAGTCATTCATTCCTTTATTCATTTATTTATTTATTTTGAGATGGATTCTCACTCTGTCACCAGGCTTGAGTGTAATGGCATGATCTTGGCTCACTGCAACCTCCACCTCCTGGGTTAAAGCAATTCTCCTGCCTCAGCCTCCCAAATAGCTGGGACTACAGGCACACACTACCATTCCCAGCTAATTTTTAGTAGAGACATGGTTTCACCATAATAAGCAGGATGGTCTTGATCTCTTGACCTCATGATCCACCTGCCTCAGCCTCCCAAAGTGCTCACATTACAGGCATGAGCCACCGTGTTCGGCCGTATGCTTAATTTTTATATGTGTAATAGCTATTCAATTAATATGTATACATACAATGTAATATGTTTTAATATTGGCCAGGAACAAGAAGCACATCAAGTGCACAAATTTTACTTTCTACAAATACTGTTCTCCAATAAGAGGAAGAGGGATGCTTGAGTAAATGGCCCATTCTAGAACTGGGCACAAAATACAGAAGATGAGCTTGGAGGTTCTTCTAGACCAGAAAAAAAGAAAAATGGTCAAAAAACAAAGGAAAACAAAGAATCAAAAGGAAATGTACATTGGTGGGCACATTCCTAAGGGATACAAAAGCAAATTGTGCCCCTTTATCAATGGCCAATGCTGGAACAATTTCTGTAACAAAATGAATAAAGCAGTACTGGATTCTTACCCCAAATATGAAATAAATATCCATGAGTCCATACTAATATAAATAAACATGATATAAATAAATAAATAAATAAATAAATAAATGGGAAATGTAAGATAAATCTCCACTGCAGAATAACTCCCCACTCCTCAGGTATGAGCTGTACATAGAGAGACTTCCTTCATAGAATTGAGTATAAAAATGGGGGGAAAAGAGTGACTTTATAATTTGGAGTGATCTGACAGACACTAATTCAACCAGGGAATCAGAATTAACTACACAGTAATGTCATGTATACAGAGTTTAACCTTGATACAATGTGATGAAAATGGTAATTTTCTCTGTGTTTTTCCTCACTAAATCCCTTATCTCCAGTATTATCATAAGAATATAGTAATAGACAAGTCCCAATTGAAGATTCTCCAAAATACCTTACCAGTAATCCTCAAAATGTTCAAGTACTACTCAAAAATATAGAAGAAATATACTATTGAATACATGAAAACTCTGTACTATCTTTGTGACTGTTCTTTAAATTTAAAACTATCCTAAAGTAGAATGTTATTTAAAAAGAAAATGAGATGAAAAGTAGACACTAGTCAAAAAACTGATGTATGGGCAGAGAGAGGAATATAGTCCTCAGGACAAAGGAGGCACTTGAAGGAGGAAGTCAGGTCAACACCTTACGTTCCTGTTAGAGAAATAAGTGATCTATTACCTGGCATTACTGGTGGAATATATTGGTCTTAATTCTAAGATAGGTAATCAACCAATCTAGTTACAGTTATTTTTGTCTTTGCTAATAAGCAAAGCAAGTTTCTAAGCCAGAACACATATAACAGTAACTCAATTTACATTTGTGGTAAAACTGTAGGAATTCACAGTCCTTTCCCATGGCAGCACTGAACCTTGTTAGGTAGACAAGGCAAACATATTCAGAAATAAAGTAATCAAGGGAGCCAATAATAATAGTGTCAATTTATAAAACATATCTTATGTGTCAAGAAGAATTTTAGCTGCTTTGCATACCTAATCAAATATTGATTTGGTAAACTGGATATTATTATTCTTATTCTAGTTGTAACTGGTACCCAGAAGGATTAAGCAATATGTTCAAGTTTCTGTCTTCACAGGGGCTAAGTGGTAAATTTTATGTGTGAAAACAGGAAGCAAGAGAGACCTCGCTGTTAACCCCCCATGTACCTATACAAAAGTAACCACCCAAAAAAATTAACTGCCAAATAAGGGACACAGAAAGCACATGGTTTGAGAATTATGGTGTGAAAGTGCTTTTTTTTTACATAGGGAAATGAGAGCATTATCTGTTTGATAAGCAGACAAAAAATTCTAATGTATCTGCAAAGGCTATTTAAAGCTTTACTTTGTTCTTGCTGTTGGAGAGGCACAAAGATGAGATCTTGGACAGCTAGAAGCTCATAATCAATACTGGATTTGCTATAAACCACTAGATTCAATGGCTCTGCCTTCCTTTACTTCTCCATGTGTTCAAGGACACAGTTAAATGATATATGGCAAATGCTGGCATAAATTGCCCAGATACTATTCGGTTATTTAAAAATTTCTTATCTCTAGAGCACAGGTTTTCTCACCTCACTTCCCTCTCTTTCTGTCACCTACCAACTATTATATTTATTTGTCTTTATACTTCACCATTAGAAAAACCCAACAAAATAGAACTAGTTCATTGAATTATCTTCTGATTTCCATATGGTTGATGTGTCTGAGAAATCGAGTAAATCCATAGATGCATGCTGCTAAACAGCTGCTTTGCTTTGCCCCTACAAGATGCCTCTAGGATCTATGTACAAAGTTGTATATAATTTACATGTTATCCAATAAGATTTTTAAAAGATTTCTTCTCCTCAATCATAATTTAAATTCTTAAATCCTTACTGAAAATAATGATAACTTAGAAGAACAACTACATAATAAGAAACAAAATACAGTGGCATGTTTGTACTTTATGGCATATTGTTCTTAGGTTGTGAGCTCTACAGCATCTCCAAGTTAGGTTTTAAAACCTAATTTTAACAGTGATCTTTGTAAAGGGAGGAAGACTGAAGGTACTTCAGATATGTGGAATATTTTGTGCTGTTAAAGCATTTTTTCGATGAATTAAAGTGTCATAGAATAAATTAATAAAGATATTTGGAAACCAAACCATATAAAAAATAATGAAGAACTAAGGAAAGATCTGTTTAGCCTGGAAAAGAGAAAATGTATGAGAGCAACAACAGCCTTCTTTAAATATTTGAATGCCACTTCCATTTACTTCAATCTGTATGCAAATTATAATTCTCTGTGAGACTCATTCTCTTCTTTTGTGGTAGGCCTTTATACTCCTGTCTGCACTGAAGACAGCTGGTCTAGTGAGAAGCCTTTTCCCCTTTGAAGGTTTTTTTTTTTTTGATATCCAACCTCACTAATGAGTCAAGAGTTCTTTTATTCAGCTTCTGTATGATCTTTGGAGGTACTTTCTTCATAGGATTAATCATATTGGCTGTGTATTTGACTTGTTCAATTTTTAAGGGTAGAGATGTGTAATATTCATTTCTATATTCAAGGTCTATTAGAAATTTGACTATTAGCTATGTGATGGGTCAATGAGCAGATGAATGAATAAATGAATAGCATAAACAAAGAGTAGACTTGCTCTATGTTGCTTTTATATGTCTTCCACTGGTTGGAATTTATAGAGATGCAGACGTAGGGTGAATTTAAAAATGGTATGATTTTCAGAACTGATAAACAGGATGCAGAAATCTTTACAAGGCATTAAGTTGATAGTCTTTAGTGCCAAAAATAAAAATAAAAATAAAAAGTCCAGGACCAGATGCATAGTTGAATTATATTAGGTATTCAAGGAATAATTGTTACCAATCTTACCGAAAATATTTTAGAAGATAGAGAAAGAGGAAATCCTCCAGAAATCATTCCATGATGCCAACATCACCCTAACACCAAGGCCAGGAAAGAACATAACAAAAAAAGAAAACTACAGACCAATATCCCTGATGAACATAAATGCAAACATCCTCAGCAAAATACTTGCTAACAATTCAACAGCCTATCAAAAAGTTAATACACCATAATCAATTTGGTTTTATACTAGGGATGCAAGTATAGTTTAAGATATACAAGTCAATAATGTGAAACATAACATAAACAGAAGTAAAAACAAAAATATTATTATCTCAATAGACACAGAGTAAGCCTTTGACAAAATTCAGCATCACCTGATCATTAAAACTCTCAGCAAAATCAGCATAGAAGGGGCATACAAGGTAACAAAAGCCATTTAGGACAAACCCACAGCCAACATCATACTGAACCAAAAAAAGATAAAAGTATTCCCTCTGAGAACTAGAAAGAGACAAGGATGCCTACTTTCACTACTTCTATTCAACATAGTACTGGAAGTCCTAGTCAGAGGAATCAGACAAGAGACAGAAATAAAGGGCATCCAAATGGTTAAAAAGGAAGCCAAACTGCTGCTGTTCACTGATGATATGATTGTAAACCTAGAAAGGTCTAAAGACTCAAACGAAAAGCTTTACTGAAAAATGAATTCGGTAAAGTTTCAGGGAATGAAATCAATGTAAACAAGCTAGTAGCACTGCTATATAACAAGAATGACAAAGCTGAGAATCAATTCAAGAACTCAACCCATTTTACAACAGCTGCAAAATATAAAACAAAATACCTAGGAATATACCTAACCATGGTGGTGAAATACCTCTACAAGGAAAACTGCAAAAGACTGCTGAAAGGAATCACAGATGACACAAACAAACAAATGGAAACACATCCCATATTCATGGATGGGTGGAATCAATATTGTGAAAATGACCATACTGCCAAAAGTGATCTACAAATTCAATTCAATTCCCACAAAAACATCATCATCATTCTTCATAGAACTAGAAAAAACAATCCCAAAATTCACATGCAACCAAAAAAAGAAAAATATATAAAAGAGCCTGCATAGCCAAAGCAAGACTAAGCAAAAAGAACAAATGTGTGGCATCACATTACACAATTTCAAGCTGTACTACAAGGCTATAGTTAATCAAAACAGCAGGCTACTAGTATAAAAATAGACACATAGACCAATGGGACAGATAGAGAACACAGAAACAAAGCAAAATTTTTATAGCCAGCTTATGTTTGACAAAGCAAACAAAACATAAAGTGGGAAAGGACAACCTGTTCAACAAATGGTGATAGAATAATTGGCAAGCCACATGTAGCAGCATAAAACTGGACCCTCATCTCTCACCTTATACAAAAATCAACCCCAAGATGGATCAAAGACTTAAATCTCAGACCTGGAACCATAAAAGTATCTAAAAGATAACATCAGGAAAACTTTTTCAGACATTGTCTTAGGTGAAGTCTTCATGACCAAAAGCAAATGCAATGAAAACAAAGATAAATATGGGAACTAATTAAATTAACAATCTTCTGCACAGCCAAATAAACAATGAGCAGAGTAAAGAGACAACCTACAGAGTGGGAGAAAATGCTCACAAATGTGCATCTGGCAAAGAACTAATATCCAGAATCTACAAGAAATTCAAAGAAATCAGCCAAAAATAAATAAATAAATAAATAAATAAATCCATCAAGAATGGACAAAGGACATGAACAGACATTCACAAAAAAAGATATACAAATGGCCAACAAACATAAGAAAAAAATGCTCAACATCACTAACTATCAAGGAAATGCAAATTAAAAGTACAATGAGATACCACCTTACTTCTACAAGAATGGCCATAATTTTAAAAATCAAAAATAATAGCTGTTGTCATGGATGTGATGAAAAGGAAACACTTTTACACTACTGGTGAGAATGTAAGCTAGTACCACCACTATGGAAAATAATAAGGAGATTATGTAAAAAACTAAAAGTAGAACTATCATTTGATCCAGCGATCTCACTACTAGGTATCTAACCAGAGGAAAAGAAGTCATTATATGAAAAAAACACTTGCACATGCATGCTTATAGCAGCATAATTTGGAAGTGCAAAAGCATGGAACCAGATTAAATGCCCATCAACCAACGAATAAATAAAAAAAATGTGGTATTTTTGTATATATACTATGAAATACTGCTCAACCATAAAAAGGAACAAAATAATGGCATAACTCCATCTAAGTGAAGTAACTCAGGAATGGAAAATGAAACATCCTATGCTCTCACTTATAAGCAGAAGCTAAGCTGTAGGGAAGTAAAGGCAAAACAATGATATAATGGACTTTGAGAACGTGGGGAAGAGTGGGAATGGATGAGGCATAAAATACTACACACTGGGTACCGTGTACACTGCTCAGGTAATGAATGCACCAAAATCTCAGAAATCACCACTAAAGAACTATCCCATGAAACCAGACTCCACCTGTTCCCCTAAAACTAGTGAAATAAAAATAAAAGTGCAATTTTTTTTTAAAGCATAGGCATCAGAAGTAAAAATAAACAAATTGGATTGTATCAAACTTTTTGGAAAGGAAACAAACTTCTACACAGCCAAGGACACAATCAGCAGACTGAAAAAGTAATCTATAGAAAGAGAAAAAATATTTGCAACCTAACCAAGGGGATTTATATCCAGAATATATACAGAATTTAAATATCTCAATAGCAACAAAAATTAAGTTTTTAAAGTGTACAAATAATTTGAACAGACATTTCTCAAAAGTAAACAAACAAATGGCCATGAAATATATAACAAAATTCTCAAAATCACTAATCATCAGGGAAATGCAAATCAAAACCACAATGAGATATGATCTCACCCCAGTTAGGATGGCTTATTTCAAAAGGACAATAAATAACAAATGCTGACAAGGATGTGGGGAAAGGGGGACTCATACACTGCTGGTGGGACTGTAAACAAGTACCGAACTATGGAGAACAGTATATATGTTTCTCAAAAAACTACAAATAGACCACCTGTATGATCCAGCAATTTCACCTCTGGGCATTTATTCAAAGAAAAGGGAATCAAAATATAAAACAAAAGAAACAATTATCTGCACTCCTATGTTTCTAGCGGCATATGCACAATAGCCAAGATAAGGACCCAACCCAACTGTCCACCAGCAGATGAATGAATAACCCAAATGCCCATTGATGATAGACTGGACAGGGAAAATATGGCATATATACACCATGGAATACTATGCAGCCATAAAAAACAATGAGTTCATGTCCTTTGTAGGGACATGGATGAACCTGGAAACCATCATTCTCAGCAAACTGATACAAGAACAGAAAAACACCGCATGTTCTCACTCATAGGCGGGTGTTGAACAGTGGGAACACATGGACACATGGAGGGGAGCATCACACAGTGGGGTCTGTTGGGGGAAACTAAGGGAGGGACAGCAGAGGTGGGGAGTTGGGGAGGGATAACATGGTGAGAAACGTCAGATATAGGTGATGGGGAGGAAGGCAGCAAACCACATTGCCATGTATGTACCTATGCAACAATCTTGCATGTTCTTCACACGTACCCCAAAACCTAAAATGCAAAATAATATATATTTAAAAAAAAAGAAGTATTGTCTGTGTACAAAATGGAATACTATTCATCCATAAAAAAGAATGGTATCCCGTCATTGGCAGCAACATGGATGTAACTGGTCGTCATTACGTTAACTAAAACAAGCCAGGAAAAGAAAGTTAAATATCTTATGCTCTCAACTCATAAGTAGAAACTAAAAAAGTTGACTTCATAGAAGTAAAAAGTAGAACAGAGGTTACTAGAGGCTCATAAGGGTAGCGGATAGGGGGTATAGTGAGAGATCTGTTAAAGGGTACAAAATTCCTGCTATATTAGAAGAATACATTCTAGTGTTTTATACCACTCTAGGGTGACTATAGTTAAAAATAATATAGAGTTTCAAATACCTAGAAGGAGGATATTAAATCTTGCAAAACAAAGAAATGATAAATGTTTAAGATAATGGATATGCTAATTACCCTGATGTGATCACTATACTTTGTATCCATCAAATTATTAATATGTGCCCCATAAACATGTATAATTATTACATGTGAATTTAAAAATTAAATATTTTTTTAAACAGATCAGAAGAATTCATTTGCAAAACTCAGTGAGTTACTAAATGAAAAGATGATTACTGTGAGAGTACAGAACACCAGGAGGCATAAAGCTCAAAACAAAGTTGCCCCATTTTCAAGGAACTTTTCTTGCCATACTGAGTTAAAAAACAATAACAACAACAAAAAAACAAAAACACCTCAGTCATAGCTCAGCCTAATTCAGGCCTGGAAGCGGGAAGTGGCTGCAGTTATGGAAAGGCATGGAGCTATTCTGGATCTTTCATCCCTGTACAAAAAAAGCCTTACGCTACTGAGAAAGTTACAAACCCAACTGCTCCAGCAAAAGAACAAAATTCATTGTAGCTCTTGAAAGGAAAACAATAAAAAATAAACACACACAAAAAAAGTCCTCTACTTACTAGAGGAAGATTAGGAAAATGTGCTGTTCCAGATCTTTTCCTCCTACTGTTGAAGAGGAAAAAGAAACTTGTTCTGGCACAAGTTCCTCCAAAGGCACAAGGCAACATTTGGCTATTTGAGCAGGGGCAGGGAATCTGAGAAAGCCTCACCTCAGGTACCACAGAACACCAGGCCTCCCTAAGACTGAGGCACAACCAGGTGGACAGAGAATCTCCTACCTTCTGCCTCTGATACCTTAATATTAATAAAATAATTTGGCCTACATGTTACAATAAAGGCTCTTAATCATTAATGTCTTTTAGTAATGTAAAGACATTATTGCCTATTGAAAGATGTATGTAAGACAAAACATATCATTATAAATCAATTCTGCTCTACTTGATTAAATTTTTAAAATATTCTTGTATTTTGGCTACAAAATTATTATAAATTGTTTAAATTAAAACAAGGAAAATATTACTTTTACCCAATTAATCTTGATTTTTTCCACTTCCACCCTAAATTCTGATTCTAGAAATAACTTTTATGCTAAATTTCAAATTATTTTTGACTTTGCATTTACACATCAAACTCTATTTTGCATCTTATTATTTTCAGAAATATAGTTTTCTAACAATTATGAAAAATTCCTGCTTTTCTTGGTGTTACAGTCTATAAAATGTCAAGGGCACTCTTGTTCACATCTCAGTTTCTCCTTAGGCAAAATCTTAAAGTCAACTATTCCAAACTGAATCTTGTGCTGTACATTTACTTCTGACATTTGCTATATTTTTGGACCCTGTCTGTATTATGAGCTATAAAAAAGAATCAAGTAGTCCTTCCAGAAATAAGAAACGAATCACTAGAATATATATGGTCCCCATGGGGATCATCCTCAATGTGTGGTACTCTGTGAACAGTGAGAGGCTAGGCACCCACATGGACCATATAGGAGCTGCGTGGTGCCTGGACACTGACTGAGACACCAAGCACGTCCTCACTGGCTCAGCTGGCAACAGCTGTCATCTCTGGGACAGGCAAGCAGTTGGCCCTACTCAAAACTGATTGAGCTGTTCAGGCCTCTGGCAAGGACTTTGGGGACAATATCACCATGTCCTCCACAGACAAGGAGATGGGCTACCAGTGCTTTCTGGGTTTCTTTAATCTGCAGGATTTAAGCCAGACTGACAACAAATGAGATCTACATTAAAATCCATTACAATGACTATAATATCACTAGTGCTTTTGAGGACTACACCCCACAGGGGAGTGTATCATCACAGGCCATAACGGTGGAGTGTCTAGTCAGTATAGTGCCAAACCTGGAGTGATATTGGTGAATGTTAAATAGCACTCCCAGAAGATCAGTGACATCCAGTTATCCAGAGACATGACCATGTTTGTCACTGCATCCAAGGACAACACAGCCAAGTTCTTTGATTCTACAAATCTTGAACATCAGGAGACTTTCTGGACAGAACATCCCATCAACTCAGCTGCCCTTTCCCCAACTATAATGACCATGTGGTACTGGGCAAGAGAGAGAAAGCCATGGATGTAACCACAACTTCCAACAGGACTGGCGGGTTTGAGGCTAGGTTCTTTCATTTGGCCTTTGAAAAAGAGTTTGAAAGAGTCAGGGATTACTTCATGACAGTCAACAGTGTTGCCCTCCAATCTAATGGCAAGAGTTACAGCAGCAACAGTAAAGATGGTTATTTCCATATTTACTGCTTAGGCCCACAGAACTTTAAATTTGAGCTTGAGGATTAAGAAGCTGGATCTGCATCCAGACCAGGGAGTCGTCTTGCAGAAAGTTTTGAACCCTAAGAAATAAAGTAGTTTGGTAATAAAATAAATGATTAAATTTATAGTGCTTTTTATTTTTGGATCTGGGACTGGTGTATGATATAGGAAAAAAACTGTCACCTCTATATTTGAAAACAAATCTATTCTGCTCAATTGCAAGTAAACACAAAACTCAGTAATTACTGTAAAAACACATTTTTATGTCTCATCTTCATCCAATTAGTTTCTCTTGATGTATGATACCCAAACCCTGTATATTTCAGGAAATTATGAGTATAAAAACCTACAAAACTTGAACTCTTAAAAACTGGAAAATACAAAAAAATAAAATTTTTCTTTGTTTTCCTTTTATGGCATTAATACATCTTCATGATTAAATTTGTGTTCAAACTAGCTACCTAACGAAGTTTGCAAGAGTATCTATGGAATAGTTTTTATAGCCATCTTAAACACCTATCTTTAAAAACAAATTTTGAGAATTTGTAATAATTATTACTAACATTTAAGGGTTTTGTTTTTCAATGAGTGTGGTTGTTAACAACAGGAAAATGGTAAAGAGTTTAAAATAAGAAGCAAAGTGGTCAGGCACAGTAGCTCATGCGCATAATCCCAGAATTTGGGGAAGCTAAAGCAGGAGGATCACTTGATCTCAGGAGTTTCAAACCAGCCTGGGTAACATAGGGAGACCCACATCTCTACACAAAATTTAAAAATTAGCTATTCAGGTGGTGCATACCTCTTGTCTCAGCTCCTAGGAAAGCTGAGGTAGGAGGATCCCTTGAGCCTTCAGTGATCTGTGATTGAGCATTGTACTCCAACACGAGCAAATCCTGACTCAAAAATCAATGAATAAATAAAAATTAAAAGGACACAAGTTTTATTAAACAGGAAGAGCAAGTCTTAAAGGATTACTATTTTTTTTTATTCTATATTTCTAACAAAGCACTAAAAAGAAATAAATAGAGATCTTCAGGACTGCTGATTTATGTTTTACTTACATAGCACATCATACTACCGCAAATGCTTGTAGAATACATTTTTTTAAGTGAATAAAAATGTCAAAGGCATTGTATTGGCACACAAATATTCTAGGTTAACTCTGCTCTAAATTTACTGAACACACATTGAATACCACTCAAAATTCTGTAGTCTCCTAAAGCAACTTGCTCTAAACTTTAGATTTACATTAATATGATTTTTCATGACTACTTGATAGCCAACAATACTAACTATGATTGGCCTTTCATAACATTCCTTCAAACTCATCATCTTAGTTTATTCCCGATAACAGATATCTCACTCCATATTCTTGAATCTCTAAGTAGAGGTCTGGGATGGCACCTTTCCTACTAAACTAATTGATAGGTCTGAATATATGAAAATCCTTCGAAGAATGTGCTCTATGTATTCTGCTGATCCTGTGGAAACAGGCCTGTGACTCAGTTTAAGGGCCAATACTGGAAACAAATCCTGCTAATTTAGTATCTACGATATCTTATTATTTAGTCTCATCTGTTAGTGAATTTTCAAGGGAAATTTCTTGAATAGTTATACACTTCAGAAATGGGTAATTTGAGAACTACATTTTTAAGAAATTAATTGGAAAATATACCTAAAATACTATCAAGAAAACATTCATTTAAGAAATTATCAAAATGTCAAGGCTGACACATATAATTTGAGCAACGGCAACTGATTTGATTTGATTTTTGAACTTTAAATATCTAATTATTGGCTAATCCTATACTATAGCCTTACAAAGTTCTCAGATCCACTTTTTCAGGATGAAGCACAATAAAAAGTATCCTTGACACATGTTTACTTTCTATAAACTGTAAGGATCCTAACACACATCCAGACAGGATTCTTTCCTGTGCTTGGTTTAAGATTAAAAACTAAGCCTTTAATTTGTGATAAATACAAATTTAGAAAGCCCAGTCATCAGCATGAGGCTTTTTATTATATTCTGAAGTTTCTAGGTTTTCAGATTCCATTAAATCTTAGGAATATTTAAGAGTAAAATTGTATATCACAACGTTAATATACATGTAAATTTATAAATCATATTACATATTAGCCAAATCACTGGCATTAAGTCACAAATAAATTTACAAAAGTTATTTCTTTTCCCCAATGTATTTTCAGTGAGATAAAATAAACCTATATTAAATTATTATAGTTTAATAAGAATTTATTGCTCCTAACAAAAAACTAAACTAGAGTCAAATACACTATGTAGTTCTAGAAACTTTATAGTTTCTTGTCTGGAGTTCTATATAAATACTATAGATTTTTTATTCAAGACTGAAACCAATGTATCTGCCAGATTCAACTTACATCTATTTATTGAGTTTGCGCATTTAGTAATTTATTCAGCAAATATTTACTGAACACTCATTATATGCAGAAAAAAACCAAAAACTTGTGATTCAGTCTTTTTACATCCATGCATTAGTTGACTTGCCTATTACTAAGGCCAGTTACTGTTTACATTTTCACTTAGTAAGAGTATTACCAGTCTTTCCAAGCTGATATGATTTCTTACCCAAAGAACTGCCCATCTATGGCAATATATACATACTATATTTTCTTAACACTGACTTAAACTACCTCTAGAAATTCTAATTCAAAATAGAAACCACTTACACATGCAGAATTTCACAACAAACTCTAGAAGAACATAAAGAATTTTCAAAGTAAAATAGAAAGCAACATAGATCTATATAGAACAGCTATAGAATAGTATATAACATCTATATAATGCATCATATATTATATAACATGTATAGAATATTATTTTATTTGGTGAGCTATAGCCAGCATCCTAGCCAACCTTAATGTCTTTGTCAAAGCCTTTTTTTTTGGCAATAATTTTTGTATAAATAAAATTTTTATAATGACAAAAAGTTATTCACGGTACTTAGGCCAAGGGTTGTCCTAAGTGACAGGAACGTAAAACTGGAAAACTCAAAGATGTCAAGAACCAAAGTATGACTATTTCTCACTGTATTCCTTTTCTCCTATTCTGTGTTTGTCTTGGCATCCCTGCATTATTCTTTTTACTAATATACTTTTTTAAAAAGTCCTTCTGCAGCCTAACTGACATCATTTATGTTCAAGAAAAAAGCCAGTCAAATCTTTTTCAGGATGTAAGATTATGTGGTATAAACTGGCGGACAACGACCATCAGTGTGGGAAGTGAGAGGAAGCAGAGCCACTTTGAGAAAAAAAGGAATCATCATGGGGTAAGTATCCACTCAAAAAGTGGCTTTTATGGTTATCAACATTACGTCTTACAGATTTTTAAGGTCTTTTTCATTTTGTATAAGTATTTAGACATGTCTTTCTCTAGTTTAGTTGCAACTGGAAGGCAAAAATACATTAAGTTTACAACAAATCTCCCAGAATTTAAACAAGGATCATGTAGTTCATGTGATTTAAAAAATATTTTAAAAATAATAAAATTATTAAATGGTCTGAAAATTACATGGCATGATGAAAAATATTAATAAATGTACACAGAAACAAATATCATATTAAATCAAAATTAAAACAAGGAATATTTATTTTTTATTTTTTTAATTTCTTTGGATGCCAACTTTTACTTTATTATTTTTTATTTTTTTTCCCATTTATTTTATTGCATTTTAGGTTTTGGGGTACATGTGAAGAACATGTAAGATTGTTGCATAGGTACACACGTGGCAGTGTAATTTGCTGCCTTCCTCCCCATCACCTACATCTGGCATTTCTCCCCTTGCTCTCTCCCCTGCTCCCCACCCCCCACCTTCCCTCCCTATTTCCCCCCAACTGACCCCAGTGTGTAGTGCTCCCCTCCCTGTGTCCATGTGTTCTTATTGTTCAACACCAGCCTATGAGTGAGAATATGCGGTGTTTGATCTTCTGCTCTTCTGTCAGTTTGCTGAGAATGATGGTTTCCAGGTTCATCCATGTCCCTACAAAGGACCCAAACTCATCGTTTTTGATGGCTGCATAATATTCCATGGTGTATATGTGCCACATTTTCCCTATCCAGTCTATCGTCGATGGGCATTTGGGTTGGTTCCAGGTCTTTGCTATTGTAAACAGTGCTGCAATGAACATTCGTGTGCACGTGTCCTTATAGTAGAACGATTTGTAATCCTTTGGATATATACCCAGTAATGGGATTGCTGGGTCAAATGGAATTTCTATTCCTAGGTCCTTGAGGAATCGCCACATTGTCTTCCACAATGGTTGAACTAATTTACACTCCCACCAACAGTGCAAAAGTGTTCCTATTTCTCCCCATCCTCTCCAGCATCTGTTGTCTCCAGATTTTTTAATGATCACCATTCTAACTGGCGTGAGATGGTATCTCAATGTTGTTTTGATTTGCATTTCTCTGATGACTAGTGATGATGAGCATTTTTTCATATGTTTGTTGGCCTCATGTATGTCTTCTTTTGTAAAGTATCTGTTCATATCCTTTGTCCACTTTTGAATGGGCTTGTTAGTTTTTTTCTTGTAAATCTGTTTTAGTTCTTTGTAAATTCTGGATATCAGCCCTTTGTCAGATGGGTAAACTGCAAAAATTTTTTCCCATTCTGTTGGTTGCTGATTCACTCTAATGACTGTTTCTTTTGCTGTGCAGAAGCTGTGGAGTTTGATTAGATCCCATTTGTCTATTTTAGCTTTTGTTGCCAATGCTTTTGGTGTTTTAATCATGAAGTCCTTGCTTATGCCTATGACCTGAATGGCTTTGCCTAGGATTTCTTCTAGGATTTTTACGGTGTTAGGTCTTAGGTTTAAGTCTTCAATGCGTCTGGGGTTAATTTTAGTGTAAGGTGTCAGGAAGGGGTCCAGTTTCTGCTTTCTGCACATGGCTATCCAGCTTTCCCAACACCATTTATTGAACAGGGAATCCTTTCCCCATTGCTTGTTTTTTATCTGGTTTGTCAAAGATCAGATGGTTGTAGATATGTTGTGTTGCCTCCCAGACCTCTGTTCTGTTCCATTGGTCTATATCTCTGTTTTGGTACCAGTACCATGCTGTTTTGATTACTGTAGCCTTGTAGTATAGTTTGAAGTCTGGTAGTGTGATGCCCCCCGCTTTGTTCTTTTTGCTTAGAATTGACTTGGCTATGCGGGCTCTCTTTTGGTTCTATATGAAGTTTAAGGTGGTTTTTTCCAGTCCTGCGAAGAAGGTCATTGGTATCTTGATGGGGATAGCATTGAATCTGTAAATTACTTTGGGCAGTATGGCCATTTTCACGATATTGATTCTTCCTAACCATGAACATGGAATGTTTCTCCATCTGTTTGTGTCCTCTCTTATATCGTTGAGCAGTGGCTTGTAATTCTCCTTGAAGAGGTCCTTTACGTTCCTTGTTAGTTGTATTCCTAGGTATTTTATTCTCTTTGTGGCAATTGTGAATGGAAGTTTGTTCTTGATTTGGCTCTCTTTAAGTCTGTTATTGGTGTATAGTAATGCATGTGATTTTTGCACATTGATTTTGTATCCTGAGACTTTGCTGAACTTGCTTATCAGTTTCAGGGGGTTTGGGGCTGAGACGATGGGGTCTTCTAGATATACAATCATGTCGTCTGCAAATAGACACAATTTGACTTCCTCCTTTCCTATTTGAATACCTTCTTTTATTTCTTTTTCTTGCCTGATTGCTCTGGCTAGAACTTCTAATACTATATTGAATAGCAGTGGTGAGAGAGGGCATCCTTGTCTGGTGCCACATTTCAAGGGGAATGCTTCTAGTTTTTGCCCATTCAGTATGATATTGGCTGTTGGTTTGTCATAAATAGCTTTTATTATTTTGAGATACGTTCCATCAATGCCTAGCTTATTGAAGGTTTTTAGCATAAAGGGCTGTTGAATTTTGTCAAAGGCCTTCTCTGCATCAATTGAGATAATCATGTGGTTTTTGTCTTTGGTTCTGTTTATGTGGTGAATTACGTTTATAGACTTGCGTATGTTGAACCAGACTTGCATCCCCGGGATGAAGCCTACTTGATCATGGTGGATACGTTTTTTGATGTGCTGTTGCAATCGGCTTGTCAGTATTTTATTGAAGAGTTCTGCATCTATGTTCATCATGGATATTGGCCTGAAATTTTCTTTTCTTGTTGAGTCTCTGCCGGGTTTTGGAATCAGGATGATGTTGGTCTCATAAAATGATTTGGGAAGAATTTCCTCTTTTTGTATTGTTTGGAATAGTTTCAGAAGGAATGGTACCAGCTCCCAGCTCCTCTTTGTATGTCTGGTAGAATTCGGCTGTGAACCCGTCTGGACCTGGGCTTTTTTTGGGTGGTAAGCTCTTAATTGCTGCCTCAACTTCAGACCTTGTTATGGGTCTGTTCAGGGTTTCGGCTTCTTCCTGGTTTAGGCTTGGCAGGAGGCAAGTGTCCAGGAATTTATCCATTTCTTCCAGGTTTATTAGTTTATGTGCATAGACTTGTTTGTAATAATCTCTGATGATGGTTTGAATTTCTGTGGAATCTGTGGTGATATCCCCTTTATCGTTTTTTATTGCATCAATTTGGTTATTCTCTCTTTTCTTTTTTATTATTCTGGCTAGTGGTCTGTCTATTTTGTTGATCTTTTCAAAAACCAGCTCCTGGATTTATTGATTTTTTGAAGGGTTTTTTGTGTCTCTATCTCCTTCAGTTCTGCTCTGATCTTAGCTATTTCGTGTCTTCTGCTAGACTTTGAGGTTTTTTGATCTTGCTCCTCTTGCTCTTTCAGTTTTGATGATAGGGTGTCAATTTTTGATCTCTCCTTGCTTCTCATGTGGGCACTTATTGCTATATATTTTCCTCTAGAGACTGCTTTAAATGTGTCCCAGAGATTCTGGTATGTTGTGTCTTCATTCTCGTTGGTTTCAAAGAACATCTTTATTTCTGCCTTCATTTCATTGTTTATCCAGTCAACATTCAAGAGCAAGTTGTTCAGTTTCCATGAAGCTGTGCGGTTCTGGGTTAGTTTTTGAATTCTGAGTTCTAACTTGATTGCACTGTGGTCTGAGAGACTGTTTGTTATGATTTCCGTTCTTTTGCATTTGCTGCGGAGTGATTTACTCCCAATTATGTGGTCAACTTTAAAGTAGGTGTGATGTGGTGCTGAGAAGAATGTATATTCTGTGGATTTGGGGTGGAGAGTTCTGTAAATGTCTATTAGGTTTGTTGGTCCAGGTCTGAGTTCAAGTCCTGTATATCCTTGTTAATTTTCTGCCTGGTTGATCTGTCTAATATTGACAATGGGGTGTTAAAGTCTCCCACTATTATTGTTTGGGAGTCTAAGTCTCTTTGTAAGTCATTAAGAACTTGCCTTATGTATCTGGGTGCTCCTGTATTGGGTGCGTATATATTTAGGATCATTAGCTCTTCTTGTTGCATTGATCCTTTTACCATTATGTAATGTCCCTCTTTGTCTCTTATGATCTTTGTTGCTTTAAAGTCTAATTTATCAGAGATGAGAATTGCAACTCCTGCTTTTTTTTGCTCTCCATTTGCTTGGTAAATCTTCCTCCATCCCTTTATTTTGAGCCTTTGTGTATCCTTGCATGTGAGATGGGTTTCCTGGATACAGCACACTGATGGGTTTTGGCTTTTGATCCAATTTGTCAGTCTGTGTCTTTTGATTGGGGCATTTAGTCCATTTACATTTAGGGTTAATATTGTTATGTGTGAATTTGATACTGCCATTTTGGTGCTAGCTGGGTGTTTTGCCCTTTAGTTGAGCTGGTACTTGTTGTTCCTTTATATGTGTAGAGCCTCTTTCAGGAGCTCTTGTAGAGCTGGCCTGGTGGTGACGAAATCTCTGAGTACTTGCATGTTCCCAAAGGATTTTATTTTTCCTTCACTTATGAAGCTTAGTTTGGCTGGATAGGAGATTCTGGGTTGAAAGGTCTTTTCTTTAAGGATGTTGAATATTGGTCCCCACTCTCTTCTGGCTTGTAGGGTTTCTGCTGAGAGATCTGCTGTGAGTCTGATGGGCTTCCCTTTGTGGGTAACCCGACCTTTCTCTCTGGCTGCCCTTGGTATTTTCTCCTTCATTTCAACCCTGGTGAATCTGATGATTATGGGCCTTGGGGTTGCTCTTCTTGACGAATATCTTTGTGGTGTTCTCTGTATTTCCTGGACTTGAATGTTTGCCTGCCTTGCTAGGTTGGGGAAGTTTTCCTGGATAATATCCTGCAGAGTATTTTCCAGCTTGGATTCATTCTCTTCGTCGCATTCGGGTACGCCTATCAAACGTAGATTAGGTCTTCTCACATAGTCCCACATTTCTTGGAGACTTTGTTCATTCCTTTTTACCCTTTTTTCTCCAGTCTTGCCTTCCCATTTTATTTCATTGAGTTGATCTTCGACCTCTGATATCCTTTCTTCTGCTTGGTCAATTCGGCTGTTGATACTTGTGCATGCTTCACGAAGTTCTCGTGTTGCATTTTTCAGCCCCATCAATTCACTTATATTCCTTTCTATTTTGTCCATTCTCATTAGCATTTTGTCAAATCTTTTTTCAAGGTTCTTATTTTTTTTTGCATTTGGTTAGAACATGTTCTTTAAGTTCACAGAAGTTTCTTACTACCCACCTTCTGAAGTCTGATTCTGTCATTTCATCACACTCCTTCTCCCTCCAACCTTGTTCCCTTGCTGGTGAGCAGTTGTGATCCCTTGTAGGCGGAGAGGTGTTCTGGTTTCGGGTGTTTTCATCCTTTTTGCGCTGGTTTCTTCCCATCTTTAAGGATTTATCCACCTGTCAACTTTGCAGTTGCTGGCTTTCAGACTGGGTCTCAAATCTTTCAGATTGACGTTCTGTTTGTTGATGATGAGGTTATTTCTGTTTCTTGGTTTTCCTTCTGACAGTCTGGCCCCTCTGCTGTAGGTCTGCTGAGGTTCACTCCAGGCCCTGCTTGCCTGGGGTTCACCTGCAGCAGCTGCTGAACAGTAAGGGTTGTTACCAGTTTTCTTCTGCTGCTGCTATCTTTGTCCCAGAAGGATACCCGCCTAGTGTCAATCTGATCTCTCCTTTATGAGGTGTCTCTGGATATACAGGGGTCAGGGAGCTGCTTGAGGAGACGGTCTCTTCTTTATAGGAGCTCAAATGGTGAGCTGTGAGCTCTGTTGTTTATTCAGAGCTGCTGGGCAGGTATGTTTAGGTCTGCTGCAGCAGAACTCATAAACTGCTTTTTGTTCCCAGGTGCTCTGTCCCAGGGATTTAGGACTTTATTTATGAGTTTCCATTATGCTGCTGCCTTCTTTTTTTTTTCCTTCAGAACTGCCCTGCCCAGCAAGGAGGCAGCCTAGTCACTGTCGGCCTGTAGAGGCTTTGCTGAGCTGCTGTGGGCTCCGCCCAGCTGCTGAGTGAACTTCCTTGCAGTCTTGTTTATATGGGTGTAGTTAGAACTGCTTTGGCGATGGTGGCCCGCCTCTGTTGAGGCGGAGTCTCTCTGCTGTGGCGGGTTGCCTTGGCAATGGCGGGCTGCCTCAGCATTGGCCGACTACTTCTGTCCTGGCAGGCTGCCTCGGTGATGGCGGACGCCCCTCCCCCACAGAGCTGGACCGTCCCGGGTTCAGCTGCGCTTGCTGTGAAACTCTCAATCCAGAGTTTCTGATTGCTGTTCTTTTGTGGGGGGTGGGACCAGCTGAGCCTGATTGCCTGGCTCCCTGCCTCAGAGCCTTTCTTAAGTTTGTGTTCCAGTCGCCTGTTGAAGAGGTGCCGGGGTCTGTTTGTTTTCCCCTGCGGCCACTCACTGCGCTGGCTTACTGGCTTACTGGCTTAAACAGCGGCACTGAGATTTGTGGCACTTTTTTTTTTTGCCCTGGAATCTACTGTCCTGGTTCCCTGCTCAGTCCCCTTTTTAAACAGACGAATGGGCGACTTCCCGTGGCTCCAATCTCCAGCCAAAAGGGCACCTGGACTGGTGTATTTTGTATGGAGAACCGCTGCTCCGGGGCGCCGACAAAGCAGCCGCGTGGGGCAAAGCAGCAGCACCGGCCGGCACAGCCGCGCTGGTGACCTCTGGAGCTTCTCCGCCTGGGAATTGCCTAGTCTGTGGGCAATAAAAACGTGGCGTCCACGCACCCTCTGCGCTTTCCCTGGGAGCTGCAATCCTGAGCTGTTCCTAAACAGCCATCTTGGAAGAATATCCAGGAATATATATTTATAGCAAAATGTTTAAAAAACACATTTTTAGGCTGGTAAGAAAACATTAATAAATAAGCAAATGACATGGAAAGATAATTTATACAATGAATAAACATATAAAATTTTCATTTATTTTATCAAACTCTTTTCACTGTAAGGATAGAGTTGGTCTCCTGCACAGTTGTTAGGTCCATGTGTCCACAGAAGTTCTGCCCAAAATGAGTCATGAGGACTTGTTATTATTGGATAAGAAAAAAAAATTAGAATTTTTGAAATGCAATGTGACTGCAATATTTTGCTTTTGCCTGCATTATATATTCATGAAACCAATATAATAGTCTTGAGTTTTAGTCTAATTTCTCTAAAAATGCATTGTCTTGATATTTCCCAGCTTACACAACAACAGAAAAGCTTTGGCTTTGTGCTCATTTTGGAAAAATAGAAACAATTTACTGGAATGACATTTTTAAGCATTACACTTTAAAAAAAACAGATCGTTTTGTTTTCAGTAATGACTGAGCGGACTGAGCTCTTGGTCATTTTCTATGTCATATTGCACAGATAATTTGTTGACGGGACACAGAGAAAACAGCTATCAGATTCTATAAATTATGCATGTTTACTGCATGTATTTATTATTTGTTATTTATGAAATTGGTATCTTCTCCTTATAGTCTATTTATATTTCTTCACATGTGTATTTTAAGTGTATTTTCTCTAATGAAAGTTTATCAAAAGACAAGATAAAGGCTTGGCAAATCATTTTTAAAATGTGATTTTCTGAAGTTCAGTCAGACAAAAAATATTTAGGATCAGTGCTCACGATAAGGATAGACATGTGGCCAGGTGCCGGATATACAAAGTTGACAAAGACTCTGTCTGTAACAATCTTATAACATAGTAAGAGGACAGTCAAATAAAATAAAATTTTGTAAAGGGAGAAAAGACAATAAAAGAATATTATGGTAAAAAGCTAAAAGGAGGAGCTATTGGACTTTGAAGGAAGAATTATTTCAAGGAAATGGGGAGGAAATGTGTTAGAGAATGCTTGAACTGAATTTTGCCAGCCACCTCATTTGGATACTCAAACACGTATGTGTGTTTGTGTTTATGTGTGTGTGTGTGTGCACGCACGTGCATGCGTTATTTTTTTTTGCAAGTATCAGCTACCTTTAAGGGTGACAAATCTATTAGTGACAGTCTAAACTCAGAAGCCAAGTGCAGCATGTTAATTCTGGGTATGTGAGACCTAATATATAGCTTTATATGATCCAGGATAGTCAATAGCACCATTTAAAAAATATAAATGTCATTTTTTAAAACTTTTAATATATGAACTAGCTGCACTGGCCACAGTCACATGGAGTTCAACGATCGGTCAGCATTAAATACTAGCAGAATAATAAAATGAGTGATAAACTTTCCAAATGAAATTTCTTCAAAAGTAGAGTCATGGAAATAGTGTACACACTGCAAAAAAATCATATAAAAATATGAATTTCCCAAAATATTTGCAAGTATGACTTCTCTTGAAAAAAAAAGGGGGAGGGAACACAGAACTTGAGACTTCTGTTTAAATAATGATTGATATATTTGTCAAAATTTCCACCAGCATTTGTCACTGAAAGATTGTAAGATGCCACCCATGTGTCTCTCAGTGGTTGCCTGCAATGGTTTACTTTGTGTGTCAGAATTATATCTTTTTCAGATTAATTACATTATTCAGATTAGCCAGATTTTTCAGATTATCTAGAACACAGCTTCCAAATCAACGTCAGAAAGCTGAAGCACATTCAATTGCCAATCAGGTATGAAAAGAAGCAACAGATTATAAGCAGCAAAAATTCTGAAAACAGCAAAAGGTATCAGAAAAAAAGAATATGAAATAAAGACACATAAAGATCATAAAGTAGAGGCCACTGTTGATGGTGACAGGGCATCCTATTTCACATCCCTGATTAGCAATTCATGTCTGTAATGGAAGAACAAAATCATCAATAAAATCTTCTACATACTATGTTTAAGGAGACATGGAGGTACATAATTCACTTCAGACAGACTAAAAGTAAATTATAATAGTAATATATCTATAAAGATTTTGAATTAGAAAAAATTATATTTATATAGAAAATTTACTTTCATGTACTATAATTTACAATTTCAGAAAAACTTCTGTATAAAATTTTATTTGAAATTTAATGTTTACAGTAATTATACTTTAGCAAGGTATGCTTTAACAATTTCTGATGTTTAATTATAGGGATATTTTCAAAAATCTTATAATCAAGCTGACTTTAAATTTTGTCACGTCAAATCGTTTTTACACATACTGTCTCTTTGATATAATATGAAACTATTCAAAAACATTTCCAGTAGGTATGCTCCAAAAGTCAATGACTACTATTATAAAACTCAATATTAATAATTTTCCCATCTTGGGTTTCCTGAGGCTAGAATGTGTTGCATTTTTTAAAATGCTTACTTTAGTATACTTCAATAATTTGTTCCTGTAGTAATTTGCAACCCTTGGCATATAAGCATAATGCTTCCATTTCTTCTATAAATCAAGGTCTCCTCTAAAATAAGCTTATCAGCACCAATAGAAATCAGAATTGAGATTTCTATTTAATAAACACTTTTAATAAAGAGCAGAAGCATTTACTTGAACACCCTGAAAAAATTTATCTATGTCAAGCTTTCCTTCCTGAAATGCAAAGTATCTTAAATGTTTTTATATTTTACTTCAGCATTACATTAAATACTCACTTAAATTCAAATAAAATGTCACTTGTACCTCCATTCTGAAAATATCCATTTGCTCTAATCAATTATTTAATGTTTATTATAGTCTTCAAAAGCCACTATGGGCTCAATTTCTGTACAGAAAATATACAAAATGATGTTTCAAATTTTGAAAGTATGCCAAGTATATGAAATGGTCCCCGTTTATTTCTTCCACTAATATTTCTATATGCTATAGCAACGATAATCTCAGGTTTTGTTTATTTTTTTTCTCAAAAATATCTTCTTTAAGACCTATCTGATGAAATATCAGATGCTCGATATATTATCTGAAAACTTCCCATTCTTTTTGGCAATATTTTTAAAGTAAATTTTTAACACAGTTAAACCTATTTACCCAACTGATTTAAAAACTTATATCCACATAAAACCTCCCCATGAATATTTAAAGTGGCTTTAATCACAACTGCCAAAAACTAAGACAAACAGAGATGGTGTTAAAAAGGTCAATAGATAAATCAGTTGAGATATATCCATATTATGAACAATGATTCAACATAAAAAATGTTATCAAGCCACATAAACACATGGATAAATCCTGGAAGCCATTCTGAAAGTGCATATGCTGTATAATTTCAATTATATGACATTTTCAAAAATTCATTACTAAAAACATTATAAACACGATTGCCATGGGTGCAGAAGAGGGAGAAGGAATAAGTAGGCGAAATACGGGGAAATTTTTGGGCACAAAAATTATTCTAAATAATACTGCAATGGTAGATACATGAAACTATGAAAACATTAAAACCTAATGGATACAAATTTTAAAACTCATTTACAAGGCCACAGAATCCAAGATAGAAGAGTTTGTGACAAAGTAATCTAACTGTATCACAATGGATGAGACAATCTCACCAAAGAAAACAAGAAAAAAACAGCTGAGCTAAATAATGTTGGAAATGAGTAGAGACTTTTAAGACTAAAGCGAAAGGAGCTATGCATAAGCACTGTACTATACTTGATAAAGTTGTTTTTCATGGAGTACAAGTGAACAATTCTGATATTATTATGCATATATACTGGAATTATGCAGCAAGTCCATAACCTATAGTGGTGAAACGGGAAAAGTTCTCTCGTGCCCTCAGAGGGCATGTGATGGGGTGTGGCTTGTTTATTCAGTGTCCTGCCAATCAAACTTCTAGGGGAGCACACAGATAGGCAGGCTGTGGGGTTCTGAACCCAAGGCAGTGTCTACGCGTGAATGTTTACAGCTGAAGCTCTCAATGGGTGATTACAGTGTGCTCTTTTAGTTTAGCCGACCATAGGCAGCTTGTGTTAGCCAGCTCAATTTGACCCCTGCCTTGTCTCAAGTTCAAGTGCTTTCTGTATCCCTAGGTTCTAGCCTTGGTGCACTGGAAGAATTGGATCACACGTGGGCTTGAAGAATGAGTGCTACTGAGAACGAGCTCAGCCATAGAGACCCTCACCCAGGCGGCACTGAAGGAATTGAGAAGCAGATGCCCAGATAGAAGAGCAAAGTGGGACTGTAGGGGGCCAACAGCCTACCAAGCTAAGAGCCTCAGGGGCTGACAGCATTCCAGGCTGAGGGCCTCAAGTAGACTCTGACCCACATATTTATTCTCTCTGAGCAGGTGATGATTATTAACAAACAAATGTTTGGTATTTTCTCATAACACAAAAATAAACCAGGTAGGCAGCTGGTGCCTGCTTACCACTGATCACAGACAAACTAAAAAGTATTCTCCACGAGGCAGCCACAGCAGCACGGTCAGATGTCCTGTGCCTAAAGAATTGTGTTAACCGGTGTATGACATTTATATATTGTCCTGCCACTTTAGAATGCCCCAAGTAGTTTTCTACTTGAGACGGAAGGTGGGGAGTTAGGTTTTCTTTGCCAACATTCTTCTTAGCAAATATTATATTTTAACATACACTCAGCATTTCTCAACAGAATGCAATATTTTACTGAGGGGAAGTAGCTCTCAGTGGATGAGGGAACCATAAGGGAGATGTTTTTTCCCTAGAGTCAGGAGGCTCAGTGCCCGAGCTCTCCTCTGACTGCCCCAGCAGAACTCTCATAATTTTGTGGGTCAGTGGCCTGTTGGCATGCAGGTATCTGCTGATGAGCTCCTCTGGAAGTCCAGCTCCTGTATGTCTGCCTGTCTGGGTCTCAGGGGTTTTATAGGCACAGGATGGCACAGGACAGGGGCATGGCAGGCCAGGGTGGTATTCGGAAATGTAACCTGTGGGCAGGAAAACAAGAATGCCTGTCCTTATCTAGGTCCAGGTACAGCCTGGGGGTGAAGCCCTAGCCAGATACCATTCTCTCCTCTATCCAGCACTCCTCTTCTCCATTGTGTACCATATAAAGGGACCACACCCTTCCCTTCCTTTCTTCCCTTCCCCTCCCTTCTTCCCTTCTCCCTTCCCTTCCCCCTTTCCCTTCTTCCCTTCCCCCTCCGCTGTCCTCCCCTCCCCTTCCCTTCCCTCCCCTTTCCTCCCCTTCCCTTCCTTTCCCTTCATCAATGGGAGCCCACATTCTCACACTTTTGTGAGTTGTTACAAATAAGTAAGGGGAGAAGGTTGAAATTCTCCATGTGGCTTAGAGTTGATACATCAGCATAAACATGTTTTGATTAAAGTACATACAAATGAATGCATAGAGGAATATTTATAGATATGGGTTTATGATCATGTTATTATACATGCACGTATCTCCTTGCTCTGCCTACTGAGAGGCCTTAGAAGCAAAGTCACCCCAATAGCAAGGACCACACTTAGCACACAGATCCTTGTTTCTAATAGCATTCTCCAGTAAAAGACACCAGGGATCCTTGAGAAATAACTAATTCTAGGACTGAGACATGAAGTACACAAGATAAGGCTAGAGCATTTTGTAATGCTATAATGTAAGAGAGTAGTAAAAAACCAAAACAAAATGAAACACATTTTAACATCCTCCTGCACATACATATATAAAATATATATGTATAATATATAAAAAATATATAAAATAATATATATTACATATATAAGATATATTTAATATATAGTATATATAATTACATATATATATTTTTTGAGACGGAGTTTTGCTATTGTTGCCCAGGCTGGAGTGCAATGGCATGATCTTGGCTCACTACAACCTGCGCCTCCTGGGATCAAGTGATTCTCTTGCCTCGGCCTCCCAAGTAGCTGGGATTACAGGCATGCAACACCATGCCCAGCTAATTCTGTATTTCAGTGGAGATGGGGTTTCTTCATGTTGGTCAGGCTGGTCTTGAACTCCTGACCTCAAGTGATCCACCTGCCTCAGCCTCTCAAAGTTCTGGGATTACAGGTGTGAGCCACCATGCCTGGTCCATATTTTAAATTAAAGGGTATTATGAGTTTTTTTAACAATACCCAAATAGTTGATGCAGGTAGAATGTATCTAACAATGCCATCCACTTATTCAATGATCTTGCCTTTCAGTTGAGTTTTATTGAATGAATAGCATGTTTTGAACCAATATTTTACATATTACCACATGGTAATGTGTTGAACATATATTATTAGCTGAAATGACTATTTTGTTAATGCAGTAAACATATTTGAACTGTGACAATGATTTATATCAAAATACATTAACTTCATTAAGACAATCTGAAAGAACATTAGTTACTTCAAGGTGATGTGATTCACAATCACATATTTTCTATGTATTTATACCCTAAATCAGCCCTTTTTTAAAAACCCTAATTTTAAAAAGTCTGTCAATAGGTTCACAATAGGTTGTTTAAGAAATATGTTTTAGTTTTTTAGTTTTAAAACTATCTCTTCACAGAAGATGTTACAAAACTGTGCAATCATTTATTTTAACCACAGAAACATACGAAGGACAACTATCTACATACTTACAGACACACTCACATATATAAGCACAAAGGCTAGCTAGCTATACACATTTACATTTGTACATCCCACAAAAACTCTGTATTCTGTGAGGCTGAAAATAGAGCAGTTTGAAGTTCAATACATATCATATTTTCAGGACTCTCTTAGTGAATGAAATCCTTAGACACTAAAGCTAGGCTGTCATTGAGAGCCAACTTTCTTCACTATCACTTGACAGATGTGTTTGGACAAGTAATGTCTACATTTGTTATTAAACTCAGACTATAAAGACAAAAATCTAGATAGGATTTATAGATAGTATTTGAGGACTCTAAAATAAACATTTAATGTGAAGCTTTCTCTATTACCACTCATCTACTCCTGAGTATAATAGTTGCACTCTTCCATCTGTGTCACTTATTCTATTAATTATAATATGCTATATTTATAATTTTTTGAAACAGTACTTTTTTCTATGCTGACATGATTTACAATTTGAGAAGGCAGTTTATAATAATATTCTGTAACCAGTAGTTCAAACATAAATTGCAGTTTGTAAAGGTAACTCTTTTAATTTATATATTGGAAGAATAAGTGGATGATTATAGAAACTTGGAAATAATTTATCTATTAATTCATATGCTCGAAAACAAAAATTTTCATGTTACACAATGCAAACTACATTTGTTATCCATTGATAACAAATCTGATTTATAAAATAATTTATTGTAAATCAAGAATTTAAAATCAAAGTTAAATCTTTTTTTCTGTAAATCAGATTTGTCATTAATGGGTATCTTCTTAATAAAAGCTGCTGAAATCATAATCTTGTTACCTAGGCAGTATAACCTTTCCACAATGAACCATTTCACAAAACAATAAATGAGCTATGTGACTCTTTATATCCTTGCTTCCTATGCCACACTGATTTTATTCAGGGTCTTTCTTAGATTATGACAACCTATAAGATAATAGAAAGTTAACTTCTCTATAAAACATACATTTTTGAATTATTATTACATTTTTATTGAAAAAGAAGTAGTATGCTTTTTGTACAACTTCCAAAGGAAACTCTCCTTATAGTAAAAATAAAATTTAGCTCCTTACACGTACTGTGCTCATTCAGATCAACCACATCAATATCAGCAGTCTGGACTATTGACAGCATCTCCTTAAGATAACCCAAAGATGCTCTAGATATATAGAGAATGAGTTCATCTTTGTAAAATGCAATGAAAAGACTTATTGCACTCCTTCTTAGACATGTTTCTGATTTGAGTACACTAAACTATTATTATGAATAAAATTATTTGATCTGTTAAATATCCACAGGCATTTTATCTCTATCACTAATATTGTACAGCAACATCTGCTAACAATTTCTAATGAAGTTTCTTCAGTGCTTACTTTACAAAAAATTTAATTATCTGTTTTTAACACTTCTGTATGCCAATTAGGAGAACATATTAAAGAACTGCACAGTGAATACTTTCAGAAAAAATTATATTTGTATTCTATTAATTTCTTTTTGTAAATCAGATTTTTTTTAATGAAGCATGTGATGGTCCTTAAATGGAAATATATTCATTCTCAGACCATTGGTAAACTTAGAAACTTTTAGAATATTTTCAACCTTCAGTTTATGCATTTAGAGGAGATGATCTAAATACTTTTAACGAACAATAGTAAATATCACATGGAATTGTAACTAGGAATTGTGTTTATTCTTTCTGCAAGAACTTATTTACTGTCTCCCATATCTGACACTATGGAGTTAACACTGTAGAAACAAAGATGAACAAACTACAAATGATTCTTGGTCTTATGATGCTTACATTGACATAGGTAAAGGGAAAAAATCAAGTAAATTAATTAGTAAAGTTACTTTATTATGCTTGAGAATAAATTTAAGCAATTATTCTAGAAAACAACTTGTCAGTATTCGATAAATAAGATGCATCAGTAACCACATAAAATCAACAGGGAGTCTAATAACTTAGGTGTCCATTATTAGTATATTTCATCAGTAAAATATGGTGGAACTTACCAGAAAAATATAATGCAGCAGTCAGATGCAACATAGAACTATTCTAAAAGTAGGTTGCCTCAAACAATTAAGAAACACAATAAAAATTATAGCACAACGACACGCACTTGTGCAAATGAAAATATATACTTAATCAAACCTGCATTGTATATGTCCTCATAAAAACCCATATTTAACTACACATACTAAATATCAAAGCAGATTCTCTGATGAATCGAGCATGGAATGACAGCAGAGATCCAGACACAAAAAGAAAGGGTGATATAATTATAGCAAAAAATAAAATGAGGGAACTAACACACAATATTGTTTATAACTTCTCAAGGATTGACAAATGTTTTTCACTGACTCTTTGTAGTCTGGGATTTAGAAAATGTATAAAGAACAAAATCAGCTGAATATGTGATCAGAAAATTTGCTAAAAAGTAATACAAATGGTGATCAACAGCATCATATGTAATTAGGAAACAGAATGTAAAGCAATGATGGGTTACTTATTTCTTCCTTTATGGTGGCAAAAATGATAAAGTTAAACTTCAAAGCTTCTGTACAGCAAAAGAAGCAATCATTAGCATGGACCGGCAACCAAAAGAATGGGAAAACATTTTTGCAATCTACCCATTTAACAAAGGGCTAATATCCAAAATCTACAAAGAACTAAAACAGGTTTACAAGGAAAAAACAAAGTCATTCAAAAGTATGTAAAGGATATGAACAAACACTTTTCAAAAGAAGACATATATGAAGCCAACAAACATAAGTAAAAATGCTCATCATCACTGGTCATTAGAGAAATGCAAATCAAAACTACACTGAGATACTATCTCACACCAGTTAGAATGACGATCATTAAAAAATCTGGAAACAACAGATGCTGGAGAAGATGTGGAGAAACAGGAACACTTTTACACTGTTGGTGGGAGTGTAAATTAGTTCAACCACTGTGGAAGGCAGTGTGGTGATTCCTCAAGGATCTAAAATAGAAATTTCTTTTGGCCCAGCAATCCCATTACTGGGTATATACCCAAAGCATTATAAATCGTTCTGTTATAAAGACACATACACATGTATGTTCACTGCAGCACAGTTTACAATAGCAAAGACCTGGAACCAACCCAAATGCCCATCAATGATAGATTGGACAAAGAAAATGTGGCACCTATACACCATGAAATACTATGCAGCCATAAAAAACAATGAGTTGGTGTCCTTTGTAGGGACATGGACAAATCTGGAAATCATAATTCTCAGCAAACTGACACAAGAACAGAAAACCAAACACCATATGTTCTCACTCACAGGTGGGTGTTGAACAATGAGAACACATGGACACAGGGAGGGGAGAATCACACACTGTGGTCTGTTAAGGGCAGTTAGGGGAGGGGCAGTGGGAGTGGAGAAGTTGGGGAGGGATAACACAGGGAGAAATGCCAGATACAGGTGACGGGGGGATGAAGCAAACCACCTTGCCATGTATGTACCTATGCAACAATCCTGCATGATCTGCACACATAGCCCAGAATTTAAAGTATAATAAAAAATGATAAAGTTTGCTATTTTTCATATTGATGAAAATGGAGGAAAACATAAATTCTGTAAAATGTTGAAGGAAGTATGAGACTGAGCAACATTCTTGCAGGGAAAGAATTTTAAAGGTACGTGTTTCATGACTAGCTATTTAAATTCTTAAAATATAAAAGTAAACTAGCATGGTTTTCAAGAACAATGCCACATTTCTGTTACTGATGTGGCTGTATTACTCTCTTAAGTACAGACTATCCTGATAACAGCTACAATTCTAGAAAAAATTGGAAAATTAATTTTTTAAAAGGCAATTTTCTGAGAATTCTGTAGTAGAAACATAAAGAGGCAGATTTTTGAAGGGAGTCAAAACTTGGATAAGTGATTGCCAATTAGTTTCCTGTGTTTTCTTTTTGATAGGTTTTTTTCAGAGAGAAAATCAAAGTCATGAAGCAGTATGAAAAGTTAAAACTATGATACAAACAGAGGAAACATAGAAAAGTCTAAGACACCTTGGTGAAGTAAATACATGGAGAAAATAATCCCCTAGTTCTGCGCATGAACACCATGGGCATACGTGACAGAGTCAAGGAACATTTCAAAGGCTTAAGGCATTTAACTGAAATTTTAAAAGAGATCATATACAGTAGGAGAAAGAAATAGTACTTAAAGATTGAGCAAAATGTACAAGTTAAATATAATTGTATCATTTTTACATAGATGCATACATATGTAATAATAGTTTAGTGAAATATAAAATAAATCATATTTAATTGAAAATATTTGTAAATATCTCTCTCCCCAAAAATGCACACACATTTATTAAGACCAACAATCTCCAGAAAATTAATAGAAAATATGCTATACTAATGGAAAATCTATGAATTCAGGCAAAAACTAAACAAACTTTTTAAGACATCCCTTAGGCATAGGACTACATAGAGTGTTCTATAAAGGCTACAAGATACATAAATAATTAAATGGCTACTCTTTTCATATATTTTTCAGGCCACATGTCTTCTCTATACATCACCAATCTCTTAATTCTACATAAAGATTTTTCCCCTTGCAACACATCACCTTGCACATGGCCAAATATAATTACTCCATCCCCTACATGTTGTTTCAAGTTTTATCCATGGGTTCTCATCTGTAGAGTATCAGGATATAATTTTGTAAGTAAGAATCATATTGTCCTGCTTTACCTGCCTAAGACTGATCTATTCTTGATTTGTCCACATTGATCCAACCAGATGTAGTCAAAGAAAATGTCACGTTATACAACACTAAAGTCGCCCTTTTGTATTCACTGCTGAGGGGCATTTATTCAGGGAAGTGGTCTGAACTAACTGGGAACTTCATACTATGGCTCCTTCATCATCTGAAGAAAATATTGAGTAGAAAATTTTATCCTCAAAGGCATCTGAGAGAATTTGCTATTGTTTAAAAGGTCACCTGAGACACAGTACAATTATAAGAGTTTATTTGGGAAAAAATGATTCATGAATCAGACAGCTCCAAAGCAGAAGTGGTTCAGAAGCTCCCTCAGGAGGCTTTTATAGAATGAACAAGTAAGTAAAGTAAAGAAAATATTTTATTGATTTGCAATTAGAAAGCTGCCCTACTTTGTTCCACTGGAAAGTCTCTAGTTGTACATTTATAACTTAGTTGACTGTTTCTGATGGGTTGAGCCTACATTTTACTTTTTTCCTTTAATATCAGAATTTATAAGAAATAACTAAAGTTACATTTTGGTTATGTTTGCAAATCAAGGATTCTTCTGGCTTTGCCTCCATTTTAATTTACTTTAACACCATTTTTTGCCTCATCTCTCATTTTCTTTTCTTTTTTTTTTTTTAGATGGAGTTTCGCTCTTGTTACCCAGGATGGAGTGAAATGGCGTGATCTCGGCTCACTGCAACCTCCGCCTCCTGGGTTCAGGCAATTCTCCTGCCTCAGCCTCCTGAGTAGCTAGGATTACAGGCATGCGCCACCATGCCCAGCTAATTTTTTGTATTTTTAGTAGAGACGGAGTTTCACCATGTTGACCAGGATGGTCTCGATCCCTTGACCTCGTGATCCACCATTTCTCATTTTCTTTACATATACTTTCATTCTTATTATGACTCCCTAATAGAAACCCTTATGTTCAATGATTAAAACTTTTATTTCATTGACTTCTTCCTTTTAAATTTGTCAGCTATTTTTTGACATTGTTCTCAATTACAATCTCACAGTATCTATAAGGAATGCCAAAATGCAAAGGTACTCAAATAACATGCAAACCCTATCCAGGATAGAAAACTTGTGTGATATACAGATGTGTTTCTACTTATAAGCTAAAAAATACCAGATTTTGCAATGATAACCTCTTCAAGTAGCATTAGGTATTAAAATCTGAGATATACTTGACTAAAATGGTATAGTATTTGCATATAACCTATACACATCTATCTGTATACATTAAATCACATGTAGATGACTTATAATACCCAATAAAATATAAATGTTGTATAGTTATTATACTATGTTTCATTTGTATTATTTTTTATTGTTGTATTTTTATTTATTAATTTTTTAAATTTTACTTTTAAATATGTTTTTAATTGTACTTTAGGTTCTGGGGTACGTGTGCAGATCATGCAGGATTGTTGCATAGGTACACTCATGGTAATGTGGTTTGCTGCCTCCATCCCCCCATCACCTACATCTGGCATTTCTCCTCATGTTATCCCTCCCCAACCACTTTCAAATATTTTCTATCCACAGCTGACTAAATCCACAGACCCAGGAACTGTGGATTTGGAGGGCTGACAATATTGATCAGTGATTTTTTTAGATACCTTGCCACCTATTGTTAGTATTCATATCTTTCAAACAAACAAAATATCTTATTTCCAACCACCAATGCTTACAAATGTGTAAGTGTGCAGACAACTGAAAGGAGATGGATTTTATACTAGCAAGGCTCTAGTAAATTGGATTACAAACAACCAAGGGTGCCAAGAGCTGTCAGATCTAAAAACAATTATCTTGTAAAGTACTTTTACTTTATCTAATTCAATGCAGTATATCATGCTACCTCAGTGGTGCCAAATAACATGCAAACTCTACCCAGGACAGAAAACTCGTGCGATATACAGATGTGTTTCTAATTATAAGCTAGATAACCTCTTCAAGTAGCATTGGGTGTAAAATCTGAAATACACTTGACTAAATTCTCACTGTGGCTTAAAAATAAAAGCAAGAAAAATGTAAAGAATGTGGAAATATGAAGATTCAAAGTATGATTAAAGATGTCTGAAATTTTTCAAGTTTATTTGTAAGTTGTAAATATTTTTACAGCATGATTTTCTAAAATAAATACAAATATTTTCTTTAAATAGATTATATTATTTATTTGTACAAAAATCCTGTTGTTATTTTACAGCATTATACCCTCAGATATACAATGTAGGGAAAAAACTAAACTTAAATTTTAGATCCATCTGAAGCAACCTTCATATTTGCATTAATGGCATAATAATTCAACTGAAATTGTTGTATGGCAATACTATAAAATACATATAATTTATAAAGTCAAGATGTCATTTCCATTTTAAAATTATTTATAAAATTTTCATGACTAATGTAATTAGCTTTCTTGGCCTGTGTCAGTTAATATAGAAATGAACTAACAACAACCATATTTATGATGGAATCATATGTGTTAAAGATGGTATTATTAATATAAGTTTTAGGGTTTCTATTGGCTTTACATTAGCTTTAAGGATTATAAATCATACATTATACCATTATTATTTGATTTCCAGTGTTTTAGTTGTGCTTTAAAACTGATCACTATTAATGTAGCTGTTTCATGTGGCCAATACAGAGATATAGATAAACATGTTTTTTTTTTTTTTAATTTTTCCAGTTGTGTAGCTAGATCTGGCCTGGATTTGACACAATTAGCATTTTGAGTGATGCAATTGAAAAATATAACAGACATGATAGTTAAAATTCTCTAGAAAAATCTGGCAGGCCATACAAAAGGCATTTATTATCTCCAACAGAAGAATTTTCATACTTTTATCACATAGTCTTCTATTACCACACTATATTCTCTCAATATTAAGTGCAGTTTCCCTATATTCTTTTCCTTGACACTGTTGACTCTCATGTCACAGTTTGTCACAGGTGACAGGTTAGCCTGTCCCCCTTTGTACTCCTGCAACAGCACGTCTTGGAGTACTGAGAGCATTTTCCTGATAAGTTAGCTCCGTTAGAGCCAAAGCATTACACCTCTTATAGTCTGAACGCTCTAATAGGGCTCGCTCATTCACCAGGAATACCACATTCGAAAATACTTATTTGATACATGTTAAAGCAATGTAATAGTAAACTTTATTGCTAAAGCTGGATTGAACTTACTAGTTGCAACAGAAAATTCTTAATTAAATGTTTGTGGCCTAGGACAGGCAAACATAAAAACTCCACTAGGCTTTCTATGAAATATTAGAAATCACTATGAGGTTCCAAAGACAATTGTTTTAAGAATATTTGTGAGAATCACAATCTTGGCTTCTTTCAATAAGGTCCAGTCAAATAACAACAAATAATAAATTAGCCAGTATGTTTCTATTATTTTACTATATATTTATATGCACATATGTATACAAATATAAGTATATATTGCATTTATTTGAGATGTATTATGATAAAAGGTAGTTGTTATTTGTTTCTATTTTTATTTTTTAATATACGGTGTTTTTTGGCTTTGTTTTCACATTGGAAAGCATTTAATTCTTGAGTTTTGTTTTATTTTACTTTTACTGACATACAATTTTACATATTTATGGGGCACAGTATAATGTTTCAGTAGTTTCATACATGATGTATTTTTCTCTAAAATAGAGCATAAACAATTTTTGTAGAAAAGAAAATAGAAATTTGACTGTCATGTATCATGATATTCTATTTAGAATGTATTGTAATAATTTCAAGGAACAGCAGAGCTTAAGGTCATTAAAACTCTGAAAACTGCAAGATGATTACAGTGTTAGTGGTCCCTTTATTGTAGTCAAATTTTCTTTATTCATGACCATTCAAATGACACTAGCAATAATTACTTTAAATATTTAAAATTATTATATATTACACAATAAAGAAGTATAATGACAAGTGTACCTCTGTTCTCTTTTCATACATAGAATGTGTCTTGTTTATGTCAGCCTTTGTGTTATTACATAAATGATGCAGTTCGTGCTAAAAACACAATGTACAGTGATTTTAGAGGTAAAATTTAACACACAAAAAGTTATCTTGACCATTTTAAATTCAGGTCTTTTCCATTTTCTACAAGGACAGTAGCAATTCTGATATTCTTTTGAAGCACATAATTGTGGGACTAGGACAGATCTGTAGGACTACTAATAAATACTTCCTCTCTAAGAGAGAACCACATGGAAATTGTTACAGGAAGTGAAATAACCCCTAATTCTAAAAACTTAAAAAGGAGCTTACACAAACTCTTTAAAAACTCTAACTTCTAGAGTTTTAGTCATTCTTTGTCCTAACACCCATCTTTAACGTCATTGTTTATTTTTTATTCCATTTCAACGCAGCATATTTTTATTTTAAAGAGTTGAATTTTAACTTTTCCCAGCTAAATGGTTCTAGTTCATCTATTATCTTGCTTGAGAACCTAATTCATAACTTAATTTAATATTAGCCTTTTGAATGATTTAATTTTGCCAATTGCTAGGAACTACAGCATGTACATTTGCCTATGAGAAATTAATACTCTAATGAAGGACAGTATGTATACTACATATAAAAATCTATAGAATTCAATACAATCTTTATATAAATATATATATAAATTGATAAATTGATCTTTATATATATATAAATTGATTGTATTGAATTCTATAGATTTTTATACGTAGTATTGATTGTATATACATATATATGAAAATAATCTGTAGGAAGAGTCAGGAATGTGAGAAGAAACATGTTGTTAGGAATTACTGAGACTTGTTTCTTGTAACATTTAGAACTATAAATTATTCCACATTAACCAGTACATAATGTGTGTAGGTGAAGAGGAGGAAAGGATACCATTCTATGTGTGAGAAGAAAGCAGTGGTACACTTATAATTCTGCAGAGATGAGTAGTGATTTATTTCCATTTTCTAAATCAGCATCTGTAGAATGCTACCCAGCAGTTGAAGGCAGTAGGACAGCTTCAGAAAAAGGGGACTTAATATGACAAGGATGAAAAGTTTGAGTTTAATCTCAGGAAATGAGAGCTAATGTCAGGGTTTTAAATAAGAAAGTCACTTCTACAGCAAGGATTTTGACATCTCTTTATAGACTTTATTTTATATAACTTTCAGGTAATTACAGTTAAACTCTAGGCTTCATTAAGTTTTGGTGATGAAAAATATCCCCAAAAGGAAAATTAATTTTTTTTCAATTGTCCTTTTAGTGATATCTAAATCAAACATACTTGCATAAAGTGAAAGATATGTGGTTCTCTGCCAATTAATTTAGCATATAATCTTGTAAAAAGGTTAAAGTTCAAAAATTATATAAGGAAATACAGGATATCATTTTTCTTAATATTGGCAGAAAACTTGACAAAGTATAAATGTGAATGGTAGTATGTAGGAGAAGTAGAAGTAAAATAAACAACAAGTATTATCAGGGTCTTCTTAAAGAGAAAGAACAATTTCCTTCAGAAAAGTTGTATAAACTATGCAGTAGATAAAAATTATTTTGAATTGTCTTTGGATATTAATGCTGTACTTCTGGGACTATCAAATTTTTATTTAGAAATTATTTTAATAGAATGGTAAATGTTTAGTACCACAGAGAGTTTTGGAGCTTTATGGGTTTTTTGTTGTTGTTGTTACTTTTGCAAAACTATAGTCCCATATTTTCTGTCACTATTTTAATCAAGCAATTTATTATTTATTTAAGCATTTTAAATGACAGAACGCCTATTAACAAAAATATCTCTAGATTTAATGCACATATATTGACATATTGCTAAATGTCTCAAAAGAAGCATGTTTCTAATGATTCCTTTCTTAAGATATGGTCCTAAGACTAGCAACATTAACCTCACTTGCAAACTATTGAATCAGAAACTCAGGGGATGGAATCCATCAGTCTGTTTTTCCCACCCTCAGGATACTTCTGGTGGAAGTTATGAGAACAACTTAGAGTAACACAGTACATTTATATGTTGCTAAATAAGACACTCATAGTTTTACATGTAGTGATATCTTATTCTTTTCTGAATTTTATTATACTGTAGTTGTAACCTATTATTTCTTTTTATAATAATATTTTCTGCTATATAAATAACTCATAACAAATTTAGAATAATATAGCACATATTTATTCTAAAATTAAATGAACAATAACACATTAAAATAAGAAAAAAATTAAGAGAAATATGTAAGGTATTAATAATATAAAACAATATATTTCCTATATAGAAATGTATGATTCTGTCTTACAGTAGAAGGTAAAATTTAGCTTAAGACAGCATATATATTTTATTGTTAATTTTCATTTTTTAAAAAAACACATCTCTTCTTTTCTAACATAAAATAAATATTTTTAAAAGTCTGAGTATAAATTACTCTTTCAGAGTTTACAAGAGATTATATTAAATTCTTTTAGCTTCTCTCATTGATAAGCTACTAGAAAGCTATCAGGATTTCTACTTTTGCTTTTCATTCTTCAATTTTGTTTTTTAACAACATAGAACTGCTAAGATCTGAAAAATAAAGAGAACTTTATAAAAGAAAAACGTACCTATCTATAGTCTTTGATACTTTACTTTTTAATCTAGCTAAATTTTTTATCAATGTAAAAAAAAGTCCTACCTACATTCCCCCTACAATAGTTCTGCTTTATGATGGTTTGCCAAATTATCACTGATAGTTGTGTTTCTGCACTGTTACAAAGTATGTCTTAATACTAGAGATGACTGAGAAACGATAAACATACAGTCTGAATTAATTTAACATTTGTCGCTTTCCTCAGTTATCATTTTTCCCAAAGTTTCTATATTCTGTATTATCTCCCCCAACTATGCTCTCATAATTAGTGTATTTTCTTATAAGGGTTAAAACAGTGTGCTTACTGAAATTTTGAAATATGTAATGTAAATAATACACACTATTTTGTATTATATTTCAAAACAAAATAAAAAAATCTTCATGTTATGACGGAGCTTTACACAGAAATATATATAATAAAAATAAAAAAGTATTGTTTTGTTTGCTTTTTATTCATTAAACTGATATTGGAATTTCCTCCTGTCAAATAATTAGAAAATCCTCCAGATATATAAAATACCTATATTTATCCATTGAAAGATAGGCATTACAGGACTTTGGTGTATGATAATATGAAAACATTACATGAGCCCTTAACTCAAGTAATGTTTTCAGAACCGCCCTCCTCCGGCCGGATCCATTACAAGAGGCAGCTACCAGACTGCAAAGTAGGGAGTTGACCCATAAAGAGGCCAATGATATTCTGATGAAAGGAAACAGAGATCAACGTTTGAAGAGATTGAGGTGGTTAGAACATGTACAACAGAGTACCAAAGAGGAAGCTGCAAAAAGAAGGTAATCCCATACATCCGCAAATATGTCTCCTCAAAATTTCAGCTGCAAGATCATTTGTGTACTTCTATGGAGAAAAACTCAGTGGGACTGGGAAAAAGGGAGGACAACAGAAAGTGCATGGGTGTTATTGAGCTAACACAGGACCAAGAAAAGGTTGCAGCCCCATCAACCAGAGGATAGACCTTGTGATACATGGGGCAGTTGTTACAGTTCTAAATTAACTTTAGGCTAAAGGCTCCTCTGACCCTGACATAATCCTTAATTTTATGCCAGAACAAACCTCAATACCCTTTAAATGAATAAATAAAAACAAAACAAAACAAAAACACAATAGACAACAACGTAAAATCTACAATGTCAGGTGTACAATTAAAAAAAAAAAAACACGAATTATTTCCAGAAAGAAATGTGGAGGCAAAAGTTATTTTGTTAGCCAACAATCACCCTGAAACAAAAATCAGACAAAAATATTACAAAAATAGAGAATCTAGAAATTAACATCCCTCATGAACACAACACAAAATTAACATTTTATTTGATTAACAAGTAAAATCCAAACATATTTAAGAATAAGATATCATAACCAAATGAGGTTTACTCAAATATTTCAAAATGTACTTTAACACTGGAAAATTATCAAATAGAATTCATACTAATATAAATAAAACTATCTGAATAAATTTAAGAAAAGCATGTGATGAAATTCAACACACATTTATGATTTTAAAAAATTTAGCACACTAGGAATAAGCGAACATAATTGACTTAATGAGGCCTCTTTAAGAAACCTAGTGTCAATCTATTATTATGAAGACTGAATGCCTTCTCCCAAAAATCTAGAACAAAGCAAGGTTGTCTACTCTTATATTCTATTAAACAATGTTCTAGAGGTTCTAGTCAGTGTGATAAAGTAAAAAAAAAAAAAAAGAAAAGAAAAGAAAAAAAATTGATGGATATGGATTGAAAAGTAATAAGAAAAATATTTTTTTTCGCATAAGATTGCCTATGGAGAAAATCCTAATATATGTATAAAATAATAATACAAAAACCAATAAATAAATTAAGCAAACTCTCAAGACACATGAGAGTTGTATTTTATGCTTTTAAAATATATTTTTACCATTACAAGAAACTCACTTACCAATAGAAAGTAAGAGATCTCGAGTCCTGATTCTTTCCTAATCCACTACAAGAGAAATGTTCTTTTACTCAAGAATTGGCAATTTTCAGAAATTAATAGTCTTGAGTAGTTCTTTCTCTTATGTAGATATTTGACAGAGGTAGAATGCATTTTTTACATAGTACAGAAAAAAAATCTACTTTTGATCTCCAGTGCTTCTCAGACATTAACCTGAATGAGTCATCTCAGGATCTTATTAAGAAGCAGATTCTAACTCAGAATCTGCACTTCTGAAACGTTTCCACACAATACCACTGCTTCTGCTACCGATTAATCACACTTCAGCAAGAAACAGACTATCCTTCTCTTGCTCCTTGGATATTGTTCTAGTCCTTCCACAATGTGTGAGAGTCCCAAGGGCCATGGAGATGTGTTTCCATATAATTCTTTCAAAACTTACAAGGCTATATATACCTTTCCTTCAAATGTCTAACTTTATTTTAAATAAAATTTAAATAGTATAATTATAATCATATTTCAAAGTGGTGTGTTTTAAATGGGCATTAGTTGACTCTTTGAGATTTACTTATCAGCCAGAGCTCTAATTTTATGGAAAGTGAAGTTATTATTTTAAAACAACAAATTTAGTGAACTTTTGGAATGATGCCGATTTATAAATTTAGAGTTGTCTGTAATTTGTAAATCCAAATAAACAATAAACATAGAAATGTATAATACTACAATGAAACCTATATTGGAACAGATAAAATGCTCTGATAAAGGTTAAATATACTTGGAAATAGGCTACAAATGTACTTACAATAAATTATCATATACAGTGAAATAATAAAAAATAAAAAATAATAAAAACAAAAGATGAATTATAAAATAAACTACTAACAAAGCTGGAGTGTATAAAATAAAATTGATATCACTATACAAATACATCACATTTCAATGCATATTTTTATATAGATAGGTAGATAGACTTAAATAGATATAGATATGTAATAAATATTAGAAATCTAGACATCTAGAAAATGGGGATAAAATTAAAGACACACCTCAGAAACCCTAGAAGTACACTAGAAGAAAAAAATTTCACAGACAATATTAAACAATGTAAAACTGTGCTCTGACCTATATGTATAAAGTATTATGTGACTATGTATATAGAAATGAGATATTCTGTTTCTAGATGTCAGAGATGGTCTCACAGTGAAAGCAGGACATGCATAAGATGATAAAAATATGTGGTTTCCTTAACTGAAGATGGGAAAATATTTGCAAAACCACAGAGGCTGGAAAAACACTTTGTCATGTCTAGGAATTAAGGAGTAAGTCAGTGAGCCCACAAGGCCAGGCACCTGGGATGGGCTATAGTATAGGCAGGGGTTGGGGACATGAACTGAACCCTAATCGGGAAAAAGATACACCAAGATAGGGAATTTAGACTTGAAACTTCATCAGGACTGTCCAATAGAACTTCTGAAGCAATAAAAATTTATATATCTGCACTTTGCCAAATGAATAATCCAATGATGGGTCACGTGGTTATTGCCTCCTTGACATGTAACTAGATTAGCAAAGAAAAAAAAATTAATTTTATTTAATTTTATAAGGCCCCATGTAACTAACAGCTACTGTTTTGGACAGATCAGCTCTAGACTAATCATCTTACACTAGAAAATGTACTCAAGAGGTACAGAAATTCGTTCCAAAGGGATATACATGTAAGAGAACCAATGCCACGTATTTTTTTCTTAAGACTTCTGGTTTTCCTGTTTCACTTCATAAAAGAAAGAAACTCTTTGCACTCATCCAGATATTACTATTGTACCTAGTCCCAGGGAATAAATATTTGCAACATGTCTGTTGATGCTAGAATGAGTCTAATAGCTAATCAACATTTATTTTTAGAAAATAATGCTATTTCTATAAAATTGTTTCCAACAATTTAAAAAACATCTGGTTGAAATGTACTTGATAGACAATGAAAATATACTTGTAACAGCTTTTTGATATGTTTCATCTGACAAAAAGTTACCAAGATGTGCAATCCAATGAATTTTATTATATTTAGGGAGTTGTGGCAATAATCAGCACAATTTTTAAACCTTTATCACTCTAAAAACAAGTCCCATGCCGGCAATGACACCCTATTTTATCCAACACACCCAGCCCCAGGAAAACACCAGGACACTCTCTGTCTCTGTGAATGTTCTTATCACTGGATTTCATATCAATGAAATTATATAATACATGATCTTGTATGATCATTATCACTTAGTATAATGTTTCCAGCATTCATCCATGTTGTATCAATTATCAATAATTCATTCCTTTTTATTTGTAAGAAAATTACATATTTTATTTATTCATTTATCTTTCCATGGGCATTTGGCTTGTTTCCAATTTTTGGCTATTATATATAATGCTGCTGTGAATATTTGTAAACAAATTTTTGTGTGGACAAATGTTCCTGTTTTCTTAGATAGATGCCTGGGGTGGAATTACTAGGTCATAATGTAACAAACTCTATGTTTAACTTTTTGAGGAGCTGTTAGACTAACATGTGATAGCATATCCTTTCAGAAAATCAGGTGATTTTTTAATGTGTTCATTTTCAACAATATTGAGATATAATCTAATTGACTGACAGGCCATTAAGAGATTTGATGGCATATCATGGAGTGATTTTTGGCATATGAGTCAAATAAGTAATGTTGCTGGGCAAAAAGTGTATAAACATACTTATCAGCAATCAAGAGAAATAATATTTTCACAAGAAGATTAAAGCAATTAATTATTAATAAAAAAAACTTTATAGTAAAATGATTTATAATCCTTTGGTATATATCCAATAATGGGATTGCTGTGTCAAATGGTATTTCTATTTCTAGATCCTTGAGGAATTGTCATACTGTCTTCCACAGCGGTCAAACTAATTTACACTCCCACCAACAGTGTTAAAGCATTGCTATTTCTCCACATCCTCTCCAGCATCTGTTGTCTCCAGATTTTTTAAGGATTGCCATTCTAAGTGGCATGAGACACATGCATACATATGTTCATTGTGGCACAGTTTATAATAGCAAAGACTTGGAACCAACCCAAATGCCCATCAATGATAGACTGGATAAAGAAAATGTGGCACATATACGCCATGGAATATTATGCAGCCATAAAAAAAGGATGAGTTCATGTCCTTTGAAGGGACATGGATAAAGCTGGAAACCATCATTCTCAGCAAACTGACACAAGAACAGAAAACCAAACACCACATGTTCTCACTCATAGGTGGGTGTTGAACAATGAGAACACATGGACACAGGGAGAGGAACATCACACACTGGGGCCTGTTGTGGGGTGTGGGGACTGGGGAGGGATAGCTGGGGGGATTGGAGAGGGATAACATTAGGAGAAATACTTAATGTAGATGACGGAGGAATGGATGCAGCAAACCACCATAGCATGTGTATACCTATGTAACAATCCTGCACAATCTGCATATGTATCCCAGAACTTAAAATATATATTAAAAAGCTTAAAATAAATATTAAAATTTGCCGAAATTAAAAAACATAGGAATAGAAAATTTGCAGAAGCAGCCTAAATGGAAATAAACTTATGAAAAAAAAATCTTCAAAATAGAAAGCATCCATTAACAGCTATGCAAAACCATATTGTAACATGAAGCCAAAAACATGAGATTGCCCCAGAAATCTGAAGCAGTTACTTTTACTGTTTCTATACTTTACATGGTAATATGATTATTTCTGTAACATCATTTTTTAAAATTCTTTAACCAGGATATAACTGAAGTCTACAGTGCAATTAAGACCAGATGTGGAGTGTTATGTTTGAATTTATATGGAGCCAAGGTTTACAAAATCCTGCAGAGAAATTGGCCTAACATTGGGCGTAGAGGACCCTACCCTTATAGGCAGTAAGGAAGGTCGCTTGTAGGCAGCTAGAAAATTAAGAAAATTATGGAGGCTGCAAGGCATAATTCACCCACATTTTCAAGTGCTGCATTTGAAATCTGGTGAAGAAGGCTTCCCGGAGGGTTTCTTATCAGCCTGATAAAAGAGCTAATAATAGAGGCTTTGAAAGTCCCATATAGGATTCCTTATTAAAACTTTTGGACAGAAATTTATCCTGTGGCCTTAGAATAAATAGCTTCTGGCTCTATCTTCGCAAAACAAACTCAAGAGCTATATGGATACTAAATTTACTGCATTAATGAAATAATACATAAAAATGAATCTGGCCTTTTTTGTATAAAAATAACTGTTCCAAATAATTGATGTGTCAAGGGGAAGGACATTGCTTGAAAAATGTGTACAACCTTTGATAAAGAACAAAAGAAACTATTGGATGTTTTTTCAGTGTACTTCTGGTAATGTAGAAGATGATCTTGATATTATCAGATTGTATAAAAATATGGGCACTCTGTTGTTCATTTGTTTAAATAAGTAATAAACTTGATCAGTCAACACCTATGCTGACAAGGGTATTTTAAATCTCTGCTATTTTTTTAAATTTCTAATTCCAGTTGTTCATTGCTGGCAAATAAAGAAATAAATTTTGTATATTGATCTTTGAATCTAAAACCTTGTTATACTTTCTTATTACTTTCAATGGTTTCCCTGAAGATAAGAGTTTTCTACATAGACCATCATGCCATTTGCCAGCAAAGACAATTTATTCATTTCCAATATGCATTATTTTTAAATTTCTTCATTCTGTTATTGACTTCCTGTTTACTTTCTGATCTGACAGAATCCTTTGTATGATTTCAGTTCTAATGTGTTGATATGTGTTTTATGGCTTAGCATATGGCTTATCTTGGTGAGTATCTCATGTGAGCTTGAAGAATTTGTATGTTTTGCCCTTATTGAATGAAGTATTCAATAAATGCCACTTAGATCAAATTTATGGCTAATGTTCAAGTTAACTATATCTTTAGTGAGTATCTTCCTGCTGCATTCGTCAATCACTGATAGGTGTTGTAGTCTTCTATATACTGTGACAAAATTTTAACACATTTTTGTGCCTTTATAACTTTCCTCATCAAACGTGTATATTCCTTCTGTTTATACAGTCTGTACATAAAATTGTTTCTCTTATATATAGTAGTTTTTAGCTTGTAGTAACTTTAACTTCTCATGAAAACCCTAGAAATAATTTTGACTTGTTTTGTGTCCATATTTGTAATTAAAAATCATTTTGTAAGCTTTTTTTTTTTTTTTTTTGGATTAGAGTAAGGGGTACATTCTTATTCTGGAATTTTCTGTTTACATTAGAAAAACAACAAACCCTAATCTTTTCTAGGAACTATGTATTTCCTTTAATTCCTATTTTGATTATGACACATTTAACATAACTGACTCCATTTTGGTTTGGTCTGATGCTTTGGGGCCTAGTGTATGAGCTCAGTCCGAAACACTTAGGCGAGAGTATGACCAAAATTTAGGGTCTTGGCATCACTCTCAGTTACCATCATTTTGGGTTTCTGATTTCAGCATATCATTCAAAGTTTATGGTTCCCTCATGGTCACACATTTATTTCAGCTCTTGTCATTCCAGTTGAAGAGAGAACATCTAACATTCTAGCGATGGCTGAATGCAAACATTTCAAACTTTCAAGATAATACAGTGCACAAGGAAAACTACTACTATAACTATCAGGAAGATAATACCAAGAGTTTGGAGTATGCTCCTATGCTAGGGTTCCCATAAAACAAACAACTAAAGTCAAATAGATCCAAGAATTAGCTAGATAAAGAGTTTACTCGCTTAAACTAAGCAGTCTCTTCATCAGTCCCCTACAACTAAATCTTTATAATACCCAATATGATGTGTTTTTCCATGGGCAATATGAAGGGCCAGCAGCTGCACAAATACTTCTCTGTCTAGCCACTGAGTAATCAAGGGCAATTATATTATTCAGCATAACTTACACAAGAGATTTTTAAGTCTGTGTGTAACCATAGACTTTACAGTAGAATCTTCTATACAGCCTGTTATGAGGGATAAATTTCTAATCATTACCTTATTTACTCCAAACTATGGAATAAAGGATCTAACACTGATGTCCTTGTAGAAGAATGAAGACCTCCTGACAATGTTCTCTTTATCCCTTGGTATAGGTTAAGAAGAATGGACCAATGTTCTGTTTCTGACTGTGAGGCAACATATGTACCATTAAAATTTCTCACCTACATTGGGCCTTCATATTCATCAATTATGGCATGAGTTTATCCATGTATAAGGTTGGCTACAAAACCCTTCACAATATAAATATACCCCATGAGTGCACAAAACAGACCTCCTTTTCACTTGTATATTTCATAGAGGTATAAGCATTGAAAAAAAAATTGAAAGATAAGAGTCTCATCGTAGTAGAGAAGTCTTGATCTGTGATTTTGAGAAAGAGCTGTCCACATCAAGAATGCCGTCTTCTTCTGGGAAGAAACTTCCCTGGTTAGCTTTACCGTAATGGTTCTAATAGGTGTACAGTTTGAAGAGTGTGGAAGGAAGCTTCTGAGTTGTGAGATTATGAACACAAGGTTCAAGTTCCTGAAGTTTTACTGAATCGTGGATGGCAAGGGAAGTTTTTCTCTGATGTTCTCAGAAGATCCACTTGGGATCTAGACTTTGAAGGGGTTGATTGTCCTCAGTCAGCGAACCATGGAAAGCTTGCTTTACTTGCTGATAATACACTGTGACATAATGAGCAACTATTATAACATCAGCACACTAGCATGGAAAAGCTTTTCTACAACCAGAAAACTTGAATTAAAAATGACAATTTCATGAAATCCCTCTAGAAATGTTTAAATGGCCCATCAAGTAGCAGAATATACCTGAAGTTATCATTGTCTTCCAGGATATGTATTTGGCAAACCAAACATTGGTTGTAAACTATTTTAGCAATTTAGAAGTCACCACACAAACATATAAATTTAATTTGGATAATTTTATCTTTCCACGAATAGTCATGGAATCCAGAACTTTTAATAATGAAAGCGTTAAGGATTCAGGAAGGACAAGGCAGCCACCCTAGTTTTTCATGAGTCCATGCTTAACATTGAAATTATGTCCTTTTGAATACCAGTTGTTTTTCCAATTTAGGCGCATAGCACTGATAATTAATGGGTTATCATAGGTAATTTGACTTAGACCTTGGAATTCATTGAAATTGTATACATAGATAATGTTAGTGCTGGCTGATTTTGCAGGAAAATCAGGCAAAGTATTTTCCTGGTATTACATTACTTTTGTCTTGCTTGGGTTAATTGTTTTATAAACCAGGTAATCTCTTCATTCAAATTTTGGGAATTATTAAAGTCCAAATGATATGATTCTAAAGTGATCAGGAATCCATATTCAAGAGTGCTTCTCAGAGTCCATTCATGAATAGACTTCCTCAAAGACCCCATATTCTAGGATTTTGTGTGCTTGCTAATTTTTAAAAACTAACTCAGAAAGAAGCAGTTAACTGTGGAAAGAACTTTAAGTAGTCATAAAGACACAGCTGGCAAGGAAATTTGGTTATTTCTGTGGTCTATAATAATATAATGACCATAATTATGATTGATAGCATATACTCAGACATATTAGAATTTTAGAAACCCCATACAATTTTGGAATATGCTAATAACTTCATTAAAATATAACCTGAAGAAGGTTAAATATTATATCTTCTTTGATAATGCACCCCATGTAAACTAACATGTCAAATAATCCTGTTTATCTCTATTTTAAATGCTTCATGGACGCTCCGTAGCATTCCAAAGTTAGAGGTCAACAAAGACTTAATTGTGAAGAGGAAATTTGATTTTAGGAAGCCCGTCAAATACGTAAAAGGCTTAAAACACTGGACCAAAATAGAATCACAGGTCACCATAAAACAATAGTCATTCATTTAAAAGTGATAATTAAAATATTTTTAAAAACAAATACCTATATGCTTTAATAAAGGACACTCAGTTTTTCAATCGAGAAGACTTAAGACAGCATAAAACAGAATCTATTTTTCTTTCCTCTCTTTCTTCTTTAACTTTTTGCAGTTTACTCAAAAGACAAAAATATTTTACATTCCTTGTTAATACTAAACAAAATTTTGTTCAAAAGAGAAAAACAAATTTTACTGTTATTAGTGTATCAATACTAAAACTATTTTTAATAAAACCTCATAAATATTATCTATCATTTTAAAAACAAATTTTTCATAGAACTTTTGTTTTACATGTTTCCCTGACTTAGTCATTTTTATTTCTTCAACTTGAATACTTGAAGTAACTTAAAATCAGACAAAATTTTTAATACACACTTTTGTTTAATAGCTTTCTTCATCAAAAACAACATTGCTTTTGTTTATATACTCTGATAAAGAGCTGCTACAGAATTATTTCTTTCATATCCAGTACTTTTTAAATCCTAGTGAACCTAATATGTCGTGAAAACCCTAGAAAGCAATTTTGAACTGTTTTATATAAGTATTTGTGGGAAAAAAAATTATAATTGTTTACAAAAATAGCTCTTCAAATTATTGTTTATTAACAGATCTAAATGTATTTAGCTCTTCTATACCAGATAAAAATAACATACAGCAAACCACCATGGCACGTGTATACCTATGTAACATTCCTGCACAATCTGCACATGTACCCCAGAACTTAAAGTATAATTAAAAAAAAAAAAAAAGAATTTCTCTGTGGAAAGTGAGGAAATTAATGCATCCTGCCCTGTCAGAACATTTTGAAGAATGACTTTACTGGTGATTGACAAGAGTATTAAGCACACATATAATGTATTTTGACTTTTCTATATCATTTTAAATTAAAATTTATAATATGATGGAAAAAATTTTATCAAGAAAAAATAATATGTCAAAGTATGTACACTTAAACTCATGTTTAATAATTCATATTTCGGTATCCTAACTTACAGATGACTTGGTCATTTTATAATTATTGATTACTTACACTTTTCCCGTTTAAAAAAAAAGAAGCACAGCTTATTGGTAGCACTCATTTAATTTTACAAAAACATGCTCCCTGAAGCTGAAGCAAATCTAACTGATTTTCAACACAACAATAAAATATAAACACTGTTTTTGGAGTTCTTTTTAAACAGATCTAACATGAGAATCATGTGAAAGATCAGAATCATCTATTTTGGAAACACTGGATTTATCAAATGAATATTTGTTCAACAACTGTTCAAGAACCGTGTTAACATTATATGTAATAATGCTATGTTTTCTAAGATTTGACATTTTCAGCAATTGATAATTACTATATTTTGTAAATGGAAATATCACTACTAAAAACCGAATGCTATAAATAGAACAACTTTTTTGTTTGCAAAGTCAATATGCTCGAGAGATTTGAAAATAATAATAAAAGTGAGATACTTCATGGCAAAATTATCTCAGGGTAAATGCTGCAGCTACATGCTGAGTATACTTGAGGCAAATGGGAAAACGGTTAATTTAGCATGACATAATCCTAAGATTTTGTTACTGAAAAGAGTTGTGATATTATGACACAGGTACCCTCCCTAATGTCTTTCTCCAGTCATTCTGTTTCAAGTAGTCACGTGGCACCCAGGAGGACTATGAACCTCAGGAGTATCAGGACAGAAGACAGAACTGTGAAGACTATACCCAGAGGATCCAACCCTTCTCAAAATAGCTAGGAGGTGAAACAGGAAAAGCAGAGAAAGAAGCGGCTAAATTTGGCTTAATTCTGGCTTATAACTGCTGGTCTAGGCACTCAGAACATGTCTCTAAACTTCATCACAGCCACCTATCCAGAACCCTGAATCCAGAGACTGTAAACCAAAGATGTAAGTTCACAGTCAAATCAAGCAAGTATTTAATTATAATTTACAGCCATTTCTATTTTATCAATAATTTTAAAACTAGCTTTATTTACCAACGATCACATACATATAATATATAGAGACATACAAACACACAGAAGCAGATCTTATAGCTCTCACAAAGGATTTCCATTTACCAGCTATAAAGTAGGTTTTTTTCTTTTCCACATTCAGTCTATCAGTCTTCAATTTACCTGTTTCATTGCCATAAGCAATTGTTAACTAGGCAACAAATTTGCATTTCTAAAAGGACAAATCTTAGGTGGAACAAAAAAATGTATATTTCATAAGCACAGAGCTAATGCTTTAGGCCTAAATATTATAGCATCATTTGCTCAAACCAAAGGGGAAAAAAACTGCTCAAGTAAAAGTTCACTTAAGACAAGATGGCCAGAAAAGCACCTTAAACAAATGTATGACTTATGTAAATTTAAGAAAATGGTAAGAGTTTTGAATATACATTGGCAGATATCCTTAAAATTGGAGATTTCCTTGATAGATGTAACTTTATTTTACAAAACAGTTTCCAAATAGCCAATTAATTTCTAGAAAGGTATCTTTTAGTTTAGTATGGTATTATTTGTTAACTTAGCTACTGTTTCTTAGCTAAAATTACTAAGTTCAGTATGAAGAAAGAAAATATTTTTTATGCCTGGACTCAGCATGGATATATCCATAAAAGAAGCAAGTCTATTTTATCTGTGGGGCTACCTTGTATAAACATCTTATCTAGGATAGCTTTCTTTCCACCTTTAAGATGTGATACTAAGCGAAAAGGTTAGCAGTTTTAATTTTTGTTATCAATTCATTGCTTAAGATTTTTATTTGCCTTTCATAAAGTATTTAAATATTCATCAAAAAAATGAAATGTGTTTTAAAATTTCTGCATATCAATCCCTAGATGAGACTAATTTGGGAGTCTTCATTTTCAAATGTAGTTCTTCAGTGCAGTGTTGTTCATTTGAAATGCTCTATTGTGACTTTACATTTTAGTAAGATTTCACCATTTCTGTAAGACTTGCTGCTTCCAGGGCCAAATACCTAGGCATGTATAAGCCAGAAGGAATTCAGGTCTTCAGAAATTAAGCATCCCATTTTCACTTCAAATGCTGGCTTTGTCTCTTAGGTTCTCTTGATCAACTTAGACAATGATGATTTTTCCTTACCTAAGTGAAATGGTTTGGCTGTGTCCCCACCCAAATCTCAGCTTGAATTGTAGCTCCCATGTGTTGTAGGAGGGATGGGGTGGGGAGTAATTGAATCACAGGGTCTGGTATTTCCTGTGCTTTTCTCAAGGTAGTGCATAGGTCTCACAAGATCTGATGGGTTTATCAGGGGTTCCCACTCTGGCTTCTTCCTCATTTTTCTCTTGCTGTCACCATGAAAGAAGTGTCTTTCACCTCCTGCCATGATTCTGAGGCCTTCCCACTTATGTGGAGCTGTAGGTTCAATTAATCCTCTTTTTATTCCCAGTTTCCAGTATGTCTTTATCAGCAGCATGAAAACGAACTAATACACTAACATGCAAGAAAAATAAACAAATGGATAGAACACAAAAATCCCTGCAAATTTCCAAAAGAGAACACTTACCACAATCCTCAGTTGCTCTGAGAGAATGATGAACACAATGGCCCTGATGGGTACCTCACTTGGTCACCTGGCATTCCTGAGGGTTGCAGAAAGTTCTATTTTGTATCACTCTTCTGACACCATCTGCTCAAAGAAAGAAAAAAAAAAAAAAAACTATGGCTAAATTAAATTTAAAAGAGCTCAATTGAGCAAACAACAATTTCAGAATTGGGCAGCCTTCCAAGCAAGAGTAGGCTCAGAGACTACAGTGCAAACACATCATGGAAGAATATTTACAGAGAGAAAAAGGAAAGTGAGGTACAGAAAATAGAAGTGAGGTACAGAAACAGCTGGATTAGTTACAGCTCAGCGTTTGCCTTATTTGATCATAGTTTGAACAGTTGGCCACTTTTGATTGGCCAAATCTCAGTGATTGGCCCAAGATAGGCTATAGTCTTCTTACAACTCCATTTACATTGTAGATCATGATGTCAAGAGGAACCATTAGGCCAAACTCAAAATACATAAGGAGGCAGCTTTAGGCTAAACTCAATTTAACAAGTGATGTGTCTATTACTCCTTTCAGTTCTATCAGGTTTTTATTTTTCTCACATATTTTGCTACTCTGTTGTTAGTTGTATATACATTAAGAATTATTACATCTTGTTGGAGAATTGACTCATTTTATCATTATATAATATACATCTTTAGTCCTGATAATCTTGCCCATTCAGAAATCTGCCTTTGGATTAATGTAGCTCCTCCAGCTTCAATTAGTATTATTAAGGTACACTTTTCTCCAACCCTTTACTTTTAACCTCTTTAATTCTTCACATTTAAGTGGATTTCGTATAGGCAATATATAGTTTCCTAGTTATTTACTCAACTGTGACAATCTCTGTCTTCAAACAATTGTATTTATACCATTCACATTTAAAATAAATTTTAAATATTTAATACCATTTCTAACAGTTTTATATTTATTGCATTTGTTACCGTTTTTTCTCTTTTACCCTTTCTTCTCTTCTCTACGTTGTTTGTACTTAATTGACCATTTTGTATGCTAAATTATGAGATCTCTTCCCTTAGATTGCAATTTTTTTTCTATTACCTTTTAGTAGATATCCTGGAGTTTGCAATATATATTTTTCATTTCAACTAACACTATACTGCTCCAAATACTGCTGTGTATTTTTTAATGCAAGTAACTTATTATAGAATACTTCTAATTTTTCCTCTCATTCTTGTAATATTGCTGTCATTCATTTCACGTCTGTTTGAAATAATCATTTAATACAGTTCTTTATTGCTTTAAACAAATAATTACGTTTTAGATCAACTGCAAATATGAAAATATTTAAATATTTTCTTTTTTTCTACTCTGATGCTTTTCTTCTCTTTATTGGAACTAAGTTTCAGGCCTATATAGTTTTCACAGTGTCTACAGAACTTATTTTAACTCTGTAGATGAGATCTACTAGCAATAAATTCTCTTTGCCATCTAGTTTGGGATTTTCTCTTAACCCATCTTCAAATTCACTGATTGTTTTCTTAGCATGCCAAGTCTGCTAATGAGTACATATATTTAAAACATTCTTTGTTTCTGCTACTGTGGTTTTTTTTGTTTGTTTTTTTTTTTTTTTCATTTCTAGCATTTTCTTTTATTCTTTATTAGGACATCTATATCTATGCTTACATTATCTATCTGTTTTTTACATGTTATCTACTTTACTCCAGTATAGTCCTTAACATAGTAATCATAATTTTTTAAATACCCTGTCTCATATCTGAATCCTGTGTTATAACTGAGTCTGGTTCTCATGACGTCTTTGTATCTTCAGCTTATGTTTTATTTTTGTTCTTGTTTTTGACATGCCTTGCACATGCTATATTACCCACACATATGTGTAATAGGTACTGAAATAAACAGATTTTGAATGTCAGGATTTATGTTAATCTGGCTGTGAGTTGTTCTGTGCTTAATCTTTGTTGTGCATTCTAAAAACATCCGAATAAATCTCTTTCATTGTGCCTGTGTCCTGAGCTTGTGACTTTCACAAGTATTTGTTCAGTTATTGCATTTATTTTCTCCCAACCTCCTATTTCTTTCACGGCTGCAAATTTCTTGATTTATTTTCTTGAAGAAAGACCTCACCTCTATACACTATGATTTTATTCCTCTGGGAAGAAATCCTCTTCCCAAATTGGAATTAAGTGTCAAAAGTAAGCTTTGGTAGAGTCTTCTTTTACAGAGAGTAGGACTTTCTCTATGGAGAAGGTTCTTCATGTTTATTTCAATGGGCATTTTTCCTGACAAGCATACTGACTACTTTAGAGACCCCTAAAAAGTTTTGTAGATGAATTTTATGTTCTTAAAAAGCCCAAGGAAATCTTCATTGTTCAGTCTTCAGCATCACACAAAAATTAACAATTTACTATAAGTTCTCACACCTGCCTCATATAAGACTTGGAGCTCCTCAAGATCAAAGATTTTCCTGTTTTTCTTTTTCATTGTCACACAACTAGTACCTTTCATAATGCTTGGTATAGAACTCATGCTTTAAAAATATTTTTTCTGAGACATACTAATAAATAAGCACTCAATTTATTTCATGATGGTTTGGCAAATAAATGCCTATTTGTGGCCACATAGTACACTAGAATCCAATAAGAAGAAAACAGAAAGAAAGATTTAAGTATTAAAAATATATAAGTAAGTTTTAAGTAATGAAAGGGTTCATTCCAACTCTTATTAATTTGAAAGTCAACATTTCTTTATATAAAAATATGTCTGCCTACTAAGTCTACCAAATATTACAGAACAGTAGATAAAATTCCAGGGAATCTCAATTATTAAAAATGTAAATCATGTTGAATTTGATCATTACTGGAATTGTGGCAGTTTACTATTATTTATTAAGCATTGCAACCTGTGACATTTTGATTCATAAATATTTTAATGTTCTTTATAAGATTAAATTGTTTCCTAAATTTAATCGCAAAATTAAACAGATCATTTATTAAAATTGTACATTATAACACTGTAGTAGGACATGTCACACTTTTAATACAGACCTGGATAAATAATGAATAATCTTAATACATGAGACCAATAATTGAAGACTGTATGTGGACATAGAGTGTTTAAATCACTCGATATTATACAGGCATTGCTAAAATAACCTTTGGCTTATAGATTTGCTATCTAGACTATAAAACGAAGTGCTAGAGTGCCATCTCCTGGAAAGTATGATGATCTGGAAGAGGAGGTGTGATTGAATATGAATTATTTATTTAATAAGTACTTCAGATTAATCAAAACAATGAGGAAGGTTAAAGGGAAGGATAAGCCTACAGATTTCTCTTCTCAGGTAATAATTGTGTTTTAATATAGAGTAATAGAAGATTAAATATTTCACTCTTATATGTAAATTATTATTTCTTTACCTTTCAGAAGGTTACATCAAAATACACCATTACTTTGATATTAATATTCAGGACATTTGCTGAGCTTACAAAGCACATAAGGTAAATCATTTCGGGTCATGAAATTAACTTCCTGTTTAAAATCAGTTAGGACTCTCACTTTATAGAGGCCCCTCACTCATTTTTCTAATCTATGACCATTATCAAAAATTGTTAAAATATGTGGCTATAAAAGGTATTCAAGTCATTTAGTGAAAGGTTGTACGTTTACTGAGAATACATTTCTGTACCTAATATCAATCCCAATCTTAAACTCTCTCTTCTTTATTTTTTTCATGTATAACAAAAAGCCTTCAATAGTTTACATCTATTTTTACATATTTCCTATTAGAAAAGTCATTATATTGCTCCATAAAGCTCCCTATGCTCAATATTTAACCTATTTCATCTTAAATTTCTATCAGTGGAGTTAATACTTATGAATATATTTTATTTTTTTCTTTTCATATTGACATAACTTTTGCTATTTTGTGTTAAATTTCTAAATATTTTAAATTATTATCAAAAATATTTTATTGCACTATTAACAAATATGTAACAAAACTTTGTCACACAAATCACTATCAGGTTTTCGGCTCACTTTTTTTTTAATGGCCAATATATTAGTCACATTATTCGAATGGTATTTTTGTAATATTGCATGGGAAATATTTTAAAAGTGGTACATTAGACTTACAAAAAAATCATATTAATGATAATATTTATTGATTCACTATCAGTTATTAGTTGACACTCTACAAATCTACAAATAAATATACTGTAACAATACAATAAAATACAATATACAATGAAAATTATCCCTGTTTTCCACATAAATTATCCACCAAACAACTACAAATGTCAAAACTACACTGTTATTAGTTATTTGCTATATACTAGTTTGTGTTGAGAAACCATGAAAATGATTACTATGTAAGAATAAGTGGATTAATATTTTTTAAGTTTTAAAACTTTCTTTGAAACTTTATTAAATGTATTGTAGAATTACGTACAACATACTGCATCCATTTAAAGTAGGCAATTCAGTGAGTTTTAACAGCTGTGTACACCATTGTAACCATCAGCAAATTGGTAATAGAGAACAGCTCTCCAACCACTGGCTTTAGGGAACAATTACTGGCAATTTTAACATCATAATTCTTTGCATTTTTATATAAATGTAATCTTGTAGTATGTAATTCTTTTTTTCTAGTTTCTTTTACTCAACATATTAATTCTGACACTCCCCTATGTGCTTGTGTTTACCGGCAAACTTTGCTATTTTTAATGTTTATTTATTGTACCTAATTTATTTACTGTTAATACAATTTTACACTAATTTTTGACTTGGGTGATATTGTTATAGCTACTGTAAATAGTAGTGTATATGGTTTTGTGGAAACATAAGTTTTCACTTTTTCTTGGATAAATATCCAGGGGTACAATGTACGTATCATAAAGTAAGTTTATGTTGAATGTAACTGCAAAGCCTCTCTTGGATATATCAGCAAAAAGACTCTTCTTTTTCCCATGAACTCTCACGGCCTGCCTTATATATCTACTTTCTGGAAATAATCATATTGTCTTGTGTGTTAGTTACATGTACAGACATGCTTTCTTTACATAAACTCTACTATTAAAAATCACATGAAGACAGAGACTTTTTATCATTTTTTCTATTTTCATATACAATATTCCCTCCATCAAAGAAGGTGTTTAACAAGTACATGTTTCAAAAATAAAAAGTCTTAATTTCAATACAGAAATCTTTTCATATATTTCAGTTTGGTTCCACTCCCCTTGACATGAGGTACTTAGCAGTGTACTTTCTACTATTCAATACCTATTAGTATTGTTTTAAAAGATAATTCAGTATTGCTTTTAAGGACATGTGAATGGTAAGAGTGCAGTCAAGTTGTTTTTCCCATGAAGAAACATGAGATTATGGTGTGTGATCAAATCACAGGAATAATAAAAGCCTATAGAGACACAGGTGTTACAATAAATAAACTTGATACTTGGAGAAAACATCTTAAAGGCCTATTTTGAGATGACTGATATGTAGCAGATTTTGTTCTAACTGAGATAGGAATGAACTTTAAAAATGAGTTCTTGCCTGGTGTAAACCATCAGTGGGACTTCAACATTGGTTATTCTTACTGCCTTCTTTGAAGGTCAAGATTGCATGCTGACCAACAAGAGACAAAGGCAAGAAATAAGAACTTGGCCACCAGAAATGAGATTAAATGTGATTTTATGAATATGAAATACCTTTTAAAAAGTCAATGTGCTAATTAAAAGTGCTCTTGGACATGAATAAGCCAGATATCTCAGCAATATTTATAGATACAATCACTGCATTAGACAAGCCAAATGATATATCCAATATACCAAGAACTTTTCTTTCTTCATCAGACATGAGTAGTAATTATGCATCACCTTAAAAAAATGTGTTTGTCATGTTCTGTAGAAGATTCTGAATCCACAAGAGTGTTTTAAAGATTTTTTGAGAGAAAAGATACTAACATAAAAATTTACTATGATTTGAAGAGAGAGAGCACAGGGACACAATCACTGGCTATATATATTTTAATCATAAAATTAATTTTAAAAATGAATTCAGTTTCACTGTTTTAAATAGCTCTTTGCTTTAAATAATTTTACTGGAATGATTAAAACTCAGCTGAAAATTGTTGACAGTTTGTATCATCAAGTATATTAAATTTAGAAGTCAAACAGGTAATTACATTTGGAATATTAAATATGTATTATACGGGTGGCATTATCCAAAAGAAATAGATAACTGATTTTAAAAGATTATTCCTAAGAAACAGATAAGAGAGAGAAAATGAACAATCTGTAAATATAACATTTCATAGCACTGATTTAAATTATTAAGGTAAATAATTTTAAAAGGCTAATTTTTCTGGAGTATTTTAATTAGTCTTAGTTTTAATCTATCAGTCATTTACATTTTATCGTAAATAAGCTCTACCACAAATCACCTTTCTCTTTATGTATTGTATTTACATTTTTCTCCTATTCCATTAAAACTCACACTTTTCAAAGGAGTATGTCCTGGCTTGAAATGTATATCAACTTCTAAATAAATAAAATTATGAAGCTTCCAGATTTAACTCCTGATAAGAGGCCTGCTCCTATCGGACAAATCACATGGATCACTACACACAATTTGTGTAAGCTTAAAGGCAAAACAAATAAAGCCTAAGAGATAACAGTTCAAAGCTTGATATGAATACTTACTAGCTATGTGATCTTCAATGAATCACCTAACCCTTTTTGTATTGATACATGATAATCATACATATTTTGGGGCACATATAATATTTTCATACATGCATATAATGTGTAATGATTAATTCAGAGTAATAACAATATTCATTACTTCAAACATTTACTATTTCTTTGCCTTGGTAACATTTTTAATCTTCTAGTAATTTTGAAATGTACACTAAATTATTGTTAACTATTGTCACCCTACTGTGGTATTGGTAAATACAATTTATTATATATTATATCGTTTCAAACACTAGAGCTTATTTTTTCTAATTTTATTTTTGCACCCATTAACCAGTCTCTCTTCATCCTCCCACCCCTTTACCCTTCCCAGCTTCTGGCAACCATCAACTAACCCCTTTCATGAGAGCAATGTTTTTGGCCCCTACATATAGGTATGGATGTGTGATACTTCTCTTTCTGTGTCTGGCTTATTTCACTTAACATAATATCCTTCAGTTTTATCCACGTTGCTACAAACAGATTTTAAGCCACAGTTTCTATATTTGTAAAGTGAGACCAGTAACTATTTCTTTGCATAGATTTTCTTTGACAATTATAGGCTATTTATTTAAAAACCCTGAACCCAGTAATGGCCCAATAAATAGTACTTATTTTACAATCAGGCACTTCTAACTTGTAATTAAAAATCTCTAATGTCCTTCAAAACTTCTGAATGTTTGTCAGAAAATTTTCATGATTTATCCATCTTACTCAATGTCTATTCAAACTTTCTCCAAGATTTATGTAATCAATTTGAGGATTGAAGGCATAGTTAGAGATATACCTTTGTGAATTACTTTAATAAAAGGGTGGTGAAGCAATACAGCATGTCATATACTGTTTGGACAGTCTCATCAATTTGCCTCTGCAAATTAAATTGTGTGGCAGTTCCTGGACACAGAAAGCAGAAGTACTCTTGGAAATCTTTATGGATTATCTAGATTTTCCCACATTTAAATCACATGTCTTAAATTTCTTCATTATGGCTTGTTCCCATCTAATTAAAATATAAACTATTGTTATAGCTCTCTCTCTCTATTCTCATTGATTTAATTTAAAATAAAGTTGACACATTTCTCCATTGCTTCTACTTTTTGGTTTAAGCAAGAAAATGCTGACTCATAGGCAATGATGTTAGCCCATTGGATCAGAGTATATTGGAAATCAAGGGAGTCGTAATGCAAAAATATAAATATATAAAATGTATATTTGCAGATTGTTGTATATTGAGACATAACTAGTAAACAATAAGACTGAACTATTAAATTATTAGTGAATAAGAGCAATTTGGTGTCTTTTAATATCTGTATACAGACATTAATGTATAAATGGATGTATTTATCCAGCATGTAAATTTTGCTATGTGCCTAACAAGCACGAGATACAATAATAGATACTTGAAATATATAAAGTTATTTAACTTTTAGGAGCCCATAGCATAACAAAATGAAGACATATCAATAAATAATAATAAATAAATAAATAAAAATAGAGAAAGTAGATCAGTGTTCTAAATCACAATGCCAAAGAAAAAAATCTCACATAATATGTCAAGGAAAAATGACACACAATAAAATCAAGTCAAAAGTCTGAAAGAAAATTATAGTACATTTTTCAGACCCTTGATCATGAATTTAAGTTAGGTTCTACATGGTAGGCAATAAGAAAATTTCAAAAGTTTTGCAAATAAGAAGAAAATGGTTAGAACTATATTTTAAATCATTAATATTCTAAAACAATAAAAGTTGATCCTGATTTGAGAGAGGAGACAGGAGTAGAGATCAACACAAGGGAATAACTAGAGGTTTGTCCAAATGAGAAGCAATAAGGGATTATTCTATGGCAGAGCAGTACAAATCAGTAGAAAGAGATATATTTGAGAGATTATAAGAAGATAAAATTGAGAAGTTTTGAAAAGTAGCTATATACTAGTTGTTAACAAAAACTCTAATTTTGTAATAAAAATTATGAAAATTGAAAGTTCTAGCCAGAGCAATCAGGCAAGAAAAAGAAATAAAGGGTATTCAATTAGGAAAGGAGGAAATCAAATTGTCTCTATTTGTGGACCACATGATTGTATATTTAGAAGACCTCATTGCCTCAGCCCAAAATCTTCTAAAACCGATAAGCAGCTTTAGCAAAGACTCAGGATACAAAATAAATGTGCAAAAATCACAAGCATTCCTATACACCAATAGCAGACAAACAGAGAACCAAATCAAGAGCAAACTCCTATTCACAATTGTTACAAAGAGAATAAAATACCCAGGAATACAACTAACAAAGGATGTAAAAGACCTCTTCAGGGAAAACTACAAACCACTGCTCAACGAAATAAGAGAGGACACAAACAGATGGAAAAACATTCCGTGCTCATGGTTAGGAAGAATCAATATCATGAAAATGGCCCTACTGCACAAAGTAATTTATAGATTCAATGTTATCCCCATCAAGCTACCAATGACCTTTTTCACAGAACTGGGAAAAAAACACTTTAAATTTTGTATGGAACAAAAAGAGAGCCCACATGGCCAAGAAAATCCTAAGCAAAAAGAACAAGGCCTAAGGCATCATGCTGTCTGAATTCAAACTATACTACAAGGATGCAATAATCAAAACAGCATGGTACTGGTACCAAAACAGAGGCATAGACCAATGGAACAGAACAGAGGCCTCAGAGGCAACACCACACATCTACAACCCTCTGATCTTTGACAAACCTGACAAAAACAAGCAACGGGGAAAAGATTCTCTGTTTAATAAATGGTGTTGGGAAAACTGGCTATCCATGTGCAGAAAGCAGAAACTGGCCCCTCCCTGACACTTTACACTAAAATTAACTCCAGATGGATTAAATATTTAAACATAAGACCCAACACCATAAAAATCCCAGAAGAAAACCTAGGCAAAACCATTCAGGACACAGGCATAGGCAAGGACTTCATGACTAAAACACCAAAAGCAACGGCAACAAAAGCCAAAATAGGCAAATAGGAAATAATTAAACTTCAGAGCTTCTGCACAGCAAAAGAAACAATTATTACAGTGAACCAGCAACCAACAGAATGGGCAAAAAATTTTGCAATCTACCCATCTGACAAAGGGCTAATATCCAGAATTTACAGAGAACTAAAGAGGATTTACAAGAAAAAAACAAACAAACTCATTCAAAGTAGGCAAAGGAATGAACAGACCCTTTTCAAAGAAGATATACATGAGGCCAACAAACATATGAAAAAATGCTCATCATCACTGGTCATCAGAGAAATGCAAATCAAAACATGCAGCTATCATCTCAAGCCAGTTAGAATGGTGATCATTAAAAAAATCTGGAGACAACAGATGCTGGAGAGGATGTGGAGAAGTAGGAACACTTTTACCCTGTTGGGAGTGTAAATTAGTTCAACCATTGTGGAAAACAGTGTGGTGATTCCTCAAGGATCTAGAAATAGAAATTCCATTTGACCCAGCAATCCCATTACTGGGTATATACTCAAAGGAATATTAATCATTCTGTTATGAAGACATATACATATGTATGTTCATCAAAGCACTGTTTATAACAGCAAAGACCTAGAACCAACCCAAATACTCACCCATGATAGACTGGGCAAAGAAAATGTGGCACATATACACTATGGAATAGTATACAGACATAAAAATAATTTGTTTGTGTGCTTTGTAGGTACCTGGATGAATCTGGAAACCATCATTCTCAGCTATCTAACACCAAGAACAGAAAATCAAACATGGAATGTTCTGACTCATAGTCAGGTGTTGAACAATGAGAACACATGGTCACAGGGAGGGGAGCTTCACACACTGGGGTCAGTTGGGGGGCTGTAGGGGAGAGATATTGGGCTGTGGGGAGGGATAACGTGGGGAGAAATGCCAGATATAGATGATGGTGTGTTGGAGGCAGCAAACCACCTTGCCATGTATGTACCCATGCAACAACCAGGCATGATCTACACAGGTACTCCAGAACCTAAAGTACAATTAAAAAAAAAAAAAAGGAAATAATAAATAGTAAATAGTGAAGTTATACCTTTAAAGGGCAAAGTGGTTGCAGACACATGTTATAGAAACTAAGCTGACTAAGTGTACTCTAGAAGAAGTAGTATATTATTCTAAAGTGATTTAATGATTGCATTTACATTCATGAGTTAACACAATACCTCTCTGTAGAGAATTTTTTTAAATTTTGTTTTAATTTTCACGAGTAATTTTAATTTTGAAGCACATCAGATATTTTCGTACATGATACATAATATTCACATTATTAAAAAGTATGTATTTATCCCTTTCAAACCTTATCCTTTGTGTTACAAACAATCCAATTATATCCTTTTAGTTATTTGTAAATGTACAATTAAATTATAGTTGACTATAGTTACCATTTTGTGCCATCACATACCAGGTCTTATGCATTCTTCGAACTATTTCTTTGTACCCCTTAACCTTCCCCACCTCACCCCTGCCCCCTCCCACTACCCGTCCTATCCTCTGGTGACCATCCTTCAATTACCTATCTCTATGAGCTCAGTTGTTTCGATATTTAGATGCACAAATAAATGAGAACACTTGTTATTTATTTTTCTATGTCTAGCTTATTTTACTTAACATAATAACCTCCAGTTCCATCCATGTTGTTGCAAATGACCAAGTTTTATTTTTCTATGGCTGAATTGTATTTTATAGTCTACAAGTACCACAGTTTGCTTTATCCATTCATCTGCTGATGGACACTAACGTTGCTTCCAAATCTTGGCTATTGCAAATAGTGCTGCAACAAACATGGGAGTGCAGGTATATATTCTATCTGTTGAATTCTATTATTTGGTGTATGTACCCAGAAGTGGGATTGCTGGATCATATATTAGAATATTTTTAGTTTTCTGAGTAATCTCCAAACCATTCTCCATAGTGGTTGTATTAATTTACCTTTCTACCAACAGAGTATGAGAGTTCTCTTTTCCTCATATCTTTGCCAGCATTTGTTATTGCCTGTCTCTAGGTAGAAGGCATTTTATCTGTGGTGATATGATATTTCAGACAATTCTTATACACTCAAAAATGCCCAACATATATCTAGAGTTCCCTAATTGTTTTACTAACATTCTAAATTTCACAAGACTCAAATTTAGCTTTTAATTTCCCTGCAATCTGTTCTTATTTCTTCACTCTCTAGCCCAGCTAATGGCTTCACTATAAATCTGCTTCCTACACACATAGACAAAAAAAAAAAAACAAAACTATTTTTCATGAGTGATGATTATTACAGTGTTCTCTTTGACTTTGTCTTCTCCATTTTAAATAACTCTGAAGGGTCTGAAATTTACCATACTTTCAAGGTAACTGAAGTCATGTTTCATGCAAACCTTCATGAAAACAGGAGACATTAGACTTCTCAGTTGGAGGGAAGACCTGTGTTTCTTATATAAGCAGCATGAGTTTCATGTTCAGATTTCTGGCCCTTGCTTTCCCAACACAAGAGGGGCCACATGGAGTGGTCCAGTCAAAAACCACACACAGTGAGTTTTTAATCACAGCTGAGAAACTCCAAACTTAGAAAATCCTAGTTGTATTAAAGGAGCCAGTAGAACACCCTCCAGATCTTTGCCTTTGACAATGACATTATCTTTATAATGGCCAGGAATCATATCTGCCCTCTTCCCTGAAGAGAAATCATCTCTCTCTCTCTATTTTCCAAAGCTGCTTGTTATACAAACATCCTTGACAAAATAGTCCAGAAAGTTGATATAGAAATATTACAGAGAATCATCTCCCAATACTCATAACCTGTCATATCTGGCTCCCAATCTTACCACTAAATCCTTGGGAGACACCATTCTCCTGTTTCCATGAGCTGAACTCTTTTTAAATTCCACATGTAAGTGATTTTATACGATTTGCCTTTCTCTGTCAGGGTTATCTCACTTAACCTAATGTCCTCCAGGTTCATCCATGTTGTCACAAATGGCAGGACTTTATTTCTTGTCTGTGACTGAATAATATTCCAGTGTGTATATACCTGTTTTTACAAATGTCTATGTCTAGACACATCTCCAATCATCTGTTGGTGGACATTTAGGTTGTTCAAATATCTTTGCTAATGTGAGTAATGCTGAAATAAACATGGGGTTATGTATATCTCCTTGAGATATGACTTTTATTTTCTTTGGGAATATGCCAAGAAATGAAGAAATGAGATTAACCATATGTTAATTTTTTGTTTGTTTTTTGAGGAACCTCCAAACTGTTTTCTGAAGTTGGGAGAGGTGATATATCACTGTGGTTTTGATTTGTATTTCTCTGATGATTAGTTACGTTGAGTACTTTTTCATATACCTATTGTCCATTTGTATGTCTTTTTTGAAAAATGTTGATTTAATTCCTACATCCATTTTCAATTATTTGTGTGTGTGTATGCGTTTTGCTATTGAGTTGCACGTCTTTCTTATATATTTTGGATATTAACACCTTATCACATATTTATGAATGTTCAGCACAACATTGTGTCTTTTCTCACATAACATTGTAGTATAAACATTCTCTACCATCTCAATATTCCTAATAAATATATTTTACAGTGTTGAATATTTAAGTTATTTATGCATTTTCCTCATTATATTGCAATTCCTTTGTGTGTTTCCTTATAAGATTCCTACAACAGGAATACAGGATAAAAGAGGGAGAACACTTACATTTCCAAATTTCTTTCATATTAACCTGGAGTGTTCTAATTTAAACTTTTACCAGCAGGAGATATGCAACCAACTCACCACAACTCCATCAGTATCCTTATATTTTAAAAATATTTTTATTTCAATAAGTGTAAAACATCATACTATTTTTTACATTGTTATTCACTTTACTCTTATTACATCTGTAGTTAAATTTTAATATATTTATTGACAATGTATCTATTTTTATAATTTTTAAAATTATCTTTACTGTCTCTTTATTAGTATGCAGGGTATTTTCTCCTATTGATTTATAAACTAAATATTAAATTAATATACTAAATATATTAATATTAAATTAACATACTAAGTATTAACTTTTGAAGCACACGGCTTTACAATTTTATGGATTTACAACTACTTCTTTTACCTTTTGTGATATAAACAAATTAATATATGTTTAGAAAATAGCTCCTTAGCCACCACTAAAGAGTCATCTACCATCCATATTATTGCTTGATTACATTTCTTTTGTTCACTTGGAGTATTTTGTATAATTCCAAACATTTTAACTTGGATACTACTCTTTTGTGGGAGGTAGGTATGAGTTCAGATATTTTTTTCAAGTTTCCCATATCATTTATTTTAAAAACAAACAAACAAAAAAAAAAAAAAAAAAAAAAAACACCAACTCCATTGCAATTGTTATATGATTCTTCATTTTTTAAAATTAATTTCCTATACATAGCTTCCACAAATTTTCATTATTATTATTATTATTTGAGACAGTGTCTCACTTTGTCACCCAGGCTGGAGAGTCATGCAGCTATCTCAGCTCACTGTAACCTCCACCTCCCAGCTTCAAAAGATTCTCCTGCTTCAGCCTCCCAAGAAGCTGAGACTACAGGTGTGTGCCACAACATCCAGCTATTTTTTTTTTTGTATTTTTAGGAGAGATGAGGTTTCACCATGTTGGTCAGCCTGGTCTTGAACTCCTGACCTCCAATGATCTGCCCACCTCGGCCTTCCAAAGTGCTGGGATTACAGGAGTGAGCCCCGCTGCCCAGCCACAAAATAAGTTACTATGCACACCAGAGACCATCTCAGAACTCTTTCATTCAGTTGTTCATTCAGGTGTATACATATTCGACAATATATTTTATTATTTTTATCTTTTTAATATCTTATGCTTTTATTAAGACAAGTTTCCACTTGTCTCAATCTTTTCCAAAATTTGTATGGCATTTGTCCCTTAATTTTTAAAATAATCACTTTGGTGACAGCCTATATTTTCTCTTGGGAAGGAATATTAACCTAAAATATCACATAATTCCCAGGTGCTATATTTTTATGCATGAAAATATAGTTCTTTCTCCAGAGACCATCTTTAAATCAATAAGCCATCTGTGCCTGATATGAGGGTTCTGTTAAGAGATGCCATAATGAATCATGTCTAAAACTGGAGCAGGGAATATGGAGTCATTTAAGAATTTTTTATTGAATATGGGGTTAATGTACACAAAGAAGCCCCTCTTGTAATAATATAATATGAGATTATAGTGGAAGTTTCTAATATAATAAAATTCTGGAAAAAAGACAGTATATAAAGTAACATCTTTTAATAAGTTCAATGTTTAATAGTCTTCAGTGGAAGCTTTGAAGAGCTGATATTGCTGGGGGTCTGGAAATGCTGGAATCTTCACAAACTGAGACATATCAATGGTTTGAGCTTCCCTCCTAAGGTGTAAAGGCAGTCTAGCCTCAAGCTCCAAAGATGATAACAAGATGGAATGCCAATCAATCACATTTTATTTTGACTTTTAGAAAAATTCTGCCAAGATGAACTATAAAAATAAACACAAATGGGATTTATGATAGTTTTTAGGAGGTGCCTTGGGCCAACTTTTAAGATCAATGAATGTGTTTTTGACTCTAATGCTTAGAATGACTCCATTATATACCTTGGAGTAAATAGCTTATCTAACGTTATTCTTTTGGAAAATGCAATAAATGGAATTTTCTTCATCAAAACAAAGTGTATATTGTTAGAATAAAGTTAAAGTTATTGATTCCTCTATAAAAAGTTGTTATAAATCCTGAAATAGTACTGAATTGTGTAGGTCACAGAGGACTTCTTTCTGGAAATGTCATATATCTATTTCTCCACTGGAGCATAATATCTAGAAATAAACTTTTATGAACCAGAAGGAAAAGATGGAGGCTACATGATCTAGCAAAGGAATAGTAAATTACAGAAGTTTAGAAGCACTCAAAGGAGAACAAAAAACAGACATCACAATCCATTTTCATTTGACAAAAATTTCTAAAATGCCTACAAGCTCATTGAAAAGCGCCAAACTTAGAGAAAAATAACCCTAGGGGCATAGAATTAAAATGAACACTTATTTATATGGAATTGCTAACACACATATATTACCACCACATGTTTTGCTACACACTCTTTTATGCATATTAGCATAAAAACCTAATATACTGATCTGCATATCACATATGTGAACTCTTGGTGGGAAATGGATTCTTCCTAGATTATTAAATCACTGGCAAGAAGATATCAATGATACATTTATAAGTCTATTCACTTTTAGTGGAGGAAATTACTAATATAATGACTTATAGCAAAAATTGTGTAAATCTCAAGGTTCCATTGGAAATAAAATGTATTTATTGATTTACTCACCCTTTAATAAACATGCATTTTGTACCAGTATCCTCCCAAATACTGTGATGGTTCTATAGATGAAAAGATCTATGAGAATTTGTCTTTAAAAAGACCTCACAGTCCAGGATAGACTGGTGGCGAAGCTTATACAACTGAGAGCCAAGATTCTTTAATTTTCAAATGCATTGGAAATATTTATTTATTTACAAAAGCAAACTTATCTTTGATAAACTCAAAATCATAGTACTGAAAACTGAAAATAACACAAAAGGTCACTTTACATAGAAAAAAAACTGACAGATTACATGATAGGTTGGGGACATGAAACTAGTATGGGGCCCATCAGACTAGACTTGTATTCTTTTAACTATTCCTTCTGGTGGTTCCTATGGTCCAGTCAGTAGAGCATGTCCAGTTAATTCCAAACAGTATGTTTAGTCTCAGTTATGGAAATGAACTTTTCAGATATAAACTTTTTATCAACATAAATTCTTGTTTTTACTAATACTGAAATTTTGTTGTTACTAATATTGAAAATATAGGGCTGTTGGGGTGGCTCACACCCATAATTCCATCATTTCATGAGGCAGAGGCAGAAGGGTCACTTAAGCTCAGGAGTTTGAGACTGGCCTGGGAAATATAGGGAGATCATTTCTCTACAAAAAATTAAAAAATTCACCAGGCATGATTGTGCACACCTGTAGTCCCAGCTACTGGGAAGGCTGAGGTGAGAGGATCACTTGAGCCCAGGAGGCAGAGGTTGCAGTAAGCCAAGATAACATGTCATTGCACTCCAGCCTGGGCTACCAATCGAGACCCTGTCTCATTAAAAAAAAGAAAACATTTGCTGCCATAGTACAATAAAAAATATTAAGCAAACCATCACTTAATGTAGAAAAGCATAGTAATACAGAAAAGAATACAACTTTCTGTGAATAAAAATAATAAGAGGCAAATGCAGGGAAATTTCTCAATCCCTTTGCCAACTTTATCTTATAAACTACGTGGTAAAATGCTGAGTGGGAATTTTTATGCCATCACAGAATTTCTGCCAAGAACAAAAGCTTAGGGCGGGAGTCACAAGTTATCTGCATGTTCTAAAGAGAATGACAAGAAGTTCCAGGCACTCCCACCAGCATTTATTAAAGCTATATTTTCACAACCTTAGGGTAGACAAACTGTGCCAACAAAAGAAGAAAACATCAATAAATTGGATATTTTCAAGTTTAAAAATTTCTGTTCTTAAAAAGATACCAGGTAGGTTAGTGAGATGATCAATATGATAATCCATATTAACTTGATTTAGTCATTTCACTTCATATACATAAATTAACATACCACATTATAACCAATAAGTGTATACAATTATGATTTGTCAACTATGAAAAATATTAATAAAAATACATGAAAAAGACAACAATAAAAAATAAAAAGGAAAGCCATAGAGAGGAGAAAATATTCTCTATATTGTTAGTAGAAAGGTAAATTGTTATAACCACTTTGGGAGCTCGTTTTCTATAAATGTAGTCATAAACTTACTACATGACCTAGCAATTCCACTTCTTCATATTTGTTGAAGATAATGAAAAGTATGTATATATAAGGACTTGTAAATGAATATCCATACCAATTTTATTAATAAGAGCCCCAAACAAAAACAATTCAAGTCCAAAACATGAATAGGTAAACTAAATATAGTCTATTGTACCAAAGTTTATAATAGAATCAACCCATAACAAACAAAACAAAAGGAATACCAACGTACACAACAGCAATGAGGAACCTCAAAGAATTGTGTTGGGTAAAATAAATCAGACACAGTATTTTACACTTACATAGAATTCTTGAAACTTTAAAACTAATAAATAGTGAGTGAATGCAGATCAGGCCTTGCTTGAGATGGAGAGTAGGGGAGGGTGACAAAAAAACTCTAAGGTAGGAGGGGGATTTTGGGATAATGGAAACATTTGATATCTTGGAGAGGTTATATAGTTGTATATGATTTGTTAAAACTCGTTGGCTTATAATGTCCATGCATTTTATTATATGGAAATTATGCTTCAATATCTTCTAGGGGAAGAAAATGTATTTGGAGGTAACAAACGATTAACACCTTGAAGTAAGTTTACAAAATACCTGAAATTCCATGTGACAATCTGAATGGAGGAGTTTATTATTTAACCATAACAAGCACAGATGATATTATCTTCTTATTCTAGAATATCCTATTAACCTGAGGCCTAGTTTTGGCTCTGAGAATGTAATTAGGTTAAACACTAATAAAAAGGTTTTAGAGGGGTAAGCTGACATATAATCGCTAATTTTTAAATGTAATTTAGCTGCTTGTCTACATATTTAAATGAAGTAAAATTATATAGATAATTCTACGATTTTTTGTTTGTACATATATCTGCCTGATTAATAATATTGATATTTACTTTCTGATCTAATCACAAAAGACATTGCAGTGTGAGCCTCTTTCTGTGAGCCAGTATTTCTAACCAAATAAAAAGCTATAATACCACCTCCCATATACCTCAAAACTACTGGAAATGTCATATATAGAAACAAAATAAAAATAATAATAAACATTACTTGGAGGGCTTGGTATGTGTCAGGCACAATTCTAAAATGTATATACCTTCACTCATTTAATCATTATAATAACCCTCTGAGAAAGCATTATTATCATTTCCCAATTCAGTGAATGAGATAACATAGGCTTATGATATTAAATAACTTTATTCAAGGCCTTTTTAGTAATTAAGAACTAATTGAATATCATAACTTTGTTTGATTTCTCAGGTTTGAAGTATGTATTATTTAGGATAATCCTCTGAGACAAGAAAGTGATAACTGTTAGTTCTGTAAAAGATTTTTTAAAGATGTTTACACAATATGTACCTTGGCTATCTAATCAAGCAGCTTATCAGATGTAAGAGAGGAATTCACAACATGTCACTTTAAAGATCTGCCTCCTAAAATTTTACCCCTGGCTGCTTTTTTCCCTTAGGAAACATGCAGTTGATTAGTTATTTCCTTCAAGTCACCTGGGAAACAACATTCACCTGGGGAGCCTTCCCAGCAGGGCAAAAGAAGTCCAGCTCAATCTTTCATTTCAACATTAGCTCCAAGGAATCTGCTTTCTACAGTTTTAGTATGACCCCTACCTAGGAATGAGTAAATTGGAATAACATATGCAAAATAAAAATATCTAAATAATAGGAGAAAATTCACAAACTTCAATGTGGCCTCTAACTCTTTGATACATTTACTATGATACAGATAGCATCAATGTAATATTGAGAAAAGTATATTAAAAATATTTATCAACCTTTACTTTGGGATTTTATTGAAAGAAAAAACATGTTATAGTTTTTAAAAAACAAAGAATTACACAAACCTATGCTATATATGTATTTGCTTTTGCCCCATGATTCATTTGTTATTTTTCCTCATGAAATCATCACTAATTGTGTCTACATATTGGAACGCAAATGAAATAACATAGGTCAAATCAACTTAAAAATAATATCCCCTATTCAGATTGAGCTCTGGAGCAACACTATGTGTCAAACACATTTCAGGTGATTTTTTACCTATTTATAATCTATAGGGATTTTTTTTCTTTTTAAGTATTCAAAACCCTAGTTTATGATCTGTTTCCAAAAGAATACACAGTAGGCCCGCTCTAAAATAATTGCTAAAGAAAGTTTTTGGACAGCAGATAAAAAACACCAGAAAGAAACCTGTAGTATCAGTTGGTAAAAATATAGATAAATCTAACAAAATATTTTCCTTCTCTTGAGTTCTTTGAAATATGTTAAGAAGTAGAGGGCAGCAATTGTAAAATTTCTGAAATTATTTTTAATGTATGAACATGTAATATATGACAACTATAGCATAATATTTAAAGAAGATTTATATGGTGGTAAGATTTCAACATTAAAATTGAGGTGCTAAAATAGTGATTCTAAATATACTGAGTATAATAAAATATATATTTTTAAATTCCTTGAGAAAACACTACAAACAGGCAATTAAATAGTCAAAATTACTATAGCTAAATTAAAATGAGATAATAAAGCATGTTCAAATAATCCAAAAGAAAGATGAAAAGATAGATGGAATGGAAACAGAGACAGCAAACAGAAAACAAATACTATTTGTACTCAAATTTCAGCATATCAATGATAATAAATGCAATTAATTTCATCACACCAATTAAAAGATAGATATTTTGGGAATAAATTAAAAATATGACCCAACTATATCATTTTTCAGGAAACTCACTTGAAAAAGTAAATAGGCAGGTTGAAAGAAAAAAAAAATGCAGAAAAGCTATTTTATACTAACACAAATAAAAAGAAGTGGCTATATAAGTAAGCTAGAACTACAAAATTGGAAATTTCAATAAATATATCACAATAGTTCTAACATAAAATAAATTCTCAGATATAAATCTAATAAAACATGTACAGGATATCTATGCTGAGAACTATAAAACACTGATGAAAGAAAATTTTGGAGATCTAAATAAAATGGAAGCATTCCAAGTTCATTAATTGAAAGACAAAATATGAATCATGTGATTTATCAATTGATCTACAGTCCTCATGCAATACCAACCAAAATATAAGCATATTTTCTGTGTATAAAGACAATTGGTTCTAAAATTTATTTGAGTAAAGAAACTATACAAGTAAGGGTAGATAAATTCAAAAAACATTGTATATCTAGAAGACTCCATCGTCTCAGCCCAAAATCTCCTGAAACTGATAAGCAACTTCAGCAAAGTCTCAGGATACAAAATCAACGTGCAAAAATCACAAGCATTCCTATACAATAATAACAGACTTAAAGAGAGCCAAATCAAGAGTGAACTGCCATTCACAATTGCTACAAAGAGATAAAATAGTTAGGAATACAACTAACAAGGAACGTAAAGGACCTCTTCAAGGAGAACTACAAACCACTGCTCAACGAAATAAGAGAGGACACAAACAGATGGAGAAACATTTCATGTTCATGGGTAGGAAGAATCAATATCATGAAAATGGCCATACTGCCCAAAGTAATTTACAGAATCAACACTATCCCCATCAAGCTACCAATAACCTTCTTCACAGAACTGGAAAAAACAACCTTAAACTTCATACGGAACCAAAAGAGAGCCTGCATAGCCAAGTCAATTCTAAACAAAAAGAACAAGGCAGGAGGCCTCACACTGCCAGACTTCAAACTATACTACAGGCTACAGTAATCAAAACAGCATGGTACTGGTACCAAAACAGAGATAAAGACCAGTGGAACAGAACAGAGGCCTCGGAGGAAACACAATGTATCTACAACCATCTGACCTTTGACAAACCTGACAAAAACAAGCAATGGGGAAAGGATTCCCTGTTTAATAAATGGTGCTGGGAAAACTGGCTAGCCATGTGCAGAAAGCAGAAACTGGACCCCTTCCTGACACCTTACACTAAAGTTAACTCCAGATGGATTAAAGGCTTAAACATAAGACCTAACACTATAAAAACCCTAGAAGAGAATCTAGGCAAAACTATTCAGGACATAGGCATAGGCAAGGACTTCACGACCAAAACACCAAAAGCCCTGGAAACAAAAGCCAAAATAGACAAATGGGACCTAATCAAACTCCACAGCTTCTGCACGGCAAAAGAAACAGTCATTAGAGTGAACGAACAACCAACAGAATGGGAAAAAAATTTTGCAGTCTACCCATCTGACAAAGGGCTGATATCCAGAATCTACAAAGAACAAAAACAGATTTACAAGAAAAACAAACAAGCCCATTCAAAAGTTGGCGAAGGATTATGAACAGACACTTTACAAAAGAAGACACATATGAGGCCAACAAACATGAAAAAATGCTCATCATCACTGCTCATTAGAGAAATGCAAATCAAAACTACATTGAGATACCATCTCATGCCAGTTAGAATGGCGATCATTAAAAAATCTGGAGACAACAAATGCTGGAGAGGATGTGGAGAAATAGGAACACTTTTACACTGTTGGTGGGAGTGTAAATTGGTTCAACCATTGTGGAAGACAGTATGGCGATTCCTCAAGGACCTAGAAATAGAAATTCCATTTGATCCAGCAATCCCATTACTGGGTATATATCCAAAGGATTATAAATCGTTCTATTATAAGGACACATGCGCACGAATGTTCATTGCAGCACAGCTTACAACAGCAAAGACCTGGAACCAACCCAAATGCCCATCAATGATAGACTGGACAGGGAAAATGTGGCACATATACACCATGGAATATTACGCAGCCATCAAAAATGATGAGTTTGTGTCCTTTGTAGGGACATGGATGAATCTGGAAACCATCATTCTCAGCAAACTGACACAAGAACAGAAAATCAAACACCCCATATTCTCACTCATAGGCGGGTGTTGAACAATGAGAACACATGGACACAGGGAGGGGAGTATCACATACTGGGGTCTGTTGGGGGAAATAGAGGAGGGACAGCAGGGGGTGGGGAGTTGGGGAGTGATAGCATGGGGAGAAATGCCAGATATAGGTGAAGGGGAGGAAGGCAACAAATAACACTGCCATGTGTGTACCTATGCAACAATCTTGCATGTTCTTCACATTTACCCCAAAGCCTAAAATGCAATAAAAAATAAAAATAAATATATAATAAAATAAAAATTCAAAAAACAAAGGAGCTAACACATTTTGACAAAATTAAAGTGTTTAAATGAGTAATACAACCCAATTCTAAGAATCACTCTAAAGCTATATTAATACAGTGTGATATTGGTGAAAGGATATACATGTAAATCAAAGAAAGAGAATAAAGAGTTCAGAAATAAACCCACACATATATGGTCACTTGGTATTTAACTAACATATGAAACAAATTCAAAAAATAAAGGCTGATCTTTCCAATAAGTAATGTTGAATCAACTGGTCATCTCTAAGTTAAAAAATGAATCTCAAAGCAAGCCTGCTAGTTTTATTAGAATTAACTTAAAATGAATGACTGCTCTAAATATATAACAGGAAACTATAAAACATTAGAGAAAAATGAAAGGGAAAACCTTGATGACAGAGGATTATATGAGGAGTTCCGAGACATGATAACATAAAAGTGTTAAAAATATTAATTAATTGGACTTTAGCAGACTTAAAACCTCTCTGTAAAACACCCTTTAAAGAGATAACATAAATATTACACTGAAAGAAGATATTTGACAAGAACTTCTCCCCAGTATATGTAAAGAATGTTCAAATGCAATAATAAAAATACCCAGTTTATAATTGTGCAAAGGTCTTCAACAAAAACTTCACCTAAGAAAATACAAGAAGAGTAAACAGGCAGATAAAAGATATTTAACATCATTCGTCATTAGGAAAACACAAACTAAAACCACAATAAGATATCACTACTCATCTATTAGAATGGCTGCAATTTTAAAATATGAACAATATCAAGCACTGGTGAGGATGCAGATCAATTGGATTGCTCATCTGTTGCTGGTAGGAATGTACAACGTTACAGGCACTCTGGAAAGTGATTTGTTATTTTCTTATAAGTTATTTCTTATCATATGACCCAGTGATCTATCTCTTAAATATTTATCCTAGGAAAATCTTCAGACAAAAATCTCAAAAAAAATATTCAAAGCTTTATTTGTAATAGTTCAAAACTGATAACTCAAATGTCCTTCAGCGGAATATTACTCAGAAATGGAAAGAAATGAAATATGAATACAATAGCCTGATAAATTTCAAAAGCATGTTCTAAATGATAAAAGCCAATTTCAAATATTACATACCATATTATGCATATAATATCTCAGAAATTGAAAATATAATGACAAAGACTAAATCCACCTTTGCCAAAGATGTGTGTTGGTGGAAGGGTAGAGAGCAGGTCTAAGTATGAAAGGTTGACATGGGAAAATTTCCTTGGGCTTAAAGTTCCACATCCTGATAATCCATGGTTACATGAAACAGCTATACATGTGTTAAAATTCATAGGAAGAATACCAAATTTTTTAAAAGTTATTTTTACTAAATGAAAATTTTAAATCAAAATTAGAAAAAATGAAATGAAGAATGGCTGAATCAAAATGACTCAGGAAAAATAAAAGTCTTGCACAAGCTGATTCTTGTTCACCATGAAAGTAACTCAGCAGTATTTGTCATGGGGCCTGTCACACAGTAGTCACTTTAAGTTTGAATTGCAAAGATGTATAACTAAGAGTTAATTTTAAATGGTTTCCAAGTGTAATAATTGAAAACTCAAAAACACAGATGTATAATTTGGGATTTCAATCATTAAATATAAATTATGCTACAATATTTATTAAAATAGTTTAATTATAATTTTTTCTAAAATGAGACAAAAATAAATTTTAGAAAACAACATAAAATGGTTTTTAAGATATTTTTACATGAAGATCACTAGGCTATAAGGAAAAATTGAGGCACGCACAATAATAGTTAAATTCATCCTATTTTAAAAATGTTTCACTAACTTGCAGCTGTTTAAAGATCATAGTTGTACATACGTATATTTTATTTGGTCTTTATAAAGATATGTTTGTCAAATGGAAAATGCATAGCACCATGTGAGTCAGCTTTTGCTGCAGTAATGCAATTTCACAAACAACTCCAAAATTTCAGTGACTTTACAACAATAAGATTTATTTCTACTCACATTACGAATTACAGCTGTGAATTGGCTCTAGCTCTGCAGCTCTGCTCTAGACTGAGGGTGAACTGTGAGTCTGTTGCTATGTGTTTTTATTGTCAAGAGTAGTTGCACATCTGAGAATAAGTTTTTTTCTGATAAAAATCTGCAGTGAAATTTTATTATTTTTTTACTGTCAGCCATAGAAATCTCTTAATTGTGGATTATACATGCTTTGGGAAATACCTTAACTATCTATCTGGGTTGAGTGATCAGAATGAAATAGCAAAGGACCCTTGCAAAGGACCATTTCAAAGCTCCTTGCTCCTTGCCAATGTACCAGAAAAGAAAACTAAATTGTTTTGAGGTTTCTTTGCTGTAGTTGCTGTTGTTTTGTTTTGTTTTGTTTGTTAGGGAATGTGGGAGGGGAAGAAAAAGAATAAAAGGAGGGAAATGGATAGAGGAGCCATTGAGATTATAAGACTGAGTACTGCTGGAATAAAGCAACCACTAAAAATATTTCAAAATTAGAGGAATTTTAACAGTTGTCAGGTTGATGTTACATTGTTACATAATAATTACTCTGTAGTCTTTTTAATTTCTCAGTAAAATCTGCTACACTCAATTGCCTCATGGAGAAAGTATTTTGGTGAGGAAGGTGGCGAGTTTCACTATATAGTCAAACTGAATTGAGGGAGAAACAGCAGCCACAGGATGGAATACATCCCTTATCCTGAACAAACTTGCTGGGATAACTGTTTGATACCAGAAATGACCATGGAACATAGAAGCTCTTTGGGAATTCTCAAAAATCTAGAAAGTGGCTTTGAAATTCCAATGGCAATAAAAAAAAAAAATTGGGGGATGAGGGTGGCACCACCAGGCAATCTTAACGAGTCACAAATGACAGGGAGGGACACTCCAGCTCAGTTAGGGAAATAATTGACCATGTTTTCTCTAATGTGATCACAGCTATTAAAATCTTGTCTCTCTTGTAGCACACATGTGGCCCATTAGTTTTTATATTTTAAATCCCATTCTTAATTCTACCTTACAACGCTATCAGAGGTTATGATTTTGCATATGATCCACTTTTTATTATTCTTTTTTATACCTTTGAATTGTGCTGACCCTCCTAAAATTGTGCTTGGAACAGGATGAGGAAGGGAGAGAAGAAGGAAAGAAGAGAGAAAAAAATGAGGTTTCTAAAAATGTTGCCCTTGCTGTATCTGAATTTTTTCTGTTATTTTACTTGCTCTTCATCAGACTGCCATCAACAGTACTTCACCATCTCCATACCCCTTGCAACACGTATATATAAAACATAAATCTTAAAATAAATGAATTCACATATATTTATTCATAACAATGATGTAACAAATCTATCATATAAGCAGGATCAATTTAATTTGATCTCTCAACATTCCACCAACTTCTTGCTAACAAGAGCATACATGCAAACAAGATAAAAGCCCTTTCAGGATTTAAAGTTCACTTTGTAGTCAGAAAACCAAAAATTCTGTCAATTAGAGTGGGAATAAAGTAATGACTTTATAATCAGAAGTAACGCAATGTCATCAAGGAAGGTCATTATTCTTACATTGTTCAGAGAAGTCCTGGGTAAAATTTATATTTATTGTTTTCCTCCTATTCCTTTTGAACATCTCTTCCACTTTTTGGTAGGCTGGTGAATGTTAATATTTTTCTCGTGTTCTCCTCACTTCAGAATAACTAGATACCCAGTGACCCCAAATGTTCAGCCTTCCCCAGCCTTGGTGCTTCACTGTAGACATCATGTCTACTGGACTTCCTGTCTCCCTCCTCACTGACAATACCTGTTATCTCACATTTTAAGAAACTCACCTCAGTTTGTTATAGAATATAGAAGAAAATGAGAAACTTGTATTAGCTTTAAAAGAAAATGAGGTATACAAGACATATCAATAATGTTGTCTCCCATACCACCCATACATTTCTTTCTTTCTTTTCTTTTCTTTTTTTTTTTGGAGGGGTGGGGAGACAAAGTCTTGCTCTGACACCCAGGCTGGAGTAATTTTTGTATTTTTAGTAGAGATGGAGTTTCATGATGTTGGCCAGGTTGGTCTTGAACTCCTGAGCTAAAGTGATCCAACAAGCTTGGCCTCCCAAAGTGCTGGGATTACAGGTGTGAGCCACCATACCCAGCCCCATACCCAGTACTTTTCTAATTTAAACTTTGGTTGCAGTAGAAACAAAGCATAAACTAGACAATGACACATAGGGCTTTTACTCCTCCACCCGCAGCCCCTGCCAGGAAAAAAAAAAAAAAAAAAAAAAACTTATTGAGGGAATTACAATCATCCTCTCTTTGTTTTGCATCAGGACTTTCCACTGAGACTACATGGAAGCCTACAGGTGGTATAGGCTCAGGTGTTGAAATGGTAATAATGCACCATAAGCAATAACATCCTTGTAGAGCTTTGCAGAAGAGAAAAAAGCATAGAAACATGTTTAAATAGGAGAAAGGAAAAGACATAGAGAGATAATTGTAGATGAGAGAAACTACATCATCTCATGAAGGGAGGTGAATGGTGAGCCTAGAGGCCTAGTGGCTCTGTAGCTCCCAGTTATTAGAAACTCAAACAACTCCTCCTACCGTTGGGTTCTGCTTCCATCAATCTAATTGAAAAGCCTTCAGTGGTCTAGAGTAAAGCTTCCCTTTCTGTGCAGTTAAAAGAATTTTGACTGGAAGATGGTAATAAGTAATCCCTGGATTCCATGAGCAGCTGCCCCATTTTGCTTTCATAATATCCAGTTCTACTACAGTACTTGCTACCTTGTGTTTATTAGTTGACATTCTCACCTCTCCTACCGGTTTAGAACATGGTGAGGGCTGCATCTCTTACACTGGTATTAGTAACAACACTAAAAATTTTAACCTATAGCTAAAAATAAGTGTCTATTGAATTATTGGAAAACAATTCTATTCAAAAATTAGAATCCATTTCCCTCTATCTTCCTATCCCACCATCTTGAGGGAAAAAGAGCAGAATCATTAACAGTACAAGGTCACTCACATCAATGGAGAAAGAATATAAAATGAGACTGTGGTAAAAGTGAAGAGAAAGAAAAAAGATTTAACTTATCTCATGGTTTGAGGGAATGTTTAAAGGGATACAGGTGGGAAAAGAACACACCAACAGAGAAGCTTTTATTTGTTATCTGCCTAGTAGCCCTGATATTTTAATACTTAAACCAAATGATTTACTTTCTAATAAATTCTAGTGCAAAGCATAGTGGAAGAAGGAGAGTCTTCAAAGGGAGCAGGTCTTGCAATTAATTACAGCAGCCAAACCTCTCTTTTTTTGTATAAATAGAAATAATATTCTGCTATCAGTAATTCAAGGGTGAAAGAGGTTGTAATCTATGTCTTTTGACCCTCTCAGTATCCAGGACATCAAGCTTTTGCAACTGGGTTGGGTGGCACAGTGCAGAGGGGCGGGTAAAGTCCTTAGAGTTGTCAGGGGAGATATAAAAACATCTTAAATCTGAAGGCACATTGACTGCCAAGACTTGAAATTCCCTTTACTCAGTAGAATTTCCATCATCTTTAACAAAGTTTCTCTGAAGTGATTTTTTTTCTCAGTAATGTAACATCTACATTACTCTCTTTTGACATCTAAAGAAGGTCTCCATAAATATGCATTTTCCATTGAATTTATGATACAACCACACTGAGTGCATCCTTGACATCATGTCACTTCCTTAGTCATGCATTGACATTATAATGTTATTTACTACAGAGTAACATTGACAGCATCTTGGGAACACTGTGACAGCATTTTAGTTGCCATGTAAGTGAATATTGAAAGGGCGTTTGAAAAAAAATCACTTGGAAGAAAAAAAAATAGAACCTAGAGATAATTATCATAGTTTCCTAAAACAATTTTTGCAACCTGAACACTTGTTGGAAGTCTATTCTAGTTCAATGATAGATGAGTGACTAAATGCTGCTCCTTTTAAAAATATAGAAATAAATTCTGTCTGAAACAGGAGAGTAGATAAAATCCAGAAATTCTCACATTGGTTTTTGAATGCAAGATGCGTTTATTATCCAGCTTTTCCGTTTTTTGATCAAATGATTATATCAGTAAACTGTCAATCCCCATAAAATAGACATTTTACAAGTATGAATTTAAAATATACATTTTAGCAGGAAAAGCACAGACTATCTCCAAGGTAAAGAAAGTCTGTTTTTTCCATTACTTTTAGAGTACGCCAAGAATTTATTTAAACCCAGTTATTCATGGCATTGACTATCACTATTATCTTCTACACTTATTTATAATTGCTCTTGTAGAGTTTAATAGATGTCTGCATGGGCTTCTGGCAGAAGAGGGGAAGAAGAAAAAGTGAAATGATATAACTAATATTTACATAGTGCTAACTCTGTGCCAAATGCTGCTCATTAAACATTTTACATGCATAACTTCATTTAGTCATGTTGAGAGTTCTGTGGGATATGTATAGTTACTACTCACACTCTGCTTGGGAGAAATAGCCTTCAAAAGATGAACCACTTTCTTACAAGCACAGAACTAGTAATGGAGGAGTGAAACATATGTGACCCCATGTTATGGTGCTTCTTCAAAAAATAAAGGGGAAAATATAGGGTCCGAAGTTTGCACATGGTGGGAATGGTTGAGCACACCCACAAATGCTTCCAGCTCATGAAGAAGGAAAGTCCATTCCCCATTCCAGTAGAGAGGCTGGTGGAAGGCAAGTGTCTCTGACCCACAGCAATGTTTCATGACGTCAGGATGGAATTACCAGATCATGTCTGAAAGGGATTGATGAGACTCTTCAAGAGTATGAATAGGGCCCTCTAGCGGCATCCTATAGCACTACCAAGTCCTTTGAGTTTTAGGCTGTTGCTACTGACACTCTGTCAAATAATTTTGATGAATGATATATGTTTAGAGGTAAGTATAATGGGGTATCTACTAACAATTTAGGTTTTAGTTATGTTTTCAGATATGTTTAATACCTTGCCATGGTCTATTTTTATTTTAGTTGTAGCTTTCTATTTTTATTTTAGTTGTAGGTTTGGTTAAAATTTAACAATTATTTTGATTCTCTTAAACACACTTTACGCCAAATTGTATTAATTTGGTTCAAATGTATTATCACAGTGGCGGGCACAACTTTATTAACCTTTAAATACTGTGCTTCAAAACAGATTGTTAGAGCAAGGGAGTATGCAATACCTGTCAGTAGCCTTGTAGACTAAGAATCACAGAAATATGAACATGTGGACAGATGTGCCTCTAGATAAATACAAGAGACAACAGTAGCTGTCAGGTAATCTATGCAAATTTATTTAATGGTCAACAAAACTTAAACATGTTGTATTTTAGTAAAATTCTCACAGTTTGCTGATCACACGATCTTACATACAGAAAACCCTAAAGAGGCTAGGCGCAGTGACTCATGCCTATATTACAAGTAGTTTGGGAGGCCAAGGTGGGCAGATAACCTGAGGTTGGGAGTTCAGGGCCAGCCTGACCAACATGGAGAAACCCCATCTCTGCTAAAAACACAAAATTAGCCAGGTGTCGTGCCACATGCCTGTAATCCTAGCTACTCAGGGGACTGGGGCAGAAGAATTGCTTGAGCTAGGGAGGTGGAGGTTGCAGTGAGCCAAGATCGTGCCACTGCACTCCAGCTTGGGCAACAAGAGTGAAACTCTGTCTCAAGGGAAAAAAAAATGGAAAGTAAAGTTCCAGGGTATAACATCAACATGTAAAAATCAGTAACAGTTTTATACACTAACAACAAACTATTTCCCCCAAAATAATTAAAAAAAAAAATCCAATTTGTTACAGCAATATAAAGAAATAAATTCTTTGGAATAAATGTAACTAAGGAGGTGAAGGATCTATATGCTGAAAATTACACATCTTTAATGAAAGAAATTCAAGAAGATATAAATAAATATAAATATATCCTATGTTTATAATCTGGAAAAATTAATATCGCTTAAATATCCATGTTGTCCAAAGTGATCTACAGATTCAGTGTAATCTTCATCAAAATTCCAATGTTATTTATCAGAGAAATAAATAAAGCGATCCTAAAATGTATATGGAACTACAAACACCACAAGTAGCCAAGAAAATCTTTAGCAAGAAGAACAAAACTGGAGACATCACATTACCTCGCTCCAAATTATATTAGAAAGCTATAGTCATTAAAACACTACAGTGTCAAACTCTTTACTTACCATTAGTCAATAGGGTTATCAAGATCTTCTGCACACCTTGAAATCTTATCAAATAACATTCAAATTCAGGTCAGGATATCAATATATTTTTTCATTAAAATGGGTTATGTAGAGAGCATCACTGAGTAATGTTGGAACTTTTTATACTAACTTCCACTTTATCTGGACAACAGATAATTAAATTTCTTTCTGATTCTTTCATTTGACCCAATGATGTGAATTAACTCATTCAACCATTTAAACCATGGCATACACACAAAGATGACTTAAGGTTGTTTTTTGAGATAATATTTTTATACATATAAAATCATACTCTCAGTTTTGAAATCAGATTACCTTAACACTTTGATTCCTAGATAGCTACTCTCCAAAAAATCACTCAACTAAATTCCTTTTTCAATTTTGTACTTAGGAAGTGGAATAAAATGTGTGTTTCCTGAGGACTTTTAACTGAATGGATTTGCCTGGTAATGTTCAAATCATTCCTAGACATAGGCGCTGGGTGTTTTTCAACATAATCTAACTGGCAGCTTGTTGTCTGCAGTTTAAAATTTTTTTAGCTTAGATAACTATTTTTGAAGGTGACTGCTACTTGAATCTCTGAATCTATTATTAGGATTTATTCCTGGAGACTTTTGCCTTTTATATGATGTATAATGTAGAAAGCATATAAATTTTTTTGATCATAGATTGTGCCTCTAACAAGTTATCTATATTGGTAGACCAGACCAAAACATGAATACACATCATGTTTCTAGCAATGCATTAAACTCTAGTAATTTTCTGCTTCATTAGTTTTTTCTAAAAGATTGAAGTAACACACGTACATGGGTGGATATTAAATAGTAAAATTATATAGAAATGCTTACAGTGAAGAACAATAAATTCTTATCCCAATCCTTTCTTCTTTCCTCACTATCAACTTCTTTCAATCTTTGCATTTTTAGTTCATTTGATTACTAACTCCACATCTGTAGATAATATTATTACCAGTATTCTACCGTCTTTCAACTTCAGATATTGCCTAGTGACTTTCTGATATAGTAGCTAAGATTATGTCTCATACCATTCACATACTTTCTCTACTAATATTGCTTTATCACTAATCTAACTTTGCAACTCTAAAACGTCAAATAATATATTCAAGCCCCCATTTCCTCTGTATTAAATACAGTATAAAGACATGAGAAGATAAAGGTTTATCACATTTTTGTTAACTCTACTCAAATCAGTGGATGTGTTGATTTCAAATTTCAAAACCAATATAATATTTAAATTATCATAGTTACATTTTTAAAATATTATCTGCAAAAGCAAGCTCTGTGTTAGAATTACATTTCCTATTCTAAAGTTCTATGTTGGTCGTGTACTAGAGAAAGAAAATGTTCATAATATAAAGTTTAAATTTACTCTCCATTCTGTGCTCTACCAAGTAGTTTCATTATATTGTGGATTTATTAAATTGTTCATCATATTATATGTTCTACTGAATTCTTTTTACGTCTCATATCTCTACTCTCCCAGTGAATCCAGGCTGTCCTGGGACTTCTAAATCCTCTCAATGTTTTTTTGATCTCTTGCAGTCCTCTTTTTTGATTTGTGATTTTTCTTCATTGAAGTACAAGTAGGTTTCAGTTTTATATGGCATCAGTAATTATATGTCTGAATATTTATTTGTTATTCTTTCACATTTGTTTGTATTTTGACTAGGTTTAGAATTCTAAATTAAACAACATTATTTCCCTCTATACTCCCAAAATCCAGTTCAGTTGTTTTCAGCACCAATTGTTGCTGGTGGAAGATCTAAGCCCCCCGTAACTTAGCCCTCCATAAGGGGCCTGTTTCTGATGTTTGAAAGTCATTGGGATCTTACGTTTATGTTTAACATTCTGAGATTTCACAAACTATGGCTCTTTATTTGGATTTTTTAATTGATTAATTGTTCTGTAAGTAGTAGTGTCATCAGTTTAGAGACCTTTACTCTTCAGGGTTGCTAAACTCACTTCTATGATTACCTTGATAAATGTATATTTTAAGAAAACATGATTATGAGTGAGAATAAAAATATTTGCAGAAATATTAGACTAGAGATCAAAACACAGTGAAAATCATATTCAACCAATAGAAATACTAGAAAGAGAGAACATATAAAACAAAATTATCAAGGTACTAATGTAAATTATCAGAAGGAAATTATCAAGATAATAATAGAAGATCATTTACCAACTCTGAAGAGTAAAGTAGTAGTGTCATCCAAACTGATGACACTACTACTTACAGCACAACGAATCAATAATATACAATAATAAATGATCCAAATGCAGGGTCATGTTGTCTTGAATAATACATTCTACTTCTTTAGAGAATTCCTCCCCTAACCAACCCTATGTGGCAATCTGGCATGCAGGATAAGGAAAAGTAGGTGGTATCAAGCCTTTTTTTAACATGGACTTTATATATTCCCTTGTCCGCAGCATCTCTTTCTCTTCCTTCCTACATAGTGCCAACTTTCCAGAATTCAGAGCCTCTCTGAAATTTTTACTTTCTATAGCAGATCAGCTCCCTTCTAACTTACCTGTACCTGGAACACCCAATAGGATGTGGCTTTTTCAGCTCTGCATCAGTTCTCCACACACTTCAATCCACTCTCATCTCCCAGAAAAGTGTTTAAATCTTTCATCTATTGATTATTAAATTCCAGTTATTTTATTTGTTAGGAGTTTGTGTCCTTAAAGATATATATATTTCATCATTTTTATGCTGTATCATGAAGGAAAATAATATATATCGTCTGCCATCTTGAATGAAAAATTTTAAAATATTTCTAATGTAATCAAGAATTTGCTTTTTTAGTATTAATTTTAATTATATCATGTAGCAATCATGTGAAGATTGCAGAACTTACTGAACATCTTTGTATATAGTGCCGCAATTGGATACATCAAAGTACATGTACATAATTTAAAGAACGTTACAATATAAAATTGGCATAAATATTCCTCAAGTTAGTGTTATAGTGTGAATATTTTGGGTTTTTTTTTTTCTTTTTATAGAAGTCTACATATACTGGCAGAAGAGTAGAATGAATAAAGCAATAGACTTAGAGTTTAAAGATGTGTATGTTAGTCTTGTTACATCATATCTGGCTATGAGATGTTAAATTATGTCTTGAAATTCATCTATTTAGTATTTGAACACAATAAACATTAACGGCATTTTAAGTTCTAAATTTTAATATGCTAAAATGGTACATTTCTTCACTGAGTTTTACAGGTCTTTAAAAAAATTAAACTTTATTTTCAAAAACTTTTTTGTCACCTAAATGAAATATAAAACTAAATGTCGATTTTTTTTTTTTTTAGCATTATGGGGTTTCTTCTAAACTGGTTATAGAAATTGTAAGGCTTTTCATTTTCACATCCTTTACAAATATATATATATATACATACATATACATATATGTGTGTGTGTGTGTGTGTGTGTGTGTGTGTGTAATTAAGTTGAACAAGGTTGCAGAGAAAGCCTAGGTGATAACATTACCTCTCTGAGCCAGACTGGGGTACATGTTCTGAACCTTGTTAGACTTTGCCAGTGTTGCCATTTTTAATTAGACTAGAGAACAGCGACTGACCTAAGGAAAGACAACATGTAGTCTGGCCAGGACTGACACTCTAACCAAATATGTTTATGTAATTAGAGAGAGAATTAACACACACAGGCCCGGCCTGGGAGAACCCGGAAAGGGGCTCGAAGAGCAGTGTGAGCGTCCCAGTGGATCCCCAGCAGCCCTCCGCCGTGCTGTCTGCTAGCAGCCACTTACCACTGATTAGGGTAATCATTCGCTCCAAAGAAGGAAACCAGGTCAAGCCAGGAAGCCCGAAGAAGCCAGCAGACATTTGCAGACGCCCGAGTTTCTACCGCAGGGACAGTGACCTTCACGTTCAGGGCCCTCTCCTGACCTCTGCTCCCTGAAGACTCACTCCAGCTGTGGAGAGGCCGGCCGTGGGAGAGCTGGGCGCGTCTTCCTGGAAGAAAATGCAGAGCACCGTCTGGCGAAAGGTGGGGGTCCAGGCCCAGCTGCTCAGGAGCTGCCGTTACAGGGCCGGTACCCCAGGGCTCTCCAGGAAGGAAGGTGGCCCAGGAGAAGAAATCCCAAGGGGGTGAGCCAAAACTGGCCCCGGAGGAACCCTTTCCTGCCGGGAGGGCAGAGACTCTCAACAGTTCCGCAGGATCCGGCCAGCTTCCTGCCAGTCTCTGGTGTGGGTCTCGTGGGGAAGTCCGGGAGACCCGAGGAGCTCAAGCACTGCAGCCCTGGGAAGAAATGGGCAGGAAGACCACGGAGCCCCAGGCTTCGGCCAGAGAAGATAATGACCCAAATAGAGATGAGGTCCCAAGGGCCCAGCTTCCCACACACAAGCCAGAGGTGACTTCCTTGTCTGTGCTTCGTGGGGAATGCAGCAGTGGCGACCCCACCAGAGCTCCCTAACTTCAAGGAACCTCACAGCCCTCGGCTTTGAGCGTGAGACGTCGCGTGCCCCGACCACGTGACCAACGGCTGCCTGACCATCCCCCAAGACCGGAAAGGCAGCAGCAGCCCCGGAAGCCCAGGGCTGTCCTCGGTGCGTCCTGCTGCAGGTGGAAGTTGATGACCTTAGAGGCAAACTAGCGGCCATGCAGCGAGCGCCTCGTTGACAAGTCCCAGGACTTTTGAAGATGGAGACATCGTCTTCCTACAAGATGTGCAGCAGGTACCTCTGGAGCACCTGAGCTCCAGCCAAGCTGATTCCCTCTGAATCCTCTTCAGCCAAGGCTTCCTCTCTACCTCTGCGTTTGCCCTCTTCCCACTGCAGTTCAAAGCAGTTTCAAATAAAGTCGTTCTCATAAAAAAAAAAATAAAAAAATAAAGATTTTCTCTTTTTATACTTCTAAGACAGAAAATTGAAAAGTTGGTATAAGGAGTACAGGCTTAAATTATACGTACAGGAAGCTCATGAAGCAACAGTGTTATATTGCATTATGAGTAAAGTTTAAATTGAGAGTGAATAGAAGCAGGTAATTAAGGCAAATGAAGCGACTACATGAACCCTGTTTAAATAACAATTATAAAATATATGCAAAATGTATTTTAGAAAATCAACTACTTACAGGCATTTAAAAGTGGCCAAAACAAGATGTAACACAATTTAGATTTTATTTTTGAAACACCTCGTCTGCAAAGTAGAGTTGTGAATTTATGGCTTTCTTGCCTGGGCAGATTTGCCAACCACATGCATGATTACAACAGTTGCAGAACCACAGAATTTTCAATTTAAGGTGACAGAGAATTTGGGGCTGAAAAAGTAACTGTGAACTTAAGCAAGAACTATTTAAAGCAAAAAAGCAACAAGAATGAGACACAAAATACGAGTAAAAATACTGCACAAATTCCCACATTAATAACTAAAATATATATGTGTAGAAGTGGCACCAGGGGTTCAATGAAAAAGAAGCCATGTCCAGAGTGGAATCTAATCCTGAAGAACCTGACAAAAAATGAGGTTTCTAAGTTTCCAATATATGTTTTTAAACTGTATGCATTCCCCTACCCATTGTCATATCAAGCAGCAAAACATTAAAACGTTATTGGCTTGAGGTCTCAGAAGACTGAAGAATTCAAGGCTTGCAGAACAACTGGTAATTTAAATAAGTATCCAAAGCAAGGAATAGACAGGTAATCCTTCCAAAATCTAATCACAAAATCTGCCCAAATTATTGGGTAATTATCAAACCAAACAGTGACAGCAAGGATCCATAGGGCCAGGATAAAGTAACAGCAGCTGGAATCTATCTATACTAAGCAAAAGTAGCTCCATAAGAGAGAAGAGATTGAAGAGCAAGCAAGTTAACCGACTCTAAGACCAAAAAATAAAAAAAGTCGTCAAAATCATATAGCAAAATCCAGGTTTGACACAACGTATCATCTAAAATGTCATGTTTTCAAACAAAAATTACTATGGATGAAAGATACAGGAAAGTAAGGACCCATACTCAGAAAAATATATTGATAGTTAACAGAAATTGATGATGAGCAGTTGAATTTAACGTACTGTGACTTCAAAGCAACTACAGTAAATAATTTTCAATAATATTAAAAATTGTTTTCAAACAACTAAAAAATAAAATAATTCTGTGAAACAGATAAGAGATATTAATAGATGAATTATAACTACAAAATGGAAATTCTAGAATTAAAAACTAATACTGAAATTAAAAATACAGTAGGTGCCATAAACAGCATACTGATATGGCAGAAGAAAAAAATTAATAGTTGATAATATGGTTACTCAATCTGAAACACACAGAAAAAGAAGTTTTTTTTAATTAATGAAGACTTACATATATGTAGAAAAATACCAAGAAGCTTAATATACATGTGAATTTAGTCTTAGCAAGAACAAAGAGAATGAAAATGAGTAGGAAAAAAATGTTTGAAGTAACTATCAAACACTTTCAAAATTAGATAAACAATATTAACTTACAGCTCCAAGAAACAAAAAGAAGTATAAATGCTAAAGAGAATTCTTTAGTCTGAAGCAAAATATCATCAGATACTTCCTTGAATATGTTGGAAGAAATGAAGAGCACCAGAAATGGTAAATTTGTGAGTAAATTAAAAGTCTTTGCAGCACTGTTTACAATAGCAAAGACCTGGAACCAACCCAAATGCCCATCGATGATAGACTGGATAGGGAAAATGTGGCACATGTACACCATGGAATATTACGCAGCCATCAAAAACGATGAGTTAGGGTCCTTTGTAGGGACATGGATGAACCTGGAAACCATAATTCTCAGCAAACTGACAGAAGAGCAGAGGATCAAACACCGCATGTTCTCACTCATAGGCGGGTGTTGAACAATTAGAACACATGGACACAGGGAGGGGAGCACTACACACTGGGGTCAGTTGGGGGGAAATAGGGGAGGGAGTGTGGGGGGTAGGAAGCTGGGGAGGGATGGCAGGGGGAGAAATGCCAGATGTAGGTGATGGGGAGGAAGGCAGCAAATCACACTGCCATGTGTGTTCCTATGCAACAATTTTGCATGTTCTTCACATGTACCCCAAAACCTAAAATGCAATAAAATAAATAAATGGGAAAAAAAAAGTCTTTATATATTTTTTACTTCCCTAAATGTTTTTTGTTTTTTGTTTTTTTTATTTATAAAGAAAAGAGGTTTATTTGACTTAGGGTTCTTCAGGATGTACAGCATGGCTTCAGCATCTGTTTCTGGTGAGGCCTCAGGGAGAAGCCTTCACTCATGGCAGAAGGGGATGGGGAGCTGTCCTGTCACATGGTGAGAGAGGAAGCAGGAGAGAGAGGGAAGGAAGGTGCCAGGCTCTTTTTAACACTAAGTTCTTGTAGGATAAAACTCACTCATTACTAGGAAGACAGCATAATAGTGGAAGACTTTAACACTCCACTGTCAATATTAGACAGATCAACGAGACAGAAAATTAACAAGGATATCCAGGACTTGAACTCAGACCTGGACCAAGCAAACCTAATAGACATTTACAGAATTCTCCACCCCAAATCCACAGAATATACATTCTTCTCAGCACCACATCACACCTACTCTAAAACTGACCACATAATTGGAAGTAAATCACTCCTCAGCAAATACAAAAGAATGGAAATCCTAAATGTTTTTTTAATGAGGAAAGGCATAGAAGTTTATCATATCATCTGTAAACAAGGATAATTTGACTTATCTTCCAATTTTGATGCCCTGATGCCTTTTATCCCTTATGTGATTACTCCAGCTAGGACTTTCGTGTCATGTTGAATGATGATAAAGGGGGCATCCTTGTTGTGTTTCAGATCTTAGAGGAATGACTTTCAGTGTTTCTTCATTCAGGCTAACACTAGCTATGGGTCTGTTGTGTATGAGTTTTATTACATTAAGATATGTTCCTTATATACCCAGTATTGTTCAGGGTTTTTATCATTAAGGGGTACTGAATTTTATCAAATGCTGTTTTAGCATCAATTGAAAGTATCATATGGTTTTTTACTCTGTCATTCTTTCGATATAATGTATCACACTGATGGATTTGTGTATGTTGAAACTTCCTTGGATAAATACCACTTTCTTATGGTAAATTAATTTTAATTTGTTGTGAATTCAATTTGCTAGTACTTTTTGAGGATTTCACATTTTTATATCAGTGTTCATCAGAAATAATGGCCTGTGAGTTTTGGTGGGTGGCGGTGTTGTTGTTGTTGATGTGTCTTTGTCTGGTTTTGGTATCAGGGTAATATTGGTCTCATATAATTAGTTTGGGAGTGTTCTCTCTATCTCTCTTTTTTGGATAGGTTGTGCAGGATTGGCATTAGTTCTTTGAATGTTTGATAAAATTCAGCAGTGAGGCCATCGGCTCCCAGGATTTTCATTGCTGGGAAAATTTTTTATTGCAGCTTCTATCTCATTGTTATTGATCTGTTCATGTTTTGGATATCTTCATGGTTCAACCTTAGTAGGTTGTATGTGTCTAGGAATTTATCCATGTCTTCTAGATTTTCCAATTTATTGGCGTATAGTTGCTAATAGTAGCCACTGATGGTCCTTTGAATTTCTGTGGTGTCAGTTACAATGTTTCCTTTTTCATCTGATTTTATTTATAGGTCTTCTGTCCCTCTCTCTTTGGTTTGGTCTAGCTAACAGTTTTTCAATTTTTGAGATCTTTTTAAAAAACCTTTTCATTTCATTGATTTTTGTATTTTCTTTGTTTCAGTATTATTTATTTATAGTCTGATGTTTACTGTTTCTTTTTTTCTACTAATGTTGGGCTTGGTTTGCTTTTGCTTTTCTAATTCTTTAAGATACATCATTAGATTGTTTTTTGAAGTTGTTATTCTTTTTAATATAGGCACTTATGGCACTTATGGCTTTGCACTTTCCTCTTGTTACTGCTTTTGCTGTATCCAACATTTGGTATATGTTGTTTTTCCATTATCATTCCTTTAAGAAACTTTTCTGTTTCTTTCTTAATCTCTTTATTGACCCAATGGTCATTCAGAAGTATATTGTTCAATTTTCATGTACTTGAATACTTTCAAAAATTATTCTTGTTGATTTTTAGTTGTATTCCTTTTTAGTCAGAGAAGGTACTTGAAATGATTTCAACTTTTTAAAGTGTGTTAAGACACATTTTGTAGCCTAACATATGGTCTTTCAATGACCCATGTGCTGGAGAGAAGAACGTGTATCCTGCAGCCATTGAATGAAATGTTCTATAAATATCTATTTGGCCCATTTGGTCCCTAGTGTAGATTAAGTCCAATGTTTTCTTGATTATTTTCTGTCTGGATGATGTGTACAACGCTGAAAGTGGGGTTACAAAGTCTCTGGTGATTATTGTATAGGGGTATATCTCTTTAGCCCTAATAGTATTTACTTTTTATAGCTGGGTGTTTCAGTGTAGGTATGTATATACATTTACAATTATTATATCCTCTTGCTGAATTGATCCCTTTATTATTACATGACTGTCTTTGTCTCTCTTTATAGTTTTTCTATTGAAATGTATTTTTTCTAACGTAAGTATAGCAACTCCTGCTCTTTTTTTGCTTTCATTTACATGGAATATCTTTTTCCATCTCTTTATTTTTGGTCTATGTGTGTTTTATAAGGGAATTGTATTTTTTGTAGGCAACAGATCTTTGGGTCTTGTTATTTTCATCCATTTAGCCACACTCTATGTCTTTTGAACAGCCTGGTCTATTAATTACACTTTCACTGTTACTATTGATAAGTAAGAACTTACTTCTACCATTTTGATATTTATTTTCTGGCTGTTTTGTGGTCTCCTCTTCCTTCATTCCTTCCTTCTCTCTCTTTTAGTGAAGGTAAATATTTTCTCTTGGTATGTGTTAATTTCTTGCTTTTATTTTCTGTGTATCCATTCCAGTTTTTAAATTTGAGGTTACTATGAGGCTTGCAAATACTATCTTGTAACCCATTATTTTAACCTGATGGCAACAATACTGATTTCAGAAACAAACATACTAATAAACAAGCAGAAAAAAAAACTGATAAAAATTCTATACTTTAACTTCATCTCCCTGCTTATTAAATTTTTGTGGCTTCTATTTATATCTTAGTGTTCTGTCTGTATTTTGAAAAGTTGTTGCAGTTATTATTTTGATCAGTTCATCTTTTTCATTTTTCTGCTGAAGATATGAGTAGTTTACATATCATAATTACAGTGTTATAATAGTGTGGGTTTGGAGGAGGGTTATTTGTTTGTTTGTTTGTTTGTTTGTGAGACAGAGTCGCACTCTGTTGCCAAGGCTGGAGTGCAGTAACACAATCTTGGCTCACTGCAACCTCTGCCTCCCAGGTTCAAACATTTATCCTGCCTTAGTCTCCTAGGTATCTGGGATTATAGGTGCTCACCACCACACCAGGCTAATTTTTGTGTTTTTAGTAGCGACAGCGTTTCATCATGTTGGCCAGGCAGGTCTCAAACTCCTGACCTCATGTAATCCACCCACCTCGGCCTTCCAAACTGCTGGAATTATAGGCATGAGCCACTGCACCCGAACTAGCCTGTGTTTTTTATGTGTACTTACTATTATCAGTGAGTTTGGTACCTTCAGATGTTCTGATTGCTCATTAATGTTCTTTTTCCAAAATTAATTTTTATGGAGTTCTCGGAACTCCCTTCAGCATTTGTTGTAGTACATGTTTGGTGTTGACAAAAAGCCTCAGCTTTTGTTTGTCTGGAATGTCTTGCTTTTCCTCCATGTTTGAAAGATATTTTCACTGAATATATTGTTCTAAAGTAAAAGTTTTTTCTCCTTCAGGACTTTACATATATATCACGCCACTATCTTCTGGCCTGTAAGGTTTCTACTAAAAAGTCTGCTTTTTTTTGTAGGCCAGACATAATGGACATCCATTGATTATTATTTGTTTCTTTTCTCTTGCTGCTGTTAGAAATCTTTGTTTATCCTTGACCTGTGGAAGTTTGATTATTAAATACTTTGAGGTAGTCTTGAATATTGTACTTGAATACTGATATATTTCTCTAGATGTGGGAAGCTCTCTGTTATTATCCCTTTGAACAAACCTTCTACCACTATCTCTCTTTTTAACTTATCTTTAAGGTCAGTAACTGTTAGATCTACACTTTGGGGCCCCTTTCCTTAGATATTGTGGGCATGCTTCACTGTTTTATATTATTTCATTCTTTTGTCTCCTCTGACTGTGTCTTTTCAAATAGCCATACTTCAAGTTCACTTTCTTCTGTTTGTTCAATTCTGCTATTAAGAAATTCTGATGCATTCTTTAGTATGGCAATTGCATTTTTGAACTCCAGAATTTCTGCTTGATTCATTTTAATTACTTCAATTTCTTCGTTAAATTTATCTAATGGGAATCTAAATTTCTTCTCTGTGTGACCTTTAAATCCTTTGAGTTTCCTCCACAAAGATGTTTTTACTTTTCTATCTGAAAGATCCCATATCTCTGTCTCTCCAAGATTGTCCTCTGGTGACTTATTTAGTTCATTTGCTAAGGCAATATTTTCCTGAATGATCATGATGCTTGTGGATATACAATGGTGTGTGGGCACTGAACAATTTGGAATTTCTTGCAATCTTTGTACAAGAATTTTTAGTTTGTGGTTATTTTTAATCATCTTGCTTTGGAAGGCTTTCCAGGTATTTAAAGGGAATTGGGTGTTGTGATCTAAGGTTTTGGTCACTGCAGCCATAGCTACGTTAGGGGCCACCCCAAGCCCAGTAACACTGTAGTTCTTTCAGAATCTTTGGTGGTGTTGGATAAGATCTGGAAAAATTTTCTGGGTTACCATTCACAAACTCTTGTTCTCTTCACTTACTTCCTCCCAAACAAATGGAGCGGCTCTCTCTGCTGAGCTTCCTGAAGCTCAGGGAGGAGAGACATAAGCAGCCCCTGTTGTCTAGACCACCTTGTACGTTTATTAACACCCCAGATTACTCTAGCCTGAGGTGGTGAGGCTTAAAGAAACTTATCTTTCACCTGCTGGTAGAGGCACTTCCCTACTGGCTATGGGTGGTCTAAATGCACCCTCCAAAGGCACCAGATGAGTTCTTCCCACTGCTGGCAGCACTTTGTTTCAATGCAAAGTCTCCCACTCCACTTTGGGAGGGGGAGTGCACAAATTGTGTATTCCCTCTCCCAAAGTGCACAAAGTCTCTCTTAATGCCAGGTGGGAGCTACTGGAGGATGGGGAAGGGATGTTTTCAGCAATTCAAAAATGTCTTTTCTACCCCCTTCAGTGCTTTTTTAAGCAACATGAAGTTAAAACCAGGTATGTGATGTTAGGTTCTTATGAAAGTGCTTTTTGTGTCAATAGTTGTCAAGTATGATGTTCCTGCAGGGAGGATGATCAGTGAAGCTTCTATTTGGACATTTTGCTCTGCCTCCTCATTCAAAGTTGATATTTTGACCTCCTCCCATGAATCACAAATATCGTTAATGGAAATCTGGAATGGTAAATCATTTTCAGAAGGTTTCCACTTTACACAGACCCATAAGAGTAATTACTGTTTATGGCAGCCTTACAAAATGTATTTCTTGATGAGTAACACTTAAAAGTCAAAATTAAGTTCTGATCCATGGGATGGAGGATACGTTAGCAGGCATGAAAACAATATTAATCTCCTTGTACAACTCTATCAGAGCTCTTGAGTTTCTAGGTGCATTGCCAATGCACAGTAATATTTTAAAATGGAGCTTTTTTTCTGATCAGTAAGTCTTAACAGTGAACTTGAAGAATTCAGTAAACCATGCTTTAAACAGATGTACTGTTGTCTAGGTTTTGCTATTCCTTTTATAGAGCATAGGCAGGGTAGATTTAGCATTTAAAGGCTGTGGGATTTTCAGAATTATAAATGAGCATCGGCTTCAGAGGTAACAGTTACACTAGTCCCTTACAAGAGATTTAGCTGTCCTTTAAAACTTTGAAGCCAGGCATTGGCTTCTCTCTAGTTATGAAAATCCCAGATGGTATCTTCTTCCAATAGGAGACTGTTTTCTCTACATTGAAAAGCTGTTTAGTGTAGCCACCTCCATGGTTGATCTCACCTAGATCTTTAGAATAACTTCCTGTAGCTTCTATGTCAATCTGCACTTGCGGCTTCACCTTTCACTTTTATGTTATGGGGGTAGCTTTTATCCTTAAACTTCATAAAGCCACCTCTGTTAGCTTCACATTGTCCTTCTGTAGTTTCCTTCCCTTTCTCAGCCTTCATAGAATTGAAGAGCATTAGGGTATTGCTTTGGGTTAAGCTTTGGCTTAAGGAAATCTTGTGGCTGGTTTTATCTTCTATCCAATCCACTAAAATTTTCTTTATATCAGCAATATATCTGTTTCAGCTTTCTTATTATTTGTGTGTTCACTGGAATAGCACTTTTAATTTTCTTCACAAACTTTCTCTTTGCATTCTCTACTTGATTGTTTGGGGCAAGGGGCCTAGCTTTCAGACTGTCTCTTCTTTCAATGTGCCTTCCTCAACAAGCTGAATCGCTAGTAGCTTTTGATGTACAGTGAAATATATGTAACTCTTTATTCACTTGAACACTTAAAGACCATTGTAAGGTTATTAGCTGAACCAATTACAATATATTGTTATGTAGCACGAGGTAAGGAGTCCTGAGGTAAGGAAAAGAGAAGGGGGAATGACTGGTAAGTGGTGCAGTTAGAACACACACAACATGAATTAATAAAATCATCATCCTAAATGGGAGCTTTTAGGGGCAATTCAAAACAATTACAATAGTAACATCAAAAATCACTGACCATTGGCCAATTTATAGCATGTGGCTTGATATGGCAATGCCTGGGCCAGGGCACACAGGCCTGAGCACCCTGAAGCCAGTGACTTTGATCTCTGGTCTCTAGGGTATGTCACTGATGTGTTCAAGGAGGCTTGCGAGAGTCTAGCCACCCCCCCACCCCTGCTTCTCCCTTCCCTCATTCCCACTTCCCATACTTCTTAGGAGGTTTATCTGCTACTTCCCCAATTGTGGCAACACTTACAACAAAGCCTGGAAGCTTAATGTGAACCTGTAATCACATGGAGAATAAACCATTTGTTTATAACTGTGAAGGGTGTGGCAATATCCACCTCAAGGGACTAACATCTCAGTTGTCATGTCCTGATTCATACTGCAGAAAAGCCATATGTTTGTGCCTCTAGTAACTGTGATCAAGAATTCAACACAAAATCAAACTTAAAGAGACATTTTACACACAAACATAAAAACCAGCAAAAAAAAAAAAATACAATACATATGCAATGTTGACGATTGTAAGAAGACCTTTACAAACATCAGCAGCTGAAAAACCATCACTGCCAGCATACCAATGAACCGCTAATCAACTGTACCCAGGAAAGATGTGGGAAGCATTTTGCCACATCCATCCAGCAAGCAGCAAGGCCCATGAGGGCTCTATATATCAAAAAGCTTGTTATTTTATGTTGAAAACATGAACAGAAGTTTTGAAACGTGAGAAAAACCTATAAAAAGGAAATAACATATGAAGTATTCAGGAAAACTTTTAAACACAAAGATTATCTTAAGCAACATATGAACACTAATGCCCCAGACAAGGATATTGTTTGACATATGAGAGAAGGCTCTGGAAGAACCTATACAACTGTGTTTATTCTACAAATCCATATCTTTTCCGTGAGGAAAAAGATGCCACTTTGCATGTGAACATATTGGCAGTGGCAAAACATTAACAATGAAACAAAGTCTTTCTAGGCATGCTGTTGTACATACTCTGACAAGAAGAAAATGAAGCTTTGAGTAATAACTAGAAAAGGGAATTTTGAATGTTCTTCACACAAAAAAAACAATAAATGTTAGAGGTGATGGAGATGCTAATTACCCTGATTATACAAATTGTATACACATTTCAAAATATCACACTTTACCCCATACATATGCAGAATTAGTATGTGTCAATTAAAAAAATAATAAAAGCAAAAAATAAATCTCATTAAAAACCTAGCTTGAATTCTCATCTCAGTGGATATAGCCCTGCTAAAACAAGAGCAAAGCTTATCTTTGTCTCCAAGTAGAAGGCCTCTGAACTGTATGGAAGACAAGGTGAGCTCCATAGTCAGGATACTACCCCTCAATCGTGTATATTGCTTTGTTCAAAGGAATGCAAATCAAGGCTTGGTTATTTTCCCTAAGAAACATATTTTTCTTTATTAAAATTGTTGATGCAGAAAAAAGAATATCACTGACCACAGATATCATAACAGATATGATAATAATGAACAAGTTTAAATATTGTGAGAATTACCATAATGTAGCAGAGAGACATGAAGTAAGCACATGCTGTTGAAAAACAGAAGCTGATAAGCTTGCTCAATGTAAGTTTCAACAAAACTTCAATTTGTAAAACATGTAATATTGTGAAGTTCAGAAAAGCAAGGCACAATGAAAAAAAAAGGCATGCTTGTATGTGACAGTTGGTATTTACTTAATCCCAACATAGTGCAAAGACTGGCTGAAGACATTGGCTCAAAAGAGCCATTTTATTTTTTTAATTTTCAGAAATTTTTTTCAAGCAGATTTTTAAACTATTGATAGTTTGAATATGGTGATGAGGTAGTTATTCATACTATGGAGGTAGGTACAAATTCTACAAACCAGATTCCCTCTCTGAGGCCAGTTCTTAGACATTCACAGCACATCACTACTTAAAACCTAAAAATTTAATTTATAATTGATATGGTTTGGCTGTTTTCCCAATCAAATCTCACATTGAATTCCCATTTGTGAGAAGGACCTGGGGGACATAATTGAATCATGGGGGAAGGCCTTTCCCATGCTGTTCTCATGATAGTGAATAAATCTCATGAGATCTGACAGTTTTATAAGAAGGAATTTCCCTATGCAAGCTCTCTTCTCTTGTCTGCCACCATGTGAGACATGCCTTCACCTTCGTCCATAATTGTGAAGTCTTCCCAGCCACATGGAACTGTGAGTCCATTAAACCTCTTTTGTAAATTGCCCAGTCTTGGGTATGTCTTTATCAGCAGCATGAAAATGGACTAATGCAATAGTATTACTGCAAATGTTGACATTAGTGCCAGTAAAACTAGGTTATCTACAAGCAGCTCTCTTTTACTTTAATGCATGTAAATTTTACATGAAAATGCTATTTTATTATTAATCACAAGTGAAGCTCATGAATATATTGTGAGACAAAGTAGCAAACATAACAAACCATGTTTGCTCATTTCTCCTTGCTAGAAAAGTTCACAAACCCCCTGACTTAGTGACCAACTGCAGCTCACTGAAGGGAAGCTTTGACAACAAAACAGGATAGCATGCACTGCCCCCAATGTTTCCTGAGCCACTATTTTTTCCTTAAAAGATAAATGACCCTAGTCCTTGCCTTTCCCTGCACATAAGATAACTTCTGACAGGGGTAATGATTATGCTTCTGTAATCTATAACCAGATGTACTCTTACACCCAAACCTTGATGTGATTCTGTTTTAATGTAACTCCTGAATAAGTTTGATGTGATTTTGCACATATTGGACCCCCCACACTTGTGTATAAGCAGTGGCTGAAACACTAAGCAGGAGCAGTCTGACAGAACTGCCTAGGGCTATAGGCCTCCATCTATAGTTCTCAGTAAGACTTCTGAATAACACTAATACTTCCAAAGCTTGATTATATTTTCTTTAGTGAATAATATTTATATGCTTTTGTTATAATTCTCAAAATTCCATATTGATAACAAAAAGAGTGTAGACTATGTAGTTTCAAAGTAAACAAAAAATAACAAATTGTATAATTTAAAGAATTGATATTAATATGGTATCATTACATTATTAAAACATCAATCAGAATATAGAATATAGTATACGATCCAGGATGACTTGAAGCTTCCAAAGAGAAAAGTAGCAACATTTTGTTTGATCATATTTGTTTTTCAGTAAAGTAATAAAGTGGGCAAACAATCATCAACACAGCAATGACTCAAAAAATAAAAATCTAGCATTTTCATGCATATATTTACAAAAGTGAATTCTTAAATGTATTCACTGAGTCTAACATATCATTTTTATAAAAGTAGTTTGCCAAAAACATAATTTATGTGCTTAGGAAAAAGCTTTTTTTCTAAGACCCTGAAATCAAAAGCAATTCACTATAGATGAAGAACAGGACCTGCTAAGAGGAATGGGGGAATAACATTGATTGAGCATGCCGAGTGACATGCAATATGTTAAGCTCTTTTCACAATCTGTATAGCAATTTTTTAAAGAATATTGTAGCTTTATTGCTTTGAAGAGAAAAGAACTTGAAATTTTATGGCATGTTTTTAGTTGTAAATATTAAGTAGTTTGTTTTAAAATGTGCTAATTGGGATAAATAAATTAGTTACAAATTTAGTAGACATTTACTTACAAATACAATAATTAAAAAAAAAATTCACCCAAAAGTTTTAAGTAAAATACACTCAGCATATACTTTCTATTTAGAAAATCTTTGAAACTACCCCAAACACTCAGTATTTCCTAGACATGATCTTTGGCAGAGAGGACTTGAGTTTTGTATCGTCTTGATGTCAAGAGAAGTTAATAATGCCAGCAATGGCCATCCAGAGGCGAATACTCTGGCCTGGAAACTCCCCTGCTTTTGCTCAAGGCTGAGAGAATATGGGAAAAAAACAGTCCCAGCTCATTTTCTGTCTAAAACATCCAGTAAGTCTACCCCTCCCCTCCCCTTCCTTTCCTTTTTTTTCTTTTTTTGTTTTGTTTTGTTTTGTTTTGTTTTGTTTTTTTGACACAGAGTCTTGCTCTGTGTCACCAGGCTGGAGAACAGTGGCACAATCTGAGCTCACTGCAACCTCCACCTCCCAGATTCAAGTGATTCTCTTGTCTCAGCCTCCAAGTAGCTGGGACTACAGGCTCCCATGACCACGCCCAGCTAATTTTTGTATTTTTCTTTTTTTAGTAGAGAAATGGTTTCACCATGTTGGCCAGGATGGTCTTGATCTCTTGATCTCGTGATCCACCTGCCTTGGCCTCCCAGAGTGCTGGGATTACAGGCATGAGCCACCATGTGTGGCCTCTTTTCTTTTTTAAAAAATATAGACAAACAGCCAGGCGCAGTGGCTCCCGCCTGTAATCCCAGCACTTTGGGAGGCAGAGGCAGGTGGATCACCTGAGGTCAGGAGTTTGAGACCAGCACCAACATGGAGAAACCCCACCTCTACTAAAAATACAAAATTAGCCAGGTGTATTGGTGCATACCTGTAATTTCAGCTACTCAGGAGGCTGAGGCAGGAGAATCTCTTGAACCCGGGAGGCAGAGGTTGTGGTGAGCCAAGATCATGCCATTGCACTCCAACCTGGGCAACAAGAGCAAAACTCTGTCTATATATACATATATATATAGAAAGAGAGACATATACAAATATATATATATACACACACGCATACATACATATATATACATGGAGAGAGAGAGAGAGAGACATACATAAATGACATAGGTGGGTTACAATATAATGTTTCCCAGAAATTAAAATTTACCTCTAATTTTTAAGGATTCCTTAAAGTCACAACTTCTGGAACAGGCCTCACAATCTATGCAAAGGTATAGGATAAGAAGGCTGAACTAACTTGCCAAACTGATATTCTAAGTAAAGGGCAAGACCAGCAAGATACGAAACTCATGAATGCCTAACTCCAAAAGTCATGCTCTAACAGTCACTGGTAACCTTGAATGGCCCAGAGAAATTGTAATGAGACTATTTAGATAGGGAATAAATGGTTCCCTTTCTCCTGTCATCTCACTGAGTTTGTTATAAGATCATATCCTTCATTTACACTTAATCTTATATTCTGTTGTATTGCACACCATGTTCAAAAAATATGTAGCATTCATTCAAATTATTTTATGGTCACATTCCCCAAAGGAGTGTTTTCTTTGTGTCCATGGCTTCTTTTGAACTCACTCTAAGTCTTGAGAGAAGAAATGGCAGAAGATAATTTCCCTGTGAGACTAAATTAAAATGTCAAGACCTATGCATGAGCAAAGATAGAGAAAAACTAGACTAGGAATAACATGATGATAAATATCTCTATTTTCTGAAAAGCATTGCTTCTAATAACTTCCAAGTACTAAACCTTCTATACATTAGATATTACATTACAGAAGAATGGCAAGTACTTTAAAATTGATCTCTCATCACATTATGAAAAATGAATGCTATAGTATGCATCATAAAGTTGTGCATTCCAGTATTAAATGCTGAAAGCTTGTTCCAAAGAAAAGGGAAGAAAAAAAGTATTAAGCAGTGTAAAAATGGCAAGAAAAGGCACGATATTTTAAAAAATATCCAAGGATATATCAATCTCTTGGAGTCAGGGATAATGGAATTTTATAGTAAATCTTCATCCATATCTAGTATACTTAATTCAGGTTTTAAATTTAAACCCTGGATTTATGCCTACAGAACCAACAAAGTCTCATTGCTATTCAACAGCACTTTCATCTTGGCTACAAAAACACAGTGATACTAAAGACAAGATGCAAACGTCATATTCAAGAAAATTGATTTTCTCTATTGAGCAATGTTGACTTTGAACAAGTAAAAATGCAAAATCACTTATTTTGCCTTTTTGTTTAGAATTAATTGTGAAAACGTGATTATAGACACATGATTGATTATTAAAAGTATCATGAGCGATTTCCTTTCCCTTCCGGGGCTTACAAGTGACTAACACAAACCCAAGGCTACCACTGGAGATTATTCCAAAGGTTAGGAGATTCTGTCCTACTGTCCTGCCAAAGACAGAAAAGCTCATTATTTAGTAATTCGATGCTATAATGTTCAAAAGTGATAATTTCTGACATACAAATATTATTTTCCTATTATATTTTAAGTTGATGAAACAGAAAAATCTCTTTTTTTGTTTGTTTAAAGGTGACTAACCACGTTAAAATAACTGGGAACAACGTTCTAAATAAATATCAATGTCTTAAGGAGTATATATATTAAACATTTATATTTGCCACTTCATTTTTGATCATCCAAATGGTGTCTTAACAGATTACTGATAAAAATGGGTAGGAAACATTTTAATTTTTGTGGAAACCATGTAAGAGGTGGCCATCAAATTATAATATGAAAATGCAGTAGTCTGAGGCTAAGCATTTATTGTTGAAATTCTAAATCTGCTTAAACATTATTTATAATTTTTAATACTTTATTAAAATAAAATTTGTGAAAGAATCTAACTTTGTATACATATATTTGTTTTTCTTCATTTATGATAGCAATATAGGTTGAGTGTCTCTTACCAAAATACTTAGGACCAGAAGTGTTTCAGATTTTTAATTGTTTTTTTTCTTTTTGAGTTTGGAATATTTGCATATACAGAATGATATATCTTTGGAACAGGACCCAAATCTAAACATAAAATTTATTTATATTTTTATTTACCTTATATACATAGCCTGAGGGTAATTTTTATAAAATATTTGTGACAATTTAGCACATAAAACAAAGTTTTGACTGCAGCCTGTCACATGAAGTTAGGTGTGAAAGTTATTGCTTGTGGAGTCATGTCAGCACTCAATAAGATTCAGATTTTGGAGCATTTTGGATTTCATATTTTTAGATTAGAGATGCTCAAGCTGTATTTCCATTAGCAATCTAAGAATGCTAAATCAATAGTGAATTGTATTTAATTAGCTTCATTTTCAAATCACCAGCTTAGCTCAGTTAACAAAGGAAATCTCTTTATACAAAATTATTTTTATGTTACTGAAAATTAAAATTATTATAAATTTTTAATTTAGGACACATAAGTGACTTTAAAAGTTTCAATCAAAATATAGGGTACTTTAAGCATAATGTTTTTAAATATAAAACTACTAATTATTTAATTTTAGAAAAAGAGATGTTATTTTTATCATCTACACATATATCTGTCAGGAGCTCAGCTGGGCTACGAGAGCTGAGCTGTCAGATGTCAAAGTTGCCAATTAAAGAAACAAGGCCGGGCGCGGTGTGTCACGCCTGTAATCCCAGCACTTTGGGAGGCCAAGGTGGATGGATCACGAGCGCAGGAGCTCCAGACTAGCCTGACCCAACATGGTGAAACCCCATCTCTACTAAAAATACAAAAATTAGCCGGGCATGGTGGCACACACCTGTAACTCACCTACTCAGGAGGCTGAGGTAGGAGAATTGCTTGAACCAGGGAGGCATAGGCTGCACTGAGCCGAGATTGTGCCACTGGCACTCCAGCCTGGGCAACAAAGCAAGACTCCATCTCAAAAAAAAAAAGAAATAAAAGTAAAAAGAAACAAGCCATAAATAAAGAGTTCAGCCTTTAGTCCCTTACTGTGATGGTGTAAGCAAGAGTCTAAAACAAGAAGAAACGCTCACTATCCCTGCTCTATTTTCCACCATAGAATGTCACACAGGGTGAGAGTCAGGAGGATTAAAGGAAACGTACGAATTGCTTCACTCTGCAGGGATCTACAAACAAAAGTGTCAGTTTTTTGGATTCAAGTGGGACTAGAGGGAGGTGGAGAGGGTTTGAGTTTGAAGCTAGGAACAAAAAAGAACTGAGTACTGAATCAGTCTGGAAAGTATCCCTAAGGTTTCTCCCTTCTCTCCTAAAAAGAGACCTCAGAAACACCTGAAGAGGACCTTTGCTAAGGGCCTCAGATAAAGAAAACTAAGCTCAAAATGCAAATATGTGAAAGATTCTGACCATCAAAGAGAGCCTGGATTCTCAACTGCAACTCCCTTCAGAGAATGCAGTCCACCTGATTGTGCACCAAGTCTGGTGTGGGTAGGGCAGTTTCCTTGGTGAGGCCTGTCTAGTGAAATCTTTGTAGTTGTATCTGGTCAGGCCTAAAAATCATGCATAGGCTTTAATCAGAAGTAGAACTCCTCAGCATCCTCCTACTGAAATTTGATGTGGACAATAGCCACACTAAAATATCTGCTAGTTTAACACATCTACGTGACTAACAAAATAGATCATTTCTACAAATTGAAGAATCTTTGTATTGATAAACCCATGTATATGTGGCATATAAGAAAAACATACATGTAGTTGATGTAATTGTTTTCTTCACTAGGTAGGTGGCTGTTGTCTTGTATAGACTCTCTCTCTTCCATGTTCTTTTTATAACAGTCTCACTTCTCCAAACTCAGGTAGAATAAATAATCATTAAAAGGAGACTTAGTCTGATGTCAGTGAACATCCATTCACTGGGAATTGGATATACTTTTCCTGCCCTCTGACTGTGGATATATTAATAACACAAATAAATGCAACCATTAAGTCTCAAAAGTAGCAGTAGAAAAAAGGGCAAGAATCAAGAACTTGAAGAGCCATGAAATAAGTTCAACAATGTGTTCTGAATAAATTCCTTTTAGAGAGTTCAGTGACATGACTGAATGGAAGTTGGTGGCTGGAATCAAATTTCAAAGTCCAAAAGTCACAAAATACAGATTTGGGTTGCATCTGAATCAGAAAAATAAAATGCTGCTAAACACTACTTGCAGCTACTAAACGTCAGGTGAAAGTAATGGGCAGCTGGATTTCCACCAGTGAAAGAGCCAAAAAGGAAGTCAAGACAGGTGAAGCCATAAATAAAGAGTTCAGCCCTTAGTCCCTGACTGTGGTGGTGTAAGCAAGAGTCTAAAACAAGAAGAAACGCTCACTCCCCCTGCTCCCTTCTCTTTGGGTGTAAGAGAAACAAGGGTATATTGTGAAACACATGTGGCAAGGTCAGCCAGGTAGGAAGGAGATAAACGCCTGACACACTGTGAAAGAAGATGGTTATTTGAAGATTGGCTATTCAGCTGGCAAGACTTCACAAGCTGCCTGTGAGTCACAACATGCACAGAAAATGGATATTCCTGATCCAACCATTTCAGGAATTCTTGCTTAAGAATATTTACTTATCTCTTTGATATACTGATTTCCTCTCTTTTGGTTATATACCCAGCAGTGACATATACATTTCTTAAGTAAATGCTAACCAAATTCTAAATAATACCTATAACTGAGCCAAAAAGACAAAAAAAGAAAAAAAAAAAAAAAAAAAAAAAAACTAAGTAAGGGGCTCTCATTACTTAGCAGCAAACACATTACGTCAATTAAGTTAGTAAAGTGTTCATTATAAAGGTTAAAGATATCATGGAAAAGTTATGCAGAGGTTGCATAGACAGTAACAATTTGCCCTTTATACTTTTTTCCATATCCCTCATAAAGCTTTATATGGCTAGTTGTTTAAATATTATACAAGTAATGGTAATAAAATACTAAAGTTTATTTCTCCCTTTCTAAATACCAGAAACTGTGCAAGGTGTATTAATATATTTTTTTAAGAGATGTCACATGAAAACTAACTTTTCTCACCCCACTGACACTGAAAGACAATAAATAATTTGTAGTAATTCATGATGCAAAAGAAACCTGCACAACAGGGGATAAATTGCTTGTTGTGACCTTGCTGGGTGTGCCCGCCTATCAGACACCGGATCTTGTAAGACTGCCATTAAAAGTCTCATTTTCACTGTTTTCCAGGTCTCTGAGCTCATTCTTTCAGTTTGGACGGGTGAGTTTGTTTCTCACAATTTATATATGCTTCCAACCCTGGCAAACTCTACATTCATTATTCACAAAATCCTTGCTCTTATCTTAGATGCATTTGGGCTATCACTTCTTGGCAGCCAAACGTTAAGTCAGGAATGTAAGCAACAAATTAGTTTAGATTGAACTAACTGGTCATGAATTGAGATTCATTAAATTACTTAGTTTTGTATCATCTTAGCAAAACCATGGGGAGTAATACAATTAAACACAGCAAGAGAATAAGCTTTGATTGAAATGGATAATAAGTATGATCATCTATAACCAACGAAAATTGTCTACAGCAATTATGACCAGCTTTTAGTCACAAAATTAACCTTTAAAAGACCTTGCCTTGCTGGGTCCTCTGGATCTAATCCTGAATATTTTCTCATTTGATCCCTGGGCGTCTGCAGAAATGCACAAGGGAGTCTCCTCTTTTTCTTTTTGGATCTCAAATGCTTTTGAGACATTCTGTGTCCTAGGAGTGGACTCTTTAATCCCTCTAATTATTAGCTCTTTAAGGTTTTGTAATAGGACTTGATCTTTGGAGTTATTGTTATCCCATCCAGGATTTGTATTTGGAAATTTCTGCTCAGCTGGCAGGACTCCTTGCCCTGGAGGATGCCGTCTTTCTTAAATGGTCATGGCTACTCTTTTAATCATTCCCTCTCTCCCCCAGTAAGCAGAATATTCGTGATTGACATTATCTCAGAACAAGTATAAAAACTAGGTCCTAAAAATTTATCTAGCTGCTAAACTAAGGGCGTTTTCCAAGAGTGGCCTCATTTCCTTTTTAAAATTCCTAACCTTGGTACTTGTTAAAGGTGCACTCACAAATCAAACTTCTCCCTGCCCCACAGGGACTTCTCTAAGAGGGTACATGTTAGACACCTGCTGTTTTGAAGGAATAGGGAAATTCTCAATGTCCATCTTACATTGTTCTAATTCTTTCCTCAAGTTTGGATAAGAATTTAAGGGAGCATTGGGTTTAGCTCCTTCATGACCCCTAGATTCTTCATCCTCTGGCTTCTTGTTGCTCCCTCATCTCTTTGTCCTCTATTTTGTGAGATGTATGGTTGGGAGCCGGATGCAACCCTGTTGGGGGATCCCAGGGCTTTTCACTGGGGAAGGGCTCTTTACTCTGCTTTTAGCTTCCTCTTTAAGAGGGAATATGTGGCTAATTCGCTAATCCAACAAAGAGCATAACCCATCTCCTCTTGTGAGGGTGTGGTTTTCTCATTGGCATAGAGAATTAAAGCTTGGCACACCCAATTCTCATCTGAGCCAAACTTAGGCCAACAGACGAAAGGCTGATAAATGGGCTTTTTGGGCCAGATAAAATAGCAATACTTCATCATCTTTTGCCTTTTCTTGTCCCTGGTTCAAGGATTATACCTTCAAACCTGCAAGATTCACAACAACGGACTATCTGGGAGAATGTCAGAGAGGGTCTTTTTAGTTGCCTCTATCATTTGTTCCCTAGGCCTAGACTTCCTGTTTCCCATTTCGGTTAGTCTCTGTGTCCGAGCTTTTCCCTTGTGCTCAAACCCCCTTGCTGTAGGTTTCTTGCATACCCCGAAACCTCTGAAAATGCCCAACCACCAAGGTAGTACTTATGGTCCACTTTTCCTACCTTGGCTCATGCACAAGGTTGCCTGGTTGCCACAGTGCCTGCTTTTCTCCCTGTGTCACTTCCACTGCCTCCTGAATAAGTTTCAGGTTTGTCTAAGACTTCTGTAGGGAGCTGGGACACCCAAACAGAGCAGATCACTTACATCACTTAAATCAGGTGGAACACACCTCCCCTCTTGACCAGAGTCTCACTCCACGCAGGGAGAGAGATCCCTGTAAGGGCCACCAGATAGTGAGAAACAAACTCACTATCCAAGTCCAAAGAAGAGATTCAGAGACCCAGAGAACAGTGAAAGTAAGACCATTTTCTTTTTTTGAGAGAGAGAGAGAGATAGTCTCGCTCTGTCACCAGGCTGGAGTACAGTGGTGTGATCTTGGCTCACTGCAACCTCCACTTCCCAGGTTTAAGTGATTCTCCTGCCTCAGCCTCCTGAGTAGCTGGGACTACAAGCACGAGCAAACATGCCCAGCTAATTTTTGTATTTTTAGTAGAGATGGGGGTTTCACCACGTTGGCCAGGATGGTCTCGATTTCCTGACCTGGTGATCCACCCGCCTCAGCCTCCCAAAGTACTGGGATTACAGGCATGAGCCACTGTGTCCAGCTGAAAGTGAGACTTTTAATGAGGGTCTTGCAAGATCCAGTGTCTGATAGGCAGGCACACCCAGCACAGTCTCAACAAGCGATTTATCCCCTAGTGCACAGGTCCTTCAACCCGTTCCTCATCGGCTGAGTACTATGGGGGGGTCACAATTTTCCCAGATGTTGTCTATTGTTTATTGGGTAGAGGCTTTAGGTGTTTTTATTAGGGTTGTATGGCAGCATTTTGTTGCAGCCCACAATGCATTTCAATCCTAGTTAGATCAGGGGCTCTTTAAGTATTTGACTTAAGATCTAAGTAGCTGGTAAGAACAGACAAAAATGAGCTATTTTGCAGGCTATTAAATATAGACTAAATTTTTTGGTTTGGGTGAGGGCAACTAAGGCAGGGAGAAGTGGGTGAAAAGAGGGAGGCTGACAAGCAGGCATCAGCTGTACAAGCTGGTGCACAGTATATCCTGTTTCTTATGTAGTTTGCTGACCTAAGCTGATTCAAGACACTTTGTCTTGGAAATGGGCCCTGGTATACATTATTTCCTTCATAAATACAGAGATTTTCTACCTATCAGTTAACCAACACAGTTCACATACCTGTTTGTGAAGTTAAAAGACTTTGGTCCTCAGCTATCTAAATTTGGTTAGCTGTTTGAAATGTAGTCTGCAACCAATAGCTGTTTTCCCTTATTTCCTCACTTTGTTGTGATTAAAAAGAGTTCCTTCATGGTTATATGCTCTGTTGTTATTTGCCTTTTGTAGAAATAAACTTTACCTGCAGATGAGAATAGTGAATCAGAAACTAGGGTTTACTAATCTTATATCCCACTGAGTCACTTACATAATGCATATCTTGAAAGTCATTATATTTGTTTATATTTATTTATTTTATACAATATGTATAACAATGCCTTACAATAATGTTTGGAAACAAGTTTTCTTCCTCATCTTTTTACCAGAGTAGAATTTTCAAGTAAATTCTACACAATTTGTTTATATAGCTAGCAAGAGGGCAAAATAAAATATTTCCAGAAACCGCGTAATTATAGACAATAGATTTCAAGGTAGGCTACACATAAGAACCAAAATAAACTATGTGGCTCATATCATTTGGGAGATAACTCATTTCTTTCTCTCAAGTACCTTATTTTAACATCAGAGATTCTTTCTATTTCAGTAATTTATATTGTAAATTTCTTGCCTTCAATGGAGAGCAACAAAAAATACAAGGTGACATCTCATAATACTTCCTTAGAGTTTATGATCAGCAGAACTTATTTTCCTGAGGTCAACTAAAAATAATTGTTGATAAAAAGAAGGATCTGAGGATAAGGTCTACATTCATGGAATTCATTATTTTGGGTTTTAGAATTATCTGAATGCTTTCTCAATACTCTTTCTTTTTTTGGCTTTTAGGTTTATCTGAATGCTTTCTCAATTTTCTTTCTTTCTTTCTTTCTTTATCTTTCTTTTCTTTCTGTCATCTTTATTTCTGTCTTTCTTCATTCCTTTTCGTTATTTCCTTTTCCTTTTTTTTTTGGAAAAATGCTTTGATTGACCTCTAAATATGATCAGTTACTACCATTGGAATCTCCTATATGGCCCAAGCTTCATATTGAAAGAGAAGGTGAAACAAAAAGAAAAAATGATCTCCATGATTAAAAGGAGAAATTTGAATTTTTGAGAATAGAACAAGAGGGAGGAGAAATTAGCTCAGTAGGACCAAAACAAGTCCCTGAAATATGGTGAGATAAGAATGGTATTCTAACAGATATGACAAATGACTTCTTTTGGGTTAAAAAACATTGCTAAGAATAGTGGTTAAAGATTAAATATTGTTTTCTGGAAATCTCTTTATCACCAAAACTTCAATAAAATTCTGCCAGACATGACAACCTTGGAAATATACTGTGGAAAATAAGAATGTATTGGGATACATGAGTGAAGAGGCACTAACAATTTATTGTTCTCAGCTATCTTTTTATGGACATTTGATTAGCCCCCAGTTTTGAAGATAGAAATAATGTCTCTCTCCATAGTGGAGGGCAGATTTGTCTGCTGTCTGGTGAAATAAAGACAATGCTATTTTCTGAGGGAAATGTTATGTGTGTTTTCTTAAAGTCCACTGAAAAGTTTGGGGTTTTCTAAACTCAGGGCTCCTCTTCTACAATCCACTCTATTTGTTATGTGGAATGATTGGAATCAAAGGTTAGGAAAATGACATAAAATACTGATTATCTGGCCACTGATATTGGTAAGTGATAATGCTTTGTCATTTATCTCTGACCCAGGAGTCTCATATTGCCTGTTAGTCTTCATGAAGCTGTGGCAAGCTAACCTGTTAATTTGCAAATAGGATAAATTCTAAGACTTTCACAGCCCTATAGAAGGGTGATGTTCAACACGGGATGCAGCTGGCCAATAAGAAATGACAGCATCATTTCTGTGCTCAGAGAACCTGTGGCAGGTGCTCAGAGTTACAGCTAAGAAAAAGGAGGGAAACATTGACTGACATATATAAAATGTGACCTCTACTCCATGTTACTCAACTGCAAAAGACATTAGAGAGGATACTAAGAGGATTCCTCATGTAAGTGTTGTGGATGCAGATATATTCTATTTGGATCTTAAAGGAAAAAGTGGACTGAATAAATTAAGAGAAGTACGAAATACTGGAAAATCAAATTTATATCATTCTTCCCTGCCTAATTGTTTATTTTTCAGCATACATTTATATACTATGTAATTAAGGAGAATGCTTCCAAATCTTAGCACATATTTGCCATATTTCATTATTTAATAGGTTGCTATTCTCAGGAATAAATACTGGGGCATAGTATAGTTAATACCTATATTAATGAGAACTAAGCAGAATTATAAAACTATAATCATGGATCATAATTTTCTAATTTTACATGTTTGGAATTTGTGGTAACTTGGAAAAGGCGTGAACCAAGGTTTACATTTGTCATGCCAATCATAAAATCACTAAGAAATCAGCATTGAAATAAAAATTAAGAAATGGCAGGTCTTACAAAACAAGTTCCAGGCATCAAAAAAATATTTTGGCTATTGCAAATTCAAAAATATTCCTGCAGTAGGAATTGAAACCTGATTATATGGGTTGATAGCTTAATATGCTGCTTCATGAATTATTTCTGTCCAGTAATAAATAAACATATTTGATAAAACATATTAAGTTAATCTGAATAATTGTATGAGTTTAAAGTGAACAAAGCTGCTACCATTGGCCGCTTTTTAGAATTCAATATTCATTTGAACCAAAGTTCTACCAGTTATCTTTCCTAGCAAGCTTCTATAAATATTTTTAGATTTGAAGCATCTTTATTTTTAGTATAATGATCACTCTCAAATTTTGCCCCTGTTTTTTAAATGAACTGCCAGGTAACAGCACATCTGGAAACAAGAAAACAGGAAGCTATCTTCTATTAGCACTCTGTGAAGGTTTCATTTCCATTTTAGTTACCAAAAAATTCACCAATTCATATCTTTCCTTCTTTACCAAATGAGTGTCCCAGAATAACAGCTTCTAGAAGTAGTCTTCAGCTTTTCTACTCATTACATCTAACTTGATGTGATAGAAGTGGAAGGGATGTTCCTTGGTGACATTCATTCATTTTCTCAGAACACCATCCTTTCGCTATAAATTGGATTAGAATAAATAAGCTTTACTAAGCTTTTTAAATTCTGTTTAAGGAGAAATGCCAGATGTAGGTGATGGGGAGGAAGGCAGCAAATCACACTGCCACGTGTGTTCCTATGCAACAATTTTGCATGTTCTTCACATGTACTCCAAAACCTAAAATGCAATAAAATAAATAAATGGAAAAAAAAAGAAATCAAAAAAGAGAATGGTTCATTAACTTATGGTTTTTGGTGGGGAGGGTCGTGTTTTTCCTAGGAGATGTAGGATAAGATGGGTGATCCCCTACCCCTTAAAGCTTTCAGTAAAATTGATAATTATTAGTGTTATCTACCCAGTGTTTCCCACTGTCCTCACATCATGGCACACATGGAAAATAACCATGTTTGCAGCACACAGGGGTAACCAGATAAGGCTGCAAGAGACCTAGTCACAGCACAACAATGTACACTTTATCACCCTTTGGAATCGGAAGATCTAAAGAGGTCATTCTATTCAAAATATTGGGGAATACATTGCTTTTGATGTATCCTTAAATCTCTCAAATAAATTAACATAAAAGCAAACTCCATATTATTCCTTCTTTTAATTTCAGCATTTTCTTATTTAATAGCATTATCTGGAAACAAATCACATACATGAAGTATTATCCACTTTTTTGGTGTATTTTATCCCATTTTACTAAGGAAATGTTGGTGTTATAATTGGGAGAATAAACACATACATATATACAAAGACCTACTATGGGACAGCTTAATGTATACAATTTTTTTATAAAAAACGGGATGCGGTGGCAAATCTATTGCAGGATTACTAATTTTACATGATAGTAACTGACCCTAAATAAATCTTGGTTTAAATCATGAATTTTCATGAATATCTAGTCAAAATAGGTATGACATAAAAAGGAACAGAAAATGCTAATTCCAAGCCAAAAACTAGCCTTTTAATTCAATCCATCTTATGAATAAAGTTCCAAACTTCTGTATATTTTCTTTAGGCAAGAGAAAGAGCCTTGTTCCAACCAGTGTTAAACACCAGAGAATCCAGTCAATACATGAACTCATCAAATTTACTTATTTCTTATAATTCTATTTCTAATTCTAGCTCATAAATATATACCTACACAATTCTATCTTATCAACTGTCTCCATGCCAGCATTTAAGAAGCAGGTGATTGAGGGAAGAAAGCGAGAACCATGATAGGGAAAAAAACATAGAGAAGAGATCAGGAATTGAGGGACCTATGAATACAATTTAAATGAACTATAAATAAATGTTTATATTCTAAAAATATATACAATATTATTAAGAAATACTTATGAATATGTTATATAGTTATATAAATATATATAATTATGAAGTTCCTGAAAATATTTTCATGACAGCAGGGCACGGTGGCTCACGCCTGTAATTCCAGCACTTGGGGAGATTGAAGCACTCAGATCACTTGAGGTCAGGAGTTTGAGATCAGCCTGGCCAACATGGTGAAACCCCATCTCTACTAAAAATACAAAAATTAGCCAGGTGTGGTGGTGGGTCCCTGTAATCCCAGCTAATGGGGAGGCTGAGGCATGAGAATCACTAGAACCCAGAAGGCAGAGGCAGCAGTGAACCGATGTAACACCACTGCACTCCAGCCTGCATGACAGAGTAAGACTCTGTCTCCCTCAAATAAAAGAAATATTTTCATGACAGTTTATTTTCTAATAGATAAATTGTACTTAGTATGTTGATGTTCTCTTTCAGATAAGTAAATCCATCAATAATATTTTAATATAGAATAAAAATATATGCAATACATTTATAAATACCATATTGACAAAAATTCTCTATACCCAAAAACATGCTCCTCTGCTTTTCAATCTCTCCTTTTCTCCCTTCATTGGTCTCTAGCTACAGCAACATGTATAGGAATCAGAAGCACCTTAAACACTTTTGAAGATTTCATGTAGAAAAAAGGAAGACTGGTCAACTAAAACTAAGATATTTAAAAGAAACAAGTCAACTGGTCATTGGGTAAATTAGCTTTTGGCTAACTGAGCTAGAGCCCAGTTCTGCTTAAGCCTGGATCTTCTAAAGATATGATAGCCAACATTTCATTTGAAGCTAGCTAGAGCCTAGCCATGATAAGTTTACATAGAAAATGGTCTTCCCATCTGTTCCCTATTACACTGTCTCAAATATAATTCTTGTTTGTGTCAGTTTAGCTGTTCAGTCTAGTTTTCTGCCCAGTTTCTTTCGTTGTCGACATTTTCAGAAATCCACCCCCCTCCGCAAGAAATCATGTACATCTAAAGCAAATGAATAGGATTCACCCATTAAGCATACAGATCTTTGTTTAGAGATTTAAAATTTGTTTTGTTTTTAACATTTAAACTTTTCTCACAAGTCATGTTCTATTCCCAGTTTGCTGAATATTTGCTTCTTAATGGCCCATTTCATTATTCTGCAGAAATTCTGCTGAATCTTCATTGCACATAACATTTTATTATAGCCATTTGCACTTTTATATATATCCATCTTTATTTCTTCATCTCTGACATTCATGATCAATACACTACATCCAACTGCTCTAAAAGAAATCCTGTGGGATTCCATTAAAGCAGCTCTTTTTAAACTAAAATACACTGTATTAACAAAAACATATTATTTTGATTCTTCAACTAATTTTCATTTGTGTTCTTATATTTTTCCCCAAGATTTTAGGTGCCATACATTTTTTAAAGTGCTTAAAAGTTAATAGTCCATGTATATCTGTTATAAGAAAAAATCCAATATGCAGACCAGGGTTTTTTTTACAGCACAACTATGATCTTCACAATAGTGAAAAGAATAAAGCATTTCCACATTATAAATGAATTCTGCATTTTTACCTAAAATACATTTTAGCAATACATATATGAAATTCATAACTTTAAATATTTCTACTAATCTAATGGAGTGAAATTTTAAAGCACAACTTGATATGTAGCAGTTTTCATATTATGTGTTATAAGGTACTTGAAATGTCTATTTATCATCAAGGAGGATAAATACCTTATCAAATGAGAGGAATTAAAACAACTGTTTGCAAGAAAACATTACAGAATTTCATTCTCAGAATTATTAAAACTGGACTGGCATTCATTCTTTTGCTTCATTTTTGACAGACTTAAGAGCCAGTGCTTTTAAAAAATCGTATTGAAATTTTGCTCTAATTAAATACCCCATTTGTATTCATAAATATGAATAGTTTCTCTATTTAAATGTAATGCCCTTTGGATTGCTAAGTGCACCATGCACAACATCTGTTCACTTTCCAATGTGATAAGTTGCCAGCTTATATTAAAAACAATACAAATGAAGTAATACCAGGAAAGGGCATGTGGGGAGGCAAGCAGTAGATACAATTACTTTCATGTCTTTTTTGAATCTCTTTATCAAACTCCTCCTGGAACTTTTGTAGAGATGCTTCTTTTCACCTGGGGAACTATTGTTGCACCATATGTTCCTCATGATATGGTGTAAGTCTCTGCTCATAATAACAGAGGCAGAGAAAACCACAGACATGAATCAGAACAAGACCTAAGGCAGGTCTGAACCTACAAATGTGAGATGCTGGGCAGGCTTCCCTCCTAACCAATATTCCTTAAATATTTTGTTCAATCCTTATTAATGACAGCAAGTAGAAAACTGATTTTCTATGTAATAAAACTAAATACTTCTTTCTTTATTTTCAAAATAATGAGTAGTTCTGTCACATGTATTGGATGCAATATTCCATTTTAACTTACTATATATTTAGAATTAGGTTTCCATAATTATTTTTCTGTTGTTTATGAAATGAGTGGCATAGTCACTGAGGCTCATGGTTTAGATTAACAGGCATTTGCTTGCTTTCAAATCTCTAGACTGGTCAGAATTCCGAAATTAAAAAATACAATAGCCAATTAAATTTGAATTAAACAGCAAATACTTTTTTTTGTATTAGTAAATCCTAAATATTGCCCATCCCATATTTTAATATAAGTATTATATGTCTTAATTTTTGAGACATATTTATACTTTGGATTCACTGTCTCAAATTCAGATTTAACTCAATGTTTTTTTTCTTTCTAGCAACCCCACCATGCACATTTTTGAACTAAAAAACTTGATTTTCGTTGAAATAGAATAGCCAAACGTGATTATGCCTAGAACTCTTTATGCAACATACATTTTTAAAAGGATGAGTTTCCTGGGCAAAGAATGCTTCTGAGTAGATGCAGCTGGAGTGTCGAGGCTGTTATGTATTCCAGACAGGAGTTGAAGGAGACTTGCACTAAGAAGATAAAAGAAAGGCTAGAGAAAAGCTGATAGAATTATAGGATACAAAAGTGATAAAATCAACAGGGAAGGCTATTTGTCTAAACTAAAGGAAGCTGAAGCTTTAGGGTGCTTATGTAACAAGGCTGTTTTCCGGAAAAAACTGGCAGTGTCTAACCAGTCCACCTGCATCACTCTAGCCCCCTACTGTTAGTTTTCACTTAGTAGCCAGAACATTTTGCTTTTCAAAAAGCAAATATGATTTTGTCACTTCCAAGCTTAAAAATCCTGCAATGGCTTCCTATTGTTATTAGGACACATGAAGATCACTCCTCATGAGGTCCTTGTCTCATTCCCCAGCTACCCTACTTCCCTGCTAGCCCTCTGGCCACACTGGCTCCCTTTGTCTCTAAGATATGGTATGGGTCCCTCTGCAGTAGGGCTCCAAATGGATATAGGGATCTGTTCTCCATATTCCCATCCATTCTTCCAATCTAATGTTGCTTCCCTTCCTGTCAGAGACCATTCTTGACTTCCCTGACTTTATGAATTCCCTCCATTATGTGCTGTCAGCAAACTGGCTACCTTTCCTCTGTACCACCTGTCAGAGTGGAATTTACATGTTTATAATATTTTTAACAGAAAATATGAAAGATATACACAAAGAGAGAGAAGAACATAATAAAGCTTTAGGTACCCATCTGAGATCCAGTGCTGTGGTCTGAGTGTTTGTGTCCCCCCAAATTCATATGTTGAAATACTAACTCCTCAAGGTGATGAGATTAGGAGGTAGCCTCTGGGAATTGATTAGGTCATCAGGGTCTAGCAAACAGAATTAGTGCCCTTATAAAGAAGGTCTTAGAGAGCTCTTTTGCCCTTAATGCTATGTAAAAACACACTGAAGAGATGACTGTCTATAAAGCAGGGTTTTCATCAGAAACGAAATCTACCAGCACCTTGATTTTGGGCTTCCCACTCAGCCTCCAGAAAGATGAGAAGTAAATTCTTATTTCTGAGCCACCCAGCTTAGGATATTTTGTGATAGCAGCATGAAAGAACTAAGACATCACTGTGGTCTTAATGTTGCGTCCTCCCTAGATTCATATGTTGAAATCTTAACCACCAAGGTGTTGGTATCAAGTGGCAGGGCCTTTAGGAGGTCACTAGGTCTGGAGGCTGAAACCCTCACGATTGAGACTAGTGTCCTTATGGAAGAGATCACAGAGAACCAATCCACCATGTGAGGACACAGTGAGAAGGTGCCATTGATTATGAAGTCGACCCTCATCACACACTGAATCTGCTAGTGCCTCAATCTAGGACTTTCCAGCCTCAAAAATGTGAGAAACAAAGTTTTGTTGTTTATAAGCCACCCAGTTTTATGGTATTTTCTTATAGCATCTCTAATGAACTAATAATGCAAAACTAGCAATTCACAGCAGTCATTTCATTATGACATCACCCATTCCCCATCCAGATTATTTTGAGACAATTCCCTTTTCATCTCAAATAATTCAATATGTATCTCTGAAAGACAGATACCCTTTTAACAAAGTTTATGTCAGAGCTAAAATTTTCAATATATTTGCATGACTATTTGTATTTTTGGATTAATGCCAGTTCCCCCCACTGGACTGCAAATATCAAGAGGATTGAGACCACATTTGTCTTTAATTCTCATCATATCATAACATCTAATAACATTTTGAGCACATAGTGGTTTCTCCAGTCTAGGAAGAGATGTTCATTAAATCCTTTTTATAGTTGTTGTTTTATCTTCTTCTTTTTAATCTACATTTTTCATTCATATTATTTCTATTTTTATTATATTTTGCATCTAGAACAGGAATTACTAACATAGGCCAGTTTCAGTTAGTACCTTAGGGGGTTTATTCACATGCCAGACAGATTTGCCAGTGATGATACAATTGTGGCTTAAGAATTCCCCTCAAGAGAAGGTTAATAGATGAACTCCTAATACAACAGTATCTGACATGCAGTGGAGTTCAGGAAGACAGTTTCCTCAAATGCTGAAATAGCACACTAAATTTGTGGAGAAAATATTAAAACAAAACACAACCTACAAAAATAGCATTGATAAAAATGCAATGTCCTACACGTTGTTAATGATTACTTTATAATTTCCAATAGAGGCCATGGGTTAACAAGAGCTCTTGTGAAAAAGAATGAAGGGTTTTCACTACATGTGCTTCACTAAAATGTGAAAGCCCATCGCTCACCCTTTGTTTGCCTCCAACTGAAACCTTGTACTCAGTAGACATTAATTAAATATTAGTTGAATGCACAAGTGAAATAATAAGTGAAGTGTCAGCTCTAGCTGCTACAAGACATCATTTAAAGCTTAGGCTGAATTAATAGAATTACAGGCAGTAGAACAAGGGAGGAGACAGTCTTGGTCTGCTCGCTATAGCCAGACCACAACTATAATTAGATTGAGTCCAGTTCTGAATAACATACTTAACATGAATTTATAATGCCAGGCTATTCAGAGTTCAAGCATCAGACAGGAAAACCCTGGCCACAGGTGTTAGAGGATCATTAAGAACTTTGGATAAATTGTCAGACTACAAATCTTAAGGCTCCTTCAACTCTTAATCTTTTAAACTTTTAAAAGATAATGTCAAAAGTGAAACGTGTTAAACACCTCACAAAAAAATGGCAAAGCAGAAAAGAGAGCACCTCATGGAGCCAAGATTAGCTGTGTTAAACTAGAATACTGTAATAATCCAATTATATTTTATTTTCACCTGTACTTTTCTAGAAATAAATTCAAACCCTTACAGATAATTGTGTATTCATACCATTTTATTATAAAATGCAAATTTTTAATTTAAATGCAATAACAAAGTAATAAAAACAAGAAATTTAAAATATAAGAGGGATTTTATCATTTAAGAGGTAATCTAGATTCATTCTTTATTAAAGTTCATGGAAGTGCCTTTCTAGCTTCTCACTGAGCACATACAGGATCCAGAAATATATTTTCAAGAGAAGTAACTGAATCCATTTTGAGATGTGTTCTAGTCAATGGAAATTATTCTATGTTAAGTTAAATTTTTCTTCCCCATCATTTTCATCTTTTTTCCTAGTCCTATCGTCCAGAACTTCTCAAAATGAATCTAAACTTTCCTACACATATGAATCTTTAAATGATCAAAAAGAGCTAATGGGTTCCTCGCACTTTCCTTCTCCAGATGAAACATTCTCAGCTCTTTCAGGTAGGTTCTCATGTCATGATTTACAGTGACCAGCAATGTTCACTGTTTGTACTAGAACATTCTTCACTATGATTAGAAGACCCGCAAAAGTGAGCTTTCCAGAAAAGAGCACAGTGCCCTAGTGAGGTCTTCCCAGTGCAGAGTAGAGAAGCCCCATCCTAACCTTACTTCTATTAATACAAGAGCACAGGACGCCACTGGCTTGTATTGAGCTTATTAACAAGAAAAGCTAACATCCTCTCACTAGTCAATATGAATTAGCATGTTAACAAGCAGCACTATTGGCTAGCAAATAATCAAAATTTGTATGAAAATGCTACGAAGTTCCCAGATATCCTTTTGGGAAATAAACAGAGTATTAATCCATAAATAATAAGGATTAGATTTTATTATTCCCACTTTATAAATAAGGAAACAAAGACAGATTAAATGACGTGTTTAGACTTAGAACCAAATTACAACCAAGGGACAACAAAAATTATCCTAGAACTACCCAAGCCTGGTGCATTGTACATTTTGCTATACCATGCTACCCTCTAGCAAGTATTTTCCATCATCCTTATCTCCAGCACTATGTATAACAAAGTTCTCAAAATAGTAATATATAGAGTAATAAATAAGTGGAAATATATATTCTTTGTTGCTTATTTTTTTCTCTCCCTCTGTACATTTAAAAATATGTAAAGAAAAGGTTTTTGGTTGTCTGGTACTTTTGAAAGAGAGGTTTTTCTTAAAGTATTTTTTAAAAAATACTTTTAATTCAAGCTGACAGGTAATTTTTCTTTAGGGCCTAGAATGATGAGCATAGCATTTTGTCCTAAGACTCGAGAGAGTAAACAAAATAAGAATTATGTGCTTAAACCAACTTATGAGCTATGGAATCAAAATTTATTAGTGTGAACCTAAAAGCCATTTTAAAAATTGAAAATAATACAGTTTTCATCAGCTTTTCAGTTCCTGTCCAGCAGTGAATTGAACAAATCCATTAGAGCTACAAACATAATTTCAGCATAGTTCAGGTGGGATTCTGCCTAAAAGACTGTAGCTGATTCTCTGGAAGCACCAAGGAGGTCCTTGAACTGGGGTACCTAAAGATACTTAATATATGTAATTTATGTTACATCACTCAGTAGCCCTGGTGAATCTTTTCTTTCTAATATTTCCAGAGACATTTAGCTGCATCTGCAATTAATTATTTCCAAAAATTGCTGTGATATATCATAGGATAATGTCACAAGGTCTATTTAACTGAGAGGCTCATTTTCTCTAAATTCACTGGGCATTCTGAATGTCTTTCCAGTGCAGCTTGGAGAAGATAAGGTGAAGGCTTGTCATCTGCAACTACTAATTATCTCCCTAGAATGGGGACACCCTGGTCTGACCATGTCAGGGAAATGATGACAGCTGTACAAACGATGCTCATTTGGTAACATGGTCAACTACAACTCAATCTCTCATCTTTCCTGGTAGTGAACCCACTTCATGACCATGTGAGGGTCTGCCCTGTTATCTTGTCATAATTTACTGCATTCTCTTACCTCTTGCTTTCTGGAGCCTCACTAGGCCCTGTTTGGCTTAAATCACACTCTACAACCTGAGCAAGCTTTCACCTATAAAACAGTCATGAGCTCATGGAACACAACGTTTTCTTCATTCAAGGACAATTAAGAGAGAATTTCTCTTCTCTTCCTGGGAAGTTCAACCACTTATCCTTTATCTAAAGACATGGGGCTTGTAGCAACTGCAGTAATGCATTTATTATTTATTTTCAATCTATTGTGCATTATTTTAAAATCATGAAAATAGCACCAAGTTTAAAGATCTGCCATTGAATCTAGGCAATGCCATATATTATGGTGGTAAAGTTACTTCTCTGAGTTTTAGTTTCCTCACAGGAAATAATGAGATGTCCATCTACAAAACATATTTTGATGATAAAATTAGGCAAAAAATGTGAAAACTCCTGGCCCAATACCTAGCATTATTAGGAATGCTAAATTTTTGTTAAATCATAAGCAAACGATTCAAATAGTATGATACATTTCTTACCCAGATACATAATTATTTGGACAAAGACGGTCCTCTAAGCCCCAACTGTATTGTAGGAGTTCATAAAACAAATAAAAATCATTAACCAGGGATGCAAGATATATTATGGTAACAGAAGGTGTTAAAATCTCTACAGAGTAAATTAAATTTGTGCTGCTAACTACACTTTACATATTGACAGCATCATTAAAAAATAATAACCCAGGAGTATTAGTACTGCATAGATTTTATTTTTATAACAGCCCACAGCTTTATTTTCAAAGTTATATGCTTTACATTCTTAGTTTTCTAAGTTCAGGTCAGAAATAAAGACTGAAAATATGTAGTAATCTAAAAGACTTCAGTGGAATTTCACACATGTATGTCACAGCAATCTGAAATTTGATTTGGAGAAACTTTCTTGGTTCTTGCTCCCTCTTCCACACCCCATTCTCTCCTTAGTGGTGATCCTTGCCATAATTGGTTCTTGATAAATTAAAAAACAGCATATTGATATTAAATTTTTGATAAGTTGGCTATATTTTAAATACAGAAATGGAATGTTTTCAAAGAAGAAATGTCTAGCGTAGCTTTCTCCAAGTGGTTCTACAATTATGCCACTAAAAAGAACTGATTGAATATGTTTAGATAACTTTTAGATAATTCTCATTTATTTACTTCAATTAATAAAGCTTCTATTGCAATAATATATTGACTATTTTAAAAAAATGTGACTATAGGGTTTATGTTATTAGATCCATAGAGATCTTTTATCATTTCTGTAACAATAAAAAAAGTAATTTCTAGAAGCTGGCACTAAGCTCATGGATAGAATATGTTTCATGAGAGAATATAAATGGAGACTGTTCTTTGGCCTAGTTTTATCAGTTTTTAGAGAAGTCACACACTCCTCTTGACAGCGTAAAATTTAATAGAAACATATAAATAATAATAATATATAATATATGTAAAACTCTTAATATAAGAATAATGTTCTTTGTGTATACACTTATATAAAAGAAGACTAGTTTGGAGGATTTTAGTGGGTCTAGGCATATTTACAAAATAAATACATTGGCAAGATTAGGGGGAAATTTTTGCATTATTTCCATAAACTCTCTTCAGGATAAATTATCATCTTTCTGAAAAAAAAAAAAAAAGCAAGAAAGCTCCTGAAAACTTCCAAGTCTCGTACAAGTCATACTTTAAGTTTGATACCTGATAGGATTTAAATTGTAAAGTATACAGGATGAATTTCTCAAATACTCTCATACCTTTTACTAAGTGTGAGAGTGACAGGAAACTGAAGTCCTAAGGAACCTAGAATGCATTTAACTCTGAGAAACTTCCAATGCAAATCTTGTTATGTTATTAATCTGGTCTATCCAGCCTGATGGTTGGAAGCCCATATTACCGCAAATCCATTCAAATTACTGCAAAGAATGACATTTTCATTCAAACTTGAAAGTAATTGTTGTTTTTTCCCCTAAAGTATCATTACCTTTTACTGTATGCTACCTAGAGAGTTGTATCACTTATAAAGAGTCTACAACCTGTTGACAACTGACTTTTACACATCTAATGTATGTTAACAGCTCCTCACCACAGAGTCTTTCTTTCTCTCCTTAACATGTTTCAACTTAAATAATGCTGCTATATGCAGTCTACTTTCTTCTAATTTAATGTAACTTATATGTATCTCATTCTTATGTGTAATTTGATGCAGTTATTTGCTTTCTGTAGTTTCCTCACTGTGCTATGCCCTTTCCTCATATTTTAGTGCATGCTTCTTTTTATATTACACACTATCAAGACATCCACAGAGAAGAATGAAATCACAAGTCTCTTGTATTCAAGGGAAATGAGTTGATTAAGATGATTTACTGAAACTCATGATGGGTTTGAATACCATTTTTATTATTATCTGTTCACATAATACTTTTAGCATTATATTATTTTCCTTATTAAAAGCTTTATCATAATAATTTGGAACAATTCTCTGTTGCAGTGAAAGGTTTTGATAGTAAAATTGATGAAGTATGTTTCATGTCTGCTTAAATTTTACAAAAAGAAATAGGAGCCAGTTAAAATCCCCTTTCAGAAAATGTCTTACTTCTAATAATAGTATAATTTTCTACCCACTGGATTTTTTTTTTCTCCATTTTCTAGGTTGTTTCATTTAGGGAACTCTTAAATCTGACAGTCTCAATTTATATTTGTTAGTTCAAATAACAAAATGTAGTTTGATATAGCAGGTTTTGGTCATATGCAACAGGAAAATTTGAAAGGAAGAAAAAAAATCAGGATTTCATGATGATATCCATTAAGATATTTTTCTTTTAATTATGTAAAGCCCAGGATATAACTATAACCTAAATCAGAAAAATGTATATCTATTTGTAAGTATTTTAATAACAAACCTCCATAATATGCCCCACTAGACAATATAAATTATTGGGAGTAATCAGCATCTCTTCAAATGTTTATACAGGTCATTCAATTCTCCAGGATCTTAAAATGACTCTTATGACATCAATAATAGTATAATGGGCAGTGCCATTATTTCCTTTGCCGTTATTTTTTCCTTACTTTCTCCTATGTTCAAATATTTCTGATGATGTCTTTATGTTATATATGCATATGTTTTCAATCATCAATGCTTTTGAATAAAAAAATAGAAAATGAATAAACCAAATGTATGAATCAATACATACAAACTTGAGGACCAAAACGTTGTTTAGAATAGTATAAAATGACTCCAGCTGTCACCTGGACTTGAGAATCACAAGTTCATCAGATTATTTAAAGAATTTTTTTTTCCTTCTCCTCTCAGTAAAAGGCACAGAAGGATTAGGTAGATCTGGGTGGGCAGACATTCTCTGTAAACATCCAGGTAGTAAATATTTTAGTATGCGTAGGCTACAAACACTGTCAAATATTTTTGTGTTCCTTTAAACCTTTAAATATTTAAAACATCATTCTTTTTGTGTTTTGTTTTAGAAACTATTAACAGCACAAAAGCAGTTTTCTCATAAATTATATAAATATGTCAATGCTGTTGATAATTACTAAACATCTTACTTTTTTTAAAAGGAGAAAATAATTTTTTTAATTTATTTTTTGACAGCCTAATTAAGATATAATTTATATATAAAAAAACTAAGTATATTATGTATGGACAGTTTGAAGTGTGGGCATATGCACCCACCTGTGAAACCATCACCATAATCAAGGTAACAGACATATACATCACCTCCAAAAGTTTCCTTGTGTCTTTTTTTTTTTTTTTTGGAGGTAAGAACATTTAATATGAGATCTATGCTCTTAACGAATTTTTTAAATTTTTTTTATTATACTTTAAGTTCTGGGATACATGTGCAGAATATGCAGGTTTGTTACATAGGCATACAAGTGCCATGGTGGTTTGCTGCACTCATCAACTCGTTATCTACATTAGGTGTTTCTCCTAATGTTATCCCTCCCTTAGTCCCTCATCCCCCAACAGGCCCTGCTGTGTGATGTTCCTCTCCCTATGTTCATGTGTTCTCATTGTTCAGCTTCTACTTATGAGTGAGAACATGTGGTGTTTGGGTTTTTTGTCCCTGTGTTAGTTTGCTGAGAATGATGGTTTCCAGCTTCATTCATTTGTCCCTGGCAAAGGACATGAACTCATCTTTTTTTATGGCTGCATAGTATTCCATGGTATATATGGTCTACATTTTCTTTATCCAGTCTATCATTGATGGGTATTGGGTTGGTTCCAAGTTTTTGCTATTGTGAATAGTGCTTCAATAAACATACGTGTCCATGTAAAACACCATTCATAGTTGTATAAAAACAGGCCTTGGCCTATTTGTCCAGTAGGCATTATTTTTTGAAACTCTGAGGATGATACTAAAATACTGTGGGGCTGTTTCTTTCACTCCCAAGGCTGCCTCAGCCTAGAACAGCACATTAATTCTCTAGAAGCCTGTTCTCCTGACTTGATCTTCTCTCTGACAATCTAGTGGGAGATTTAATTTAAATTCCCAGCATCTCCTCTCTGAAATTCCCCCTGAGCAGGATTCAGTAAGCTGTGGCCATGAAACGGAAGTGGAAGTGATGGCAACTTGTAAAAGCCAGTGCCGCATGGCTAAGGCTGTTTCTTTGTCTCAGCAGCTGGCAGGCTCAGTTATACTTAATCAGAACCCGTTATGCTCACTGAATTCATTATCCGTTAACATTTATCCAGGCACAACTATATGCTACGCCACTAGGTCAAAATGCCAGAGCATGGCACTAAGGAGATCTACCTAAAAGGGATGTTCTAGAAGACCCATAATCACCCACTCTGAGACTACCTCTTCTCTAAACTAATCCTAAGAATGCTTGGTTTGAGTAGGCAAACGTAGGGAGATGATGTCAAAATAGTACTCAACATGATGTCAACAGCTGATAATTTATGTCTTTGCAAGTAATAATATTGCACCATTATATTTGTATCAGATTAACAGAAAGTTGTATTTAATTTAAACATTATCTTTAACATAATTTTACACCTTCTTAGATTATTTCTCTTAAAGCATGGTCATCAAATGATACAAAGAAGGTCACATGCTATGCAGATCAGAGCAATAGCACCTAGATCTAAAAAAACAAAAAAGCCAAAAAAAAAAAAAAAAAAAAAACCCACTTCCTTCATTTCCCTTATTGCAAACATACTTGGTTTCTATCTCAAATTATTAATTTCCAGGCCTACAAAGAAATTCTTTTATGTTGAAATTAATTTCTGGCAGCTAGTTTAAAATGGTGCTAATGACAAGTGTTAATGATTTTAGAAATTATCAGATTCTTTCTTCAAACTTATTGCATAAGACATGGTGTGCTTCATGGGTCTTTCCAGTTATATGTTATCACCATATGCAAAATTTTTTATCACGTCTCTCCACTTTATTACTATATAATCAATTAATCAATATTTCAATTATGGAGTCCTTAGTATTATACTAGGCCAGGAAATTTTAACCCTGACTTTTGCATTCGGATCTCCTCTGGGAATCTTTCAGTATTATATATATTTCAGGGCCCTGTGCTAGATTTTCTCTGGAGTATGACTTTGTCGTATTTTTATAAATATTTTTCTATATGATTCTGACATGCATCTGGAATTGAGAACCTCTGTGGTTGGCCTTGTGGGAACATAGAAGGCAAATAAAACAGACTAATTAGGAATAACTTCTTAATGTTAGTTTTGTGATGAGTTACTATGTTGTAATTTAATTCTCATTACTATTTTATAAAAGATTCAATTTTTCTCCTAGTATCAAAAATTATACATGAAAACAAAATTGCTTTCAAGATGACGTAATATCTCCCAAAGCTCATAACCTTTCCATTAGGCAAAGAAGCAGGCTCACAGCTAAATTGAGGCAATGAAGCAATCAGCCACTACCAGGATCCTTGTGGCCTGACCTTGCCCAGATCATGGGTATCTAGCATCTCAGCTGCTACACTGGCTCCACTCAGCTGCAAGTACTTAACAACACAACTTGCAGATTCAAGTCCACCCAGAGTTAATTTGTTCCTGCCTAAGCCTCACAGAATTAAAGAAAGACTTATTCTCTAAGTGAGGTATAAAATATATCTATTTCTCTCAACCTTGGTATCTTTGGAAGAAGGCTCATAACACTTTGATTCTAAAGATTTAGATACTCTGTGTAAAATATCCAGCAAGTGCTTGACATAGATAAGTATTTTAACAAACATACCCTTCCTTTTCTTACTATTCTCTACCCTGAAGGGGAAAACAAAACAAAACAAAAATACTTGGAGCCTTGCTGAATGCCAGCCCATTAGGCTGAGACACTGATGCCTTACTTACTTCCACAGGCTGGTGTCCTGTCCTATATGTATGACCGCAATCGTTACCTCTATCTTGAAATTCTAAGTACTGCATCACAGCCCAGGATTAGCTTCGCTATATGAATATTAATCGCTACAACCAAGCCTGGTTAGCCTCTCTCTCTTGAATATAATGATTTAAATGTTTGGCTATTTATTTGCAGGGCTATTCTATACGATTGGAAGCCTTGCCGTGACCCTAACCACCCATCTTTCTCATTTATCTTCACCTAGTCACATTATACCACACTTCCATTTTGTGGGTTTTGTAAATTATAAAGCTATGAGAAGAAGGAAAACTCCTGATGTGTTTACATCTTTTACCAACTTCCTTTAATCGTTAAGATAAAATATCCATTTTAGAGAAAACTGGCATGAAAAGGGGGATTGTTATTTAGCACTATGCAATACCAGACCAGATATTAGTGATTAATGTACAACATTCATGTTAAAAATTTTTTTGAAAAAAACAAGGTTTTTATTTGCTTAAAATGTTTTTCAGATCCCAAATTCTGGTGAAACACCTGATGCCAACCACTCTGAAGACCTCTCTACAGAGAAACAAAATGAGCATAAGAAAACAGTTAAACAGTTTTTTCAGCTTTCTATCCTATGACTTCACCCTACTCTTCAACCAATCAATGATTTCCACTCTTCAACCAAATCTAAGCCCCTAACACTCCTCTTACCAAATTCCTCGAGGAGCAGGATTTGAGGCTTCCTCTAGATATGCATCCAGCATCCCTATGATTAATGTTTTCTCTGCTGTTACCCAGTGTCTTTGCTTATTGATTTCCCATGTGCTTTGGGCAAAGAATATATTAAGGTTACAAAATGAGTATGGAAATTAGTGTAGAGAAAGTCACAGAGATAAAAACACTAGGTTGTTTTATGGTATAGTCTAGGGACAGAATGTGGAGAAGAAAGAATGTCCCAAAACTGAGACTTCAGGTGTTCCACCATTAATGATTAGTAGACAAGGAGCCAGTGGTGGACTCTAGAAGGTAAGGTCATTTAATAGGAGAATTAAAAAGTGAAAGAAGTGAATAACAGAAACTAAGTGAAAAAGTTGTTTTGGGATGGAAGGAGGAGTTAACTCAGATATGAGAATCTTCAAGAAGGAGGCCTTCAGCTAAGGAAAAATAATACTACACAAATGGCCACAGTAATTTTTCTTTCTTTTATTTTTCCTTCCTCTTTAAATTAAAATTTCAGAGCCCATTCTCAGAAAATTTAATTCAAAATTTCTGCAGCAGGATCTCCAGACCACAAATGATTCTTATTCAAGTGATCTGAACCCCACTATTGGCAACATTGTCACAGAATTTTTTGAAAATAAATGGTTCCTTGCAAGGAAAAAAAATTTTTTTTTAAATTAACATTAATTTTCTTTAATCCCTAGTCCATTCATTCTCTTATCAAGTTCTCTAGAATTCTATGGAAAAGATGATCCAACAGAAAGTGGAAAAAAAAAGGAGTCAACCCTTGGTATACACCCTTTAAAAGTTTTAGTCTCTGATATAAAAGTAAAGAGCTCCTGTGTATGGACAAAGAGATAGTAAAATATTCGATGAATAAAAGCAAGTCTTCCTATTCACAAAAATAGAATAGAGTTCCTAGGGTAAGTGGGAAGGAAAGTAGAGAGGAATGAAATTTTTCAGAGCTGAGATGAGGAAACCAGACCTGAAAGCACCATCTGGTGTGACAGAATAGAGATAGCATTCACTCTTTCCAGCCCTTACTTCAGTGAGTACATTCTGTTGCTTACCCCTGAGAAATGCTTGCAAACCCAATTAGGACCAACATACCACCTAGCTTTCCTTTAAGAGTATCACATATTTTGTATGTCATGTATTATCTGAACTTCCAATTATGGTTCACCAAAGGTCTTCCTTTGATAATGGCAACATATTGACAAGTATCCCATGTCTTCCTGACTGGAGTGATGCTCTGTGCCCTTGAAGTTCATTGGTACCTGTTCTGACTGATCTCAGAAGCTTAATTTGACAACTCTGGGAATTTTTAGCTCTTGAAGACTAAGGGAAGGCTATGGAAATCCATAAATGCGTCTTAAGAAAGGAAAAGCTACCCACACATGCTTGAAAGGAATTAAGTGAAATTAGCCAGAAACTTATACTCCCCCAATCTGGGACAGTACAAAAGCCGCCCATTGCATATGCAATTACATCCTTTAATCATTCAACACATATTTATTGAGTGCTCACAATCCATCAGACACTGTTCTGATCTACCCAGAGTGAAATGAGAAGCCATAGGTGATCCCTGAGCAGAGAACTATCAAGGTTGGCCTTACTTTAAGTGAGATTTTCCTGGGCTATATGTTGAGACAAAACAAAGGCAGGGCTATGGACAGCTTGTTGGATAGTGTCAGCATCCAACTAAGAGATGATTGAGTTTTGACCACTGTGGCAAATCTCACTATCTCTGTTAGCTATAGAGAGGTTGTTGGATACTGGATATACTGTAGGATGGTAAATATTAATGAAATGAGGAAGGCTAAATAGGTATGAGAGGAATGGCAAGATAAGTTAAATCTAAGCAGACAGGTTTAGAATGTTCTAGCCACTATCAACCTTGGCACAGAAATTGCCTAGCCTGTTTTCTTGAGGTCTTTGACTAAGAAACAATCTCTTCACCCCTGCCCAACTACCTGGACTCATGATAATTTAACAGATCACTCTAATTTTATCTATGCAGGGTCCTATGTCCTAAAGAAAGGAGCCATGAGTAAACAAATAGGTAGATATAAATGCTAGAATAAGTTGTACTGACTATGTGAGAGAAGCAAAGGATTTAAAGAAGGTCTGAACATTGTATCCAAGTGTTTAATGGGGAAAGTGCTCTTGATCAGGGAAGTGAAGGAGGCAAAATTTATGAAACAGGAGAGGAGGAGAAATTCTGTGGTTGCTCAATAGGCAGGCTAAAACCTCTGAGGGGTGAATGGCTGGGCAAGTTTACTAGACGCTCTGCCCTCTCTAAGATCCAACATCTTTTATGTCTTTAGAAGAGTAAATTTAAGGGGAATAGTGAATGAGGATTTTAATGGGAAAATCTTCAAGAGAAAGTATATAAAATTTTTTGTCAAAGATGTATAAATTGATAAAGAAATCTTTCAAATATATACACTTAAGAGACACATATAAAACTATTGTTTCTTATGATTTCTGAAGAGGTACCATGGATTAGACTGCAAAATTAAGGGACTTAGTTTCTATAATTAATAAAACATGCTTATTCAATTGTTTATCAAAGGTCACACTATATAAAACAATGGAGTATAAATTATATCACTTGCAATTTGTAAAGCAACTGTTAACACTACCCTGCTAGGCTCTTTACATGTGATAAGAAAATTGAGTTTACATGAGATTAAATAACTTTTCCAGGACAGAAATCTTAGATTCTAACCTAGCTGTGTCTTAGGATCTTTTTCATTGCTAATGCTTTTTCACAACAGGCCTGGGTCTGTCAGCATTTATGTAAGATCTTGTTCTCCTGTTTTATTTTCTGCTCTAAAAAATAGATAAATGGACCTCTGCTTTCAACTGAAAATAAAAAAAGGACTACTCCCCTAAAAACAAACAAATGGACACATACATTAAATAAAAGTAGGCACTAGACATTGGGAATGAACAGACATCAGGCAATATTCCCTAGAAGATGGTAAACAAATGAAAAGAGCCATATGATTTTCCCAGCTTACTGCCTTGAGAGAGATTTTAGGCAATGGCTAAAATTTGGAAAATGTCTTGAGTTGAGGGGGCAGAGCTGAGATGCCAGGGAGGCAAAGGAAGATAGGGATCATAGGACTGACAATCAGAGAAGAGAAAACTGCACACAGAAAGAACTCCAGAGACCTAAGGAGGAAACAGTCACCAACACACAAACATGTCTTGGAATAGCGATGCTGTAATTATTCAGACTGGAAAATCTTGTAAGTCACAAGCTATTTGGCAGATTACGAAGAGGATTTTGTCTCAGTGTTAGAAAATAACTAGCCATAGACTGAGTATTGCTCTGGTCCCGTTGAACAAAAGGTGTAAACAAGATGTGACAGGATCAAACTGCTTTCAAGTAATGTAAATGAGTCTCAGAAAAACTTAAGAAAATGTAGGGGCATACACAATATCTAGCACTAACATGGTAAAATTCACAATGAAGGACATTCAATATGACATGCAAGAAAAGGAGGACAATGTGACCTAAAATGAAGAAAAAAGGTCAATTAATTGAAAACAAATAAGAACTGATAGGAATGTTACAATTGGCAGACAAGAACATTGAAACAGTAAGAGCAAGACTCTGTTTCAATAAAAAAAAATAAAAATTCAAAAAGAAACTATAAACACAAAAATAAGACTCAAAGGAGGGTTGAAGTAATAAACTATTAATTAGTCGACATGTTAAATTAGTTAACATTATCAGTTTAATAGCTGACATATTAAATGTGTGTTAATATGAGGAAAAAGGCAAGAGTATTCGTGCTAATGATTGTACTTAACATTTTACAGAAAATAAACTAGTAAAATAAAACTAAAACAGTAATAGAGAAAATCAATGAAAACCATTAGAGAAATCAGTAAAATTATTAATTCTGTATTTAGATTGGCTGGAAAAAGATAGAAACACAAATTTCCAATTTAGTTTCCAATGGCACCAAAAGCTTAATAGAGAGCTATTACAAACAATTCTATTCCAATAAATTTAGCAACATAAACAAAATTGGTAAACTTATGGAAAGATACCAAGTACTAAATGTTACTCATAAAGAAATAGTTATACTGAACACCCCCATATCTCTTTTTAAAAAAATGACTCTGTATTTAAAAGCCATTCCAGAGAGAAAACTTGAGAAACAAATGGGCTCAATAGTGAATTCTACCAAACATTCAGAAAAAAAAATAATGCTACAAAAATTGTTCCATAAAATAAAAATATGGAAAATACTTCCCAATTCTTATGGAACTAGAATTAATGTACTACCAAAACAATACAAATATTATAAGAAAAGCAAACAAAAGACCATATGTCTCATGAAAAGAAATTTTTAAAAACCCTAAACAATACTTTAGCAAGTTGAATACAATATGAAATAATAAAGACAATATATCAGAGTCAAGTGGGGTTTGCTGCAGCAATGCAAGGTTGACTTAACATTAAATAATCAGTGTAATTCATCATTTTAACAATCTAAACAAGAAAAATAAAACTTAAGAATAAAAATTAAACTTAATAGATGCAGCACAATCATTTGACGAACTCCAGTATTCACTCCTGTTGAAAATATTCAGCAAACTAGAGATAAAAGGAACTTCCATCTACCTGACAACAAGCATCTTTTTTTTTTTTGATATATTCTTTTTTTTCCTTTCCATTTATTTATTTTACTGCATTTTAGGTTTTAGGGTACATGTGAAGAACATGCAAGATTATAGCATAGGTACACACCTGGCAGTGTGATTTGCTGCCTTCCTCCCCATCACCTACATCTGGCATCTCTCCCCTTGCTATCTCTCCCCAACTCCCCACCCCCCACCTCCCCTCCTCTATTGCCCCCCAACTGACCCCAGTGTGTAGTGCTCCCCTCCCTGTGTCCATGTGTTCTCATTGTTCAATACCCGCCTATGACTGAGAACATGCGGTGTTTGATCTTCTGCTCTTCTGTCAGTTTGCTGAGAATGATGGTTTCCAGGTTCATCCATGTCCCTACAAAGGACACAAACTCATCGTTTTTGATGGCTGCATAATATTCCATGGTGTATATGTGCCACATTTTCCCTGTCCAGTCTATCATCGATGGGCATTTGGGTTGGTTCCAGGTCTTTGCTATTGTAAACAGTGCTGCAGTGAACATTCGTGTGCACGTGTCCTTATAGTAGAACGATTTATAATCCTTTGGATATATACCCAGTAATGGGATTGCTGGGTCAAATGGAATTTCTATTTCTAGGTCCTTTAGGAATCGCCACACTGTCTTCCACAATGATTGAACCAATCTACACTCCCACCAACAGTGTAAAAGTGTTCCCACATAGCCAAGTCAATTCTAAGCAAAAATAATAAAGAGGGAGGCATCACACTACCGGACTTCAAACTATACTACAAGGCTACAGTAATCAAAACAGCACAGTAATGGTACCAAAACAGAGATGTAGACCAATGGAACAGAACAGAGGTCTCAGAGGCAACACAACATATCTACAACCAACTGATCTTTGACAAACCAGACAAAATCAATCAATGGGTAAAGGATTCCCTGTTTAATAAATGGTGTTGGGAAAACTGGCTAGCCATGTGCAGAAAGCAGAACCTGGACTCCTTCCTTACACCTTACACTAAAATTAACTCCAAATGGATTAAAGACTTAAACATAAGACCTGACACCATAAAAACCCTAGAAGAATCTAGGTAGAACCATTCAGGACATAGGCGTAGGCAAGGACTTCATGACCAAAACACCAAAAGCCTTGACAACAAAAGCCAAAATAGACAAATGGGACCTAATCAAACTCAACAAGCATCTTTAAAAAACCTACAGTCATTATCAACTGAATGTTGATGTATTAAATGTTTGTTAATATGAGGAAAAAGGCAAGAGTGTTGGTGCCAACCACTTTTACTTAATATTTTACAGAAGATTCTAGTCTCTAGTCACTGTGATAAAGCAAGTGATTTAAAAAAAGTAGAGCTTTGTCTATATCTTTAGTCACAGAAAACATAATAGTATAATAGTTTATGTTACAATCCAATGACTTATAAAAATAGCCTCTAAGACTAAGTGGGTTTAGCAACATTACAATACAAAAGATCAACATACAAAATCAATTACATTTCTATATATTGGCAATGAAATATCAGAAAATGGAATTTTTAAAAACAGCATCTATAATATGAAATACAGTCTGACAATAGATGTGAAAAATCTGTAATCTGAAAACTACAAAAATTTGATGAGAGAAGTTAAAGAATGAATTAATTAATAAATAAGTATGTACTATTTTTATGGTTTGCAAGTCTTGGCATTCTAGTATGCCCATTCTCCTCTAATTTCTCAAAAGATTTACTGATTTCAAGCTAAAATGCAAAAGACCTCCTTGCAGAAATTAAATCAATCCTCAAATTCAAATGGAAATGCAAAGACCCAGAAAGTCAAAAGCACTTTAAAATAGGTTAAACATGGAGAACTAAAACTATCTGATTTAAGATTTGTTATACATTTAAAATTATAAAAATAGTGCATAACTGGAACAAAGATTTTAAAAAATACACTAATAGAACAGTAAAATGTCTAGAAATAGACCTCCACAAACTGGTATATACATATTGAGGTTTTAATACTTACCTTTATTAATTTTATCCACAATGAGTACTTATGGAATTCTGGATCGGAGATAGAATACTTATGATTTTTAATCATAACTGTTTCACCCATCCATTGCCTGAGTTTTTACCTCTGTGGTAATGTGAGGAAAGCAAAATAGAACCTTCTCTTTATGCCAGGAATCAGACTCTCCACAGGTGAGGAATGGCTTGAATGGATTCTCTCTGCTTAAATACAAGGGGCAGAGGACTTACCCTCGTGAAGCAAAAAACAAAAACATTTACTCATTGGAAACGGGGTGAACAAGATTATGGACTCTCACTCCAATCATTTGGAATAAAAATACATATTTTTTAAGGGCTAAATAAGCCAGTGTTCTGGCTTTTATGACCTAAAAATGTCTCTAAGGTCCTATGCATCATTTTGTCTTAAAACATAAACAAGTGATTTCAAAGTTAAGTAAATCTCTCTGGAGCTCTCACTGTAATGCAAAGTTGTAAATTAATTTCCCAAGGTTTCTTTTAGCCCAGAATCCAAAGTGTTCAGCAAAATTTACTTATAAAGCCTAATCTCTGAAGAAACACAAAAATAGGTCCTCTATATCTCACAATACGTACAATGAAATACTACTTAGCAATAAAATAATTATTTTGCAAATTAATTATGCTAAAGAAATAAGCTAGACAAAAAGGAATACAAAGCTATAATTCTATTTGTATTACATTTTATAAAATTTAAGTAACCCACAGTGACAGAAAGAAAATCAGTGATGACCCAGGGAAGGGGCAGATAAGCTGAAGAGAACTATTGCAGAAGTGTGCAAGGAAACTTTTGGCATTGATGTATATGTTCATTATCTTGATTAAAAAGTGATAGTTTCATGGATGGGTTGATAAACCCATGCATCTATCTATATCAATGTATATTGGTATGTTTGTGTGTGTCAAAAACTACCAATTTTGTACCCAGATGTCTGCAATTTGTTGTGTATCAATTATAGTTTCATTAAAATTCTAAACAGATAAAGATCAAGATATAGGGATTTGAAAATACAGAAATCAAAGTTAGAGTGAATTTTGAAAAATGTCATCTGGGAAAACTAAGGTATAGAATATTGCAAATCCCTACTTGATTTTGGCCTAAAGATTCTCTGAAAGATATCATCCTCTTTTAAATACTATAGGAGTTTATGGAAGACCTCATTTCAGCACATCATAGGTGCATATTAAATGTTCTTTACTACCTACCACTATTTGTGTTTTATCTTAATATTATATCATATACAAGATTTATTACACACTATTAATTATATTAGGGATACTTAAGGGAAAGTGTTGTCATATTTAGGATAGCCTACTTCACATCATGATTCCCAGAATATGAAATGGCAAAGATGAAATATTTAGTTTTATAAAATATTTTGAAAAGGAAAATAATGTCTAAATTTGAGGCTATATTTGAGACAAATGGAGACTTTGCCTTCTGAAAGCATCCTTTAAAGCATGTATTCATCACTAGAAGAACACTCAGAAATGGCACTGCTGTCACTAGAAACACCAATCTACCACTCACTTTTCTTTAATCATCTATCTGCCTTTTACTTCCAACCTCCTTTATAAATGCCTCCTCATGCCTTGGGCCCAACATTTCTATTTTTTAAACACCTTCTCTCAGAATGAGCTCCACATAATGTAGACCTTAATAATATTCAACTTTCCATCTCATTTTCTAGTCCCAATTAATATCTTCGGCATTGAGAAATGCAGGAAAACTTGCCCCTCCTTAGCACATATTTTGACCTGGTCCCAATATCCAAAGCTCTCTAAATACTATGACACATGCTCAGATACTATCAGATTTTAAATGTGTTCAGCTTCCCTGTAAATGCAGTGACTTTTTAATCCCCTATTAAAATTGTCCATTATGTAACTTACTTTATTTTTCATTTTTTTTTTTGAAATTAACACTTTTTTTTATTTTTTACATTATTATTATTATTTTTTATTTATTGCATTTTAGGTTTTGGGGTACATGTGAAGAACATGCAAGACTGTTGCATAGGTACACACATGGCAGTGTGATTTGCTGCCTTCCTCCCCATCACCTATATCTGGCATTTCTCCCCATGCTATCATCTACCATATTCTAGTCTGCTCACATTTAGGCATCTTTCCAGTTTCCATATTCCTCTCCATTACTGTTCTGGCCATGTTTTAATGTTCTACATTATTGTTTCATAACAAAATGTTTTTCTAGCAGGCTTAACAATATTAACCATTAAATTTTTTCTAACATTCTCTTTTTTTGTTTCAGGGTGAAACCTTTCTAGCATAAGTCAAAAATCAATATTCTATGAGGGAAAAATAACCCTGCCTTTTACAAGAATGCATATAATTTCAAATATTGTCATTTTATATAATACTGGTAAATCATATATATAGCATGAAATAGCATGTTTCTGATTTTTGGGACACCACAAGATTGACAAAATGATTCCTTGATGCTTCAGCCCTAAAAAAATTAGAGATCAATATTGAGAGATGTTAATCTCAATAGAGATCTATATTGAGCAATACTGATCACAATAGAGAGCTATATTGAGTGATATTGATCTCAATATTGATCTACATTGAGAGATATTGATCTCAATAGAAATCTATGAAGACTGGCCTTTATTTCGATTCTTTAAATCACAGAGAGATGGAAAATTCAGCAACCAGCCAAAATAGTTTAAATATTGCTTATTTCACCTTGAAATAAGAAATAATACTTAGATGTTACCTACCATCTTTTTAACTCGCTGCTGAGGTAGGATTCTGCCACGGCCCTAACTGTTCTTGACCTCAAGTTAACAGGACATAACTTGTTTAATGGTAGGGAGTAAATCCAGATTTTGTCTGCAGCTCTCAGTAAGCAGCATAGTTTTACCATGTGAAGGCTTCAGGAAAAGGAGTTGCCCTGTTAGCTTTTTTTTTTTTCTTAATTTTACTTTAAGTTCTGAGGTACATGTGCAGATCTGGCACGATTGTTACATAGCTATACACATGCCATGGTGGCTTGCTGCCTCCATCCCTCATCACCTACATTAGGTATTTCTCCTAATGTTATCCCTTCCCAATCTCCCCACCCCCTGCTAACCCTCCCCTAAGCCCCTACCCCCCAACAGACTCCAGTATGTGATGTTTCCCTCCCTGTGTCCATACGTTCTCATTGTTCAACACCCACTTATGAGTCAGATGATGTGGTGTTTGGTTTTCTGCTCTTGTGTCAGTTTGCTGAGAATGATGGTTTCCAGCTTCATCCATGCCCCTGCAAAGGACATGAACTCATCCTTTTTTATGGCTGCATGGTATTCCATGGTGTCTATATGCCACATTTGCTTTATCCAGTCTAACTTTGCTGGACATTTGGGTTGGTTTCAAGTCTTTGCTATTGTAAATTGTGTGCAAGGCTGGTTCAACATATGCAAATCTATAAACATCATCTATCACATAAACAGAACCAAAGACAAAAACCACATGATTATCTCAATACATGCAGAGAAGGCCTTCAACAAAATTTAACAGCCGTTTATGCTAAAACTCTTAATAAACTAGGTATCGATGGAACATATCTCAAAATAATAAAAGCTATTTATGACAAACCAACAGCCAATATCATACTGAATGGTCAAAAACTGGAAGCATTCCCTTTGAAAACTGGCACTAGACAAGGGTTCCCTCTCTCCCCACTCCTATTCAACATAGTATTGGAAGTTCTAGCCAGAGCATCAGGCAAGAAAAAGAAATATAGCGTATTCACTTAGGAAAAGAGGAAGTCAAATTGTCTCTATTTGCAGATGACATAATTGTATATTTAGAACACCCAATTATCTCAGCCCAAAATCTCCTTAAGATGATAAGCAACTTCAGCAAAGTCTCAGGATACAAAATCAATGTGCAAAAATTATAAGCATTCCTATACATCAGTAACAGACAAACAGAGAGCCAAATCATGAGCAAACTCCCATTCACAATTGCTACAAAGAGAATAAAATACCTAGGAATACAACTAACATGGGATGTGAATGACCTCTTCAAGGAGAACTACAAACAACTGCTCAAGAAAAAAAGAGAGGACACAAACAGATGGAAAAGCCTTCCATACTCATGGTTAGAAAGAATCAACATGGTGAAAATGGCCATATTGCCCAAAGTAATTCATAGATTCAATGCTCTCCCCATCAAACTACCATTGACCTTCTTCACAAAACTGGGAAAAACCATCTTAAACTTCATATAGAGCCAAAAAAGACCCTGCATAGTCAAGAAAATTCTAAGCAAAAAGGACAAAGCTGGAGCCATCACGCTACCTGACTTCAAACTATACTACAAGGCTACAGTAATCAAAACAGCATGGTACTGGTACCAAAACAGAGATATAGACCATGGGAACAGATCAGAGGCCTCTGAATAATACTGCACATCTACAACCATCTGATCTTTGGCAAACCTGACAAAAACAGGCAATGGGGAAAGGATTCCCTGTTTAATAAATGGTGTTGGGAAAACTGGCTAGCCATGTGCAGAAAGCTGATCTGGACCCCTTCCTCATACCTTATACAAAAATTAGCTCCAGATGGATTAAAGATTTAAACATAAGATGCAACACCATACAAACCATGGAAGAAAACCTAGGTAATACCATTCAGGCCATAGGCATAGGCAAGGAATTCATGACTAAAACAGCAAAAGCAATGGCAACAAAAGCCAAAATACACAAATGGGATCTAATTAAACTTAAGAGCTTCTGCATAGGAAAAGAAACAATCATTAGAGTGAAATGGCAACCAACAGAATAGGAAAAAAAATTTGCAAGCTACCCATCTGACAAAAAGCTAATATCCAGAATCTACGAAGAACTTAAACAAATATACAAGAAAAAAAATAAACAACCCCATCAAAAAGTGGGCAAAAGATATGAACAGACACTTCGCAAAAGAAGACATTTATGTAGCCAACAAAGATATGAAAAAATGTTCATCATCACTGATCATTAGAGAAATGCAAATCAAAACCACATTGAGATACCATCTCACTCCAATTAGAATGGCGATGATTTAAAAAATCTGGAGACAACTGATGCTGGAGAGGCTATGGAGAAATAGGAACGCTTTTACACTGTTGGTGGGAATTTAAATTAGTTCAATCATTTTTAGAAGACAGTGTGCCAATTCCTCAAGGATGTAGAAATAGAAATACCATTTGACCCAGCAATCCCATTACTGGATATATATCCAAGGATTATAAATTGATCTATTATAAAGACACATGCATGCGTATGTTCATTGTGCCCTGTTAGATTTTTAAATGTAACTTCAGGGCAGAAATTTCAGGGCCCTTGTTGGAACCCTGCCATTATTTTCATGACCCCTTCAGGACACTGAGGATTGACTTTCTTCCCATTCACCAATAAAAGTTTGAAACATATGGGAAGTATAATTAAAAACAAAGGTTTTTCTTTTTAAATTTTTAACAGAATATGTTTTACCTATCTTCTAAAACTTATATATTATTTTTCTACTGTTGCATAACCAATTACCACAAACTTAGCAGTTTAAAACATACCCATTTATTGTCTCACAAGTGAGTGGGTCAGGTGCCAGTCAGATTCTAGAGATTGTCCATGTACCTTGTCACATTGTCAATTCACGTTCAAGTCATTTTCAGTAGTACTCATTTTTCTCAGTTTCTCTGACTTCCTTTTTGCCAAAAGTCAGAGAAAAGGAACTGCTTTTAAAAGGTGTGTGTGATTAGGTTAGTTCCACCTGGATAATCTCCATTGTTAGCTGTTTGAATTCAATTGAATAGTAACCTTAGTTACAGCTGAAAAATTCTATTTCCCGTTTTATATAGCACAATATTTAATCTTTTGCACAGTCCTGTAGGTTGGTGCGGGAAATATTGAAGAGGACATTTTAGAATTGTTCCTCCAATGAAAGAAAATGTAGAACTTCCTGAAATAGGATTAAAAACAGTATAGCAATAAATTCATCTGATTTATTCCCACCAATTTCCTGAGAAAATGATAAAGGCTTACAGAATTGTATGGGTAGGCAGGTGTCCCTTATCCTGTAACAAATGACAATAATCTTTTATATTTGGATGACTGGTTTGGTTGTGATAATGAAAAAGCAAGATAGAATTACATGCTGATCAAATTCTATAGTATACAGAAGAAAGCAACACATATTGAAGATTTTAATAAGGGTTAATTATGAATAATAACATTACAGGATCTTCTGATGATCATTTGTACTCTGCATCAATAAATTCATTTCTATGAAACACATTGTTGATGGTTTGTTATTTTGCTTAATTTTTTTTATAATTATACTTATTCTTTACCTACTTCAGTTTATTTACCTGGGCTCCATGAGAAGATAGCATTTCTGTTGTTAAATTATTTCCATTACTTCACACTTATTCATCTGTACTTATAATGAAGTCACACTGCAAAAAGTTTTTAAGCTCATAGTGAATTTTAAAAAGCAAATGGTAAAATAAATATGCTGATGAAAAGATTATAAAAACAAGAGGGTTTAACATCTAATTTAGTCAGTAAATATAAACTTGATTAATATTTAAGTTATACTGAATTTTACATGTGTGAATATGCTATGTAACATACTTGGAAGAATTTTACCTGTAATACTCAAATATTTTAAAGCATGCAAAAATGTATCAGTGACACAGTTATTAAAATATAAATTAGCACACTTTCTAATCAAACATTTATGGTATAGCTTATACCTCAGCATAGTGGACATCAAGTAAAATAAATTTTGAAATATTTAAAATACTATTATACCAGATATGCCTTTTCCACCTTTTACTAAACACATAAATATTTATGGTTTTCATACTAAGCATCAATTTAAAAAACATGGTTTATCGATATTTATAGTCCCATGTTTCCTGTTTGCATATTATGCAAGAGTACAAACAGATTGTTCCAAAACTATGTGATATAAATGAAGCTCTCTATAAAAACAACAAAAATGAACATTTGTATAGATTCCTAAAGGCATTTGAGATAACTTAATACTTCTTATTAATCTGAAAAAAATGTCCTTTTAAAGTATGTTTTGAAGGATACAAAAGGCCAAGATCAACAGCATATTTAAAAGTGAAATACTGGAGCACAGCTAATTTTCATAGAGGTATAGTTCACGGAAAGTGCTCATAGGCTTAATCACATTTTTAGAGGGATCAATGAATCACTGCACTATCGGTAATTCCAATAACAAAAGAGAAAAGTCACAGCTATCATTCAATATTCATCTAGAATTTGTAGTCATAATAATAAGATGTTCTGTGATTTTAAAAAACATTTTTCATTCACTCATTCCCTGGAAATAAAACTATGATTTTTATAATATTATTATTTTCTTGAAAAACTAAAAGAATCAACTGTAAATTTACTAGACCTAATAAGAAACCACAGGAAAGTTTGTAACAAATAATTAAAAATAGATTCTGTGACTTCTGCTTTAAGCCACGGTAGAGTAACCAGGGCCAAATTTACCTTCTTACCCAAAACAACCAAAAATGAACAACATACATTAAATAGTAAGTTTCACGACACTAGACATTAAGCAGTGAAGAGGAGTGACCGTCAAGAGATGGGGAATAATGAGGGAAAGATGCAGCTGGTTTTCCTTTCACTTCTGAGCCCTTTCCCTAGTCTGGATTCTTTTTCTGCTAAAAACGAGATTTAGAGAGTTTTTGGTATTGTAGGGTCTTTTGGTTTCTTTTATAATGTTTGTTTTAGGTTTTGTTTATTTCATGTTGACACCGAGATCTGATATTTCCCAGATTGTTTACACATTTTAATGCTTTAAGAGGAAGAAATAACACATCAAATTAGAGTAGTTAACTTTTCTTTATAAATAGAGATTTTTCTCAAAAGTCACTTGGGATGTAGGCATGCAGCAACTAATATCTAACAATAGTTATTATATTAATAGTCTGTTTTCATATTGGCCCTACAATTTTCAACTTGTTTATTAATTTAACAGATGTTACCATAATAGTGGAGGGATATTCGAACATAAAAGTAGCAGTTGCTGAACTTAAAAATTATTAGAAAACTAAGGCATTAGCCAGTAACTGCATTTAATCTTTAATTCATAGCAAAATTTTTTCACAAAAAAAGAAGTAAAACTTTTTTCACAAAAAAGAAGGAAAATTTTTTTCACAAAAAGCAAAATTTTAGCTAGGAAAACTTAAAATATATATGCAGAATATGAAAGTCTTGAGGATACACACACACACACACACACACACACACACACAGACATATAGCATATAAATATGTATACATGCATATATATGTATACTATTGTATTTTAGAGTAAACATACTTATGATTTAGAAATTACTTTATTTTGGAATTTAGTCAAGCAAATTTTGTTTAAGTAATTAATAACTATACCAAAAATACTAGCACTAAAATTCATTTTTTTGTTCTTAAACATGACTACCTTATAACTAAAAAATCCCAAAGAACAGCATTTGTATGAAAAAAAAACTGAAAAACTTCTAAAACTTCTATGATCTCAATGAAATTATAGTCATATATAAATATCACTTTTACATGATAAAATAAACATTTAAAAACTATAGGGTGAATAGCACATTTTTATTTTGATGAAAAGAAAATATTTTACCACTCTAAATTATACTTAACCATAACCATAAGTCCCATTCTTTTATATGTTGTTTCTCCATGTCAGGAATTAAAATAGGAAAAGGTATTAGAACAAGTAAATAAATCAGACTTTTGCCATATTTGAATCTTGAGTAATACATTATAGTTTAGGATTTTAGTAAATCAACTTGAGTTATAAATTTGGTGGTCTGAAATGTACTCACTTTCTATAAAGGATGGGATTGCTAAAGAAATTAATCAAAAACATCATCTCTCTGTCACATGACCTTGAAGTACATTTTTAGCTATAAAACTGCAAGTCCAGTTTATTCCTTTTAAGTAAATTAAATTTTGTAGACCTAAAAAGGCTCGGCATTTAAGACAAGGTCGATACAACTTTTCACAAATGTGTTTTATCCATGGATTTTAGAAATCTATTGCGATTTATAACTAAAATCATGTTAACAATTTATATTCCTTAATGAGATTAAAAGCAATAAAAATGCATTTGTTTCAAAAGCTTCTCCAATTCATATTTTTATTTTAAAAACAAAACAAAAATATTCTTATCCTCAAAACAACAAATGTTTCTGTAGCCTTATACTAACAGGATAAATATTAAGTATTTAATATATAATTCACATTAAAAAGTATACTCTTTATTTCAGATATAACAAGCTACAGAGTTTGTCATAAACTTGATCTCTGCTTTAAGAATTTCTTTTTCAAAATTTGAGTCTCCACATGGCTATATTCTTTCTGTCAAGAATGAAGATTATAGCCAGAGGGAATAAAGTTTTGGGATATGATTTTGAGAACTGAGTGCCAGATTTTGACATTACAAACTTTACGGGAAAAAAAAAGTATAACTGATTTTAAAGGCACAATATGAATATTGATAATTAGTTGTATAATTATGTTTATCTTCTCTATATGGAAATATTTCTCAAGAGCATAATTTTGCAAAAGCTTACTGCCTACACAACTTATTTCACATCCATTTTTTTCTGTCAACTTTAAATAACTATTTTCACAATAATTTATGTGTATACATTATGACATTTGTTGAGAAAACAGTATAAGTATTCTTTATACATATGTATTCTGGATTTGTTTGCTTTAATTGCTATAGAATATTTGAATCATTATTTTACAGGATCTAAAATTATAACCATTTGTTTTTAATGTACTCACTTCATTTATTTTTTACGTTATTCGTAATTACATATGTTGGTTAAATCCACATAAAAAATAATATCCCTATGTGGTTCTAAACTCCACATCCCCCAGTGCCCCACTCTTTCCTCCTATTTTCCCTAGCATTTCTGTGCATTATGAAACTTGAATTGGAAAATGTTGGAGCCTTCACATATATTTAGCTTTATTATAACTATTAGACTACTTACAAATTTTAAGGCACGCTGTTTCCACTTGTGGCCCAAGTGCTTCTCAGTACCTCCAGGGATGAGGTGTTGTAATTTAGAATTAACACATATATTTAATATATCTCTGGAGCTCTGAGATTTGTCTTGCTTTAACATTTAAACAAAGGGCTCTGTATAGAGTTGGTTATAATCAGTGCTAAATGAAGGCATAAATGAATAATTAAATGAAAATATTAATAAGAGAGTTTACTAATTTGCTTCAAGGCTGACATTTAGTATGCTTGCTACCCTTACATTCAAGGAAAAGTATCAGTTTCTATTCAATCATGGAGTTCTATTCTAAATGGAAATATTAAGAATAAATATTCCTATTGAATTCCCAATTTGGAATACAATAGGAGTACAACTATTTCTATTTAGGAATAGCTGAATTCCTAAGTAGGAATACAATTTTACAGTCTTGTTTCAGGTTTACCCCTTCTAAACTATAGCATATAGTAGCATTCTCCTGCTCTATTTTATTCAATAAAGTAAAAACTCCTTAGTATGCACAGAAGTTACATAGAAGGAATAGGTTACATATTGAGAGAAAATGTTTGAAAATGTAAGACATTCAAGATATTTCACCTATCTGGCCCCAGCATACCTTCCTAAGTACTTTTACTTTCTACTGTACTATATGTCAACCAACTACTCTCCCTTATTTTTTCTATGCTTTGAGCATTCTACTTCTTACATTACTTCCTAAACCTTAGCTCCTCATCACAAAAAAAAGTTCACAACTAATTATATTGATAATTAAGTGAGATAATATCTAAAACACTGAGCAGAGTGTCTGAGACTCAGGAAGTGCTCCCTAATGAATAGATAGATGGCCATTAAAGTTATTGTTACCGCAGTTTTTGTTACTATGAAAAGGATTCATAAGACCTTTCCAACTCCTAGTCAGAAGTAATTCCTCCCTTCTGTGCTCCCTTTGCAAACTGTAATTTTAGTGCAGGTATTTTGTCCCTTCTATCATGACTATTTGTACATCTCATGTTTCTGACTAGAATATAAGCGCCTTAAGAAAATTAGCCATGCTTAATTACATTTTTCTTTTATTAATTCCTCATAACCTCTACCACAGAATCTTGGGTATCTTAGGGGCACATAAGTAATTATCAAAGCACCGCTTTCCTGCATAAAAGAAAACCCTGTTGACTGATTCCTAGGTGGTATGAAGTCGTCTACTTTTGTAAATTAGATCTATTTTCATGAGGCTTCTAAGAAAGTCATGCTGCTAACTATAACTGACAAGTCAAAGCAAAAAATAAAAACAGGAAAAGGTCTAAGACCTATGTTTTTCAAACACATTCCTGATTTATTTTTAGAGGTCTGAGGAGAAGGAGGATATTCTCAAAAGGAGATATATGTAGGTAAATGTTATAGACATTTAAATGTCATGCTCAATTTCAGAAAAACTTTTAACTGAAAAAGTGATCTCTGCTTGATAAAAGAAATTTTTTTCATTATTCTACCTAACTTCAATCAATGGGGATTTTTGTGATGCTTTTTCCAAATCAAATGCTTCTTACATTCATAGGAATTCAATTAGCACTTATCAATGTTGAGAGATAAAAATACAAAATAAATTCATTAGCAAATGAATCATGGTTTACTTCACACATTTTTATTAAAGTTTGTTGTTTCTTTTCTACATTTTGTAGAGAATAAAAACATAGCACAACCATTTATTAATTTAAAAATAATTATTGAGCACTGGACTCTCTTGTCTTATAGGAGATAGTAATCTAATAACTATGATTCAAGTTTATATTTATATATTTCAGAAAAAGGAAAAATCAGTGTTTGACATTTTAAAATTTTAGAAAGAGTACAGTTTACTACATTAATTCTAAAAATTAGTATTAAAATAATAATATAATTTACATCATATCAATAAGGCCTTTTTCACAGTTTAAATGATATTAATTCATTACTGTCATTATTAACATTATGCTTAGATTGCTTTTCAAGAAAATATTGGTGGTGACTCCAAGATCATATATAGGTCTCCAGTCCTCTGTACCATCTTTCTTTTAACCAAATTATCATAATAATAAGAATTGTATGAACCATTTCTAGAAAAAAAATAGCTAGCTACAATTTAACTCTATAAAAAGAATGGAGAAGTTTTAATTTTAGTCTAACTAAGGAGTATTTGTCTTAGAGGAATTTCTAAGGATTGTAATCCAAGTTTTAATACTAGCAAAGTCCTTTAAATATGTCCTATGAGGAGTAGGGGTGCTGTGCCTGTTCTGTTTACTGGTGATCAGGCACAAGTGTTTCTTCAAGCCAACACTTAACTAATCAACTTATTTCTTTTCATATTTTTCTTCTGAGTTGAAAATAAAATGCTATTTTCTGTGACTTTTGAGATAATTCTATTACAAACTCAATAATTGATAAATTATACAATTTTTATGTTCTCAGAAATCAACAAATGAATAAGAGAGAATAATTGGGAACAATAAGATCCTCTTGACCCATGTGATTCAGGTATATGTGAACATCAGGCACGAAGTAAACCTAGTTGATAGACTAGGGTAAGAAATGTGACAGAACAGTAAACTCAGTCAGAATGAGTTTCTCAAATATAAGTATTCTCTCACTTGGAGCTCTTTTATCAAGGATGAAATGAAGAAGGAAACATTACAACTGATACCACAGAAGTACAAATTGTGTGTAATCATGATTACACACGATTGCTACAAACAACTATATGTCAAAAAAGCAGATAAGCTAGGAGAAATGGATGAATTCCTAAAACATGCAACATCCCCTGACAGAATCTGGAAGAAACAGAAAATTTAAACAAAACAACGAGTAAAGAATTAAATCAGTAATGAAACACTTCCCAACAAGAAACAGACGAAGCCAAACGGCTTTATAGATAAAATTCTACCAAACATTTAAAGAAGAATTAATGCCATTCTTAAAGTAAACCAACACATTTAAAAGGAGGGTGATATTGTTTGGCTGTGTTCCCAGCCAAATGTCATATTGAATTGTAGCTCCCATGATTCTCATGTGTCAACAGGGACTCAGTGGGAGGTAACTGAATCATGGGGGCAGATCTTTCCCATGCTATTCTCGTGATAGTGAATAAGTCTCACAAGATCTGATGGTTTTATAAAGAGGAGTTGCCCTACACAACTCTCTGCTTGCCACTGTGTAAGATGTGACATTGCCCTTTATTTGCTTCCCATTATGATTGTGAGGCATCCCCAGTCATGTTGAAATGTGAGTCAATTAAACCTCTTTCTTTTGTAAATTACCCAGTCTTGAGTAATTTTTTATTAACAATACGAGAATAAACTAATTCAGAGGGTATACTTCCAAACCTATTTTATGAGATTAATATTACTTGTGAATCAAGTTCACTGTGTACTTGTTACCAAATTGTCTGAATTAGGTGAGACAAAACACATTCTTATTTTTATAGATCTTTTGTCTTTCTAGTCTCTATTTCATTAATTTCTGCTCTAGTCTTTATTATTGCCTTCCTTTTGCTGATGTTAAACTTAGTTTGTTCATTTTTCAGTTCCCTGAGTTGTAGAGTTAGGTTGTTTTAAACTTAGTTTGTTCTTTTTCTAATTCCCTGAGGTGTAAAGTTAGGTTGTTTATTTTAAGTCTTTATTTTTTTGTTACCAAACTAATTAATTTTAATAGACAAATAAAAATTATATAAATTTATGATGTATAGCCTGATGTTCTGATGTATGTATACATTGAGGAGTGGCTAAATTAAGCTATTTAGCATATCCATTACTTCACACACTTATCTTCATTTGTAGTAAAAACTCTTAAAATCTGAATTAGCAATTTTCAAGTATGCAATACCTTGTTAATACTTATAACCACTATGTTTTACCATAGATTGCTTGAACGTTTTCCTTCTGTATGACAAACTTTTAACTAACATAGTCCCAGTCTCCTCCCCATCCACCAAGCCTTGATGAATATGGTTCTATTCTGTGTTTCTATGAAATTGACTTTTGAATATCCCATGCATTAGCGGGCTTATATGGTATTTGTTTCTGTGAGTGGCTTATTTCATTAAGATATTATCCTCCCAAAGCATCCATGTTATTATACATAACAGTGTTTCCTTCTTTTTTATGACTATACACTATTATACTATGTGTCTATCCCACATTTTCTTTGCCAGTTTACCCAACGATGGACATTTAGATTGATTCTGTATCTTGGGCATTGTGAATAATGCTGAAATAAGTGTGGAATACAGTATCTCTTCAACATATCAATTTTATTTTCTTTGTATATACCCTGTAGTGGAATTGCTAAGTCACATGATATTAATAGTTTGATTTTAATATTTTAAGAAACTATCATACTGTTTTCCATAATGAAAGTACTAATTTACATTTCCACCCATCACCAACATTTACATTTTGCCTTTTTGGCAGAAGTTATGCTAACAGAGCTGAGGTAATATCATGATTTTAGTTCACATTTTCCTGAAGATTAGTAAAGTTGGGCACCTTTTCACTTATCTGTTAGCCATTTGTGTATTTCCTTTGAAAGATGTATTTGGAAAATGACCTTTGCCTATTTTACTTAGATTTTTGTTGTTCTTGTTGTTGCTATTGGGTTGTTTATATAGATTTTGGATATTAAACCCTTATTAGATATGCACTTCAAAAATATTTTCAGTACAGAAGCTTTTTAGTTTAATATAACTCAATTTGTCTATTTTTCCTTTTGTTTCCTATGCTTTTGATGTAATACTCAATAAATTATTTTCAATAATAATCCAATAGAGATATCCCCCTGTATTATTCTAGTAATTTTATCATTTCCACCTGACATGTAAGTCTAATTTATTGTGAGTTTATATGTATAGTGTATAATAAGGATCCAATTTTATTATTTTGCCTGTGGATATCTGGTTATCTTAGCACCAATTGTTAAAGAGAATGTTCATTCCTTATTGCTCATTCTTAGTATCTTTGTGGAAAATCAGTTGACTGTACATGTATATATTCATTTCCTGCCTCTTTATTCTATTTCACTGGTCTATGCTTATGTGCCCTTAACATTAGCAAAAATCTTCTTCTGGAACTTAGAAACCAAAGTTTAATAATATAATCAAGCCAACAAGAAACATAAGGAAGAATATTGCTTAAAGATATTTGTTTGTTATTCTCTATTAATAGCAGCAAATAGTGTGCATAATAAAATGAGTTATATAAGGCACTTGGAACAGGCACATGCAACAAAAAATATATACTATATTTTATATCTATATCATTATTGTTATGTTGTGTATGACTACACATACACACACAGACTAGAGCAAGCACAATCCCATTTCTTCTGTAGAGGAAAAAATAGAAAGATCTGGCAAAAAGGAATAAAGAAAATTAAAATTTATCAATTTCTCCACAAAACTGATTTTATTAAAAGTTGCTATTAAAGAAATATTATGTGAATTTAAAATTAGGATTAGTGCACAATGTCTGTACTTGTTGCAATGTAGTATCTTGGAGTCATTTATAATACAATATAAATCAACCAATAAAAGTACTATTATTTCTTTCTGTTAAATACAATTGAAAGCTTAAAATAAGAGTTCAAAAAATTCTGCTTCTAGAGTGGCTATGGAAACTTTCAGAACATACGGCTTTTAGAATCAATATTTCATAAAATGTATAAAAAAAGTCATGTATTCCTGATTGCTATTTTATATTATTTGAGAGCAAAGAATCATTTTTAAAAGTTACAATAAGCTACAAGTGTGAAATGTATAAATGATATGCTTATCACATGGTTGACATGGAAACAAGGCTGTAAAGCCTGTACCTAATGAGAATATGTCAGTCAAAGAAACACCTAGTTCCTCTTCTAAAATTGGTGTTCATTTCCCAAACCTTTCAATTATTTATTACCAAATTATGAAATTAACAAATTAACTTATTGAATCATTTTATAACCCATAATTTGTATGAGTTGTATGTTTCTATCATTACAATGGGAAGAAACTGCGCTTTAACCTGATTATAATTGCTAAATATTTAGTTAGAGCTTAATTTCTGCTGATCTTAAATCATACTGGCTTGTTATCCACTTTAAAAATATGATAAAGTTTCTTACATTCAGTGTGTTTTTCCCTGGTGATATTCTGTATCCAGATCAAATGGAACATCACTACTGAATTAGGTCCTACAAAAATATGTTTTTATGTATGTTAAGCTGAAAAAAATATCAAGTATTCATAAATCTTGGCTACTTATTAAAAATGTGATTGAAACACATTCTACGTTATAGACATACATAAGTGTTCTAAGAATAGCTCTCTGAAAAGATTGAAGGTGGCCATGTTAAAGTAATTACTCTTGGTTTTTTGTTTTTTTTTTTTCTTTTTCCTATAAACATGCTGAATTCAACAACATCTCAAAGAAAAAAAGAATAAGACTTTCGCTTCCAGCTTTGGTAGATTGTTTTATATCAGACTAAACATCTGCCAAGAGTAAATACACAACATGAGTAAAATACCAAAATGAACATAAAATTTGTTGCAAAATAAAGGTTTTGAGACTTTAAGTATCAATCAAGACAGCCAAAATTTGAAGGGCCAGCATACCAGAGAGAAGCAAAGGGTTGGGAAACACTGTGAAGGTTTGACATGTAAATCACAGATGTCATTTCCACTTCTTTATAACAGATGCCATTTTAATAGCAAAAAGTAGCATAGTAGACGTACCTAAAACAGTTATTAAAAATGTTTCCTAGACCACACGCAATGGTTTATGCCTGTAATCTCAACACTTTGGGAGTCCGAGATGGGCTAATCAAAAGGTCAAGAGATCGAGACCATCCTGGACAACATGATAAAACTGCCTCTACTAAAAATACAAAAATTAGCTAGGCGTGGTGGCGTACACCTATAGTCCCAGGTATTTGGAAGGCTGAGGCAGGAGAATTGCTTGAACCTGGGAGGTGGAGGTTGCAGTGAGCCAAGATCACTCACTGCAAGAGGGAGATTCCATCTCAAGAAAAAAAAAAAAAACAAGTTAGTTTAAATGCATATCTTTTACAATAAAGACTTTCAGGAAATAACTGAGAACTTGTTTGTAGCATGCCTTTACAGAATTTGTGAAGAACGAATAATTTTATTAGCAGATTAATTTTGGCAATTAAAAAGTTCATTGTCTTAAATTTGAGTAAAACCCTCCTTAAGTACATCTTAAAGATTTTTCCATGTGGGAAATCTTATTTCTCTGTATGTGAGACAAACTAATCCAAAATTCTGACATTTTGAATTTTCCTACACAAATTAATTACCGAACAAAATTACTTAAAAATGACATGTTGTCTCTCTAGTATTACTCCTTAAACTAGGCTGCACTTATTTATTTGGATTTCTCCTCTCATATACAATAAAACAGTGAAATATGTTTATATACAAGCATATTCACATAGAAAATATATGGGCTGTATTTATATGCAGTACTCTTTAAACTAAGAGGTGCCCCCTTTAAAAGATCATCCCCAAGGTTGATTTCAGCAAAGAAGAAAGAAATTTCTGTAATACAGAAAACTGCCACTGCACTTTTCCAAATCTAAATAAATTTTCTTACAAACAAGAGAAATCATGATATATAAAGGGACAATACAATACTCCCAAGATTTGTGGTGCATATTAAAATAGATCTGTAAAGAAATGCTAGAGTTAGTTAAATTTCAGCATCTACTGGAGTAAGAAAAAACATCAAATTTTGAAACCCATGGAATCCACTGAATATGGACAATAAAATAACTGATGAAAGTGATAAAGTACATCATGATATACAGAGTGAAATTATGATGGTACTGACTTTCATAAACCTCTCCACTGCCACATTAGTTTGTGAACTTCCTAATTCAACAAAACAAGGAGTTGAGAATTGTTTAAAAAGAAAAAAAGAAAATGTTAGTACCATCCTTGTGTGATGAAGACAAAACATTTCTGAGCTGGCACTATAACAAGAAACATAAACAGGTATGATGCTTGTGAGATACTGTTCAGACCCAAATTAAATTGACTTTCCTTGCTGCAGGAAATAGGACAAACAACCTCTTTATATAACTGTGGAGTTTGGGCGCTGTATAAAAGCATCCTGCTGAGGTGGTGCTGGGAACAGAAATGTAGCCTGGGCTTCATCTGCCAGCCACTATAACCTACTGAAGAATTGGGTCCAGAAAGAGCACTCTGTGTGGCCACATCTACCCAGAGATGTCATTTTTCTGAGTCACCAATATAGAGGCTACAGAGAGGCTAAAAGACAGTCATGCTGAAATGCTTATTCTGTACAAAGACAGGATGCTGGGTGAGGCTGAGAAAAGAGACAGCAGATAGCACTTAAATTCACTAGATATGACAAGCAATTCAGGAGGTACACCAAGTGTTTATGGTCCCTCTCTGGATAGTGAAAGAGGATGGGGTTGGGAGGGGGAAATAAATGGCACCATAGGCCTCTGCATTATGTTGAAAGTCAGGATGCTTTGTTGCTACAGTTGCAGATAAATTTTTCTCACTTTTCCTGGCTACCTACTTGTACCAAAAATATGGAAAAAACTACAGAGTGAGCACAGTGGAGGACCATGAGAATGTGCTTTGCACATTTCCAACTGAAAAGAGTAATTGATTTAAGGTCCCAGTTATTGCACTCTGAAATCTACTGCTGCATTTATGTCAAGGTCATGCTTTCCACAGAGTGCTCCCAAAGGCAGCAAGCACAGCAGGGATACTAAAGCGGGTCCATCCCTAATGAGACCTTGGAGTCCTTTGACAACCATCATTGTCTTGAGGGTTACAAGTGCCTTGCTGAAACTTCCTTAAACTTAAGTAGTCTAGAAAGCCTCCACCCACCTTCATCTCCTTTCTACTTCACTCTGGGTTAGACATCTGTCCCATTCTGATAGCACTTCCAACATTTCACTCCCATCTCCATCTTCTATTACAGGCATTTCCCTTAAAATCCTTGCATGTATAATCCCATTTTTCTGTCTTTTTCTTAGTGGATCTAGAAAATGACACATACTCAAGTTAATATTTTAATAGATTGTGTTTTTATATATAGTGCATAATATATCTTCAGTATGTGTGCTCTACTAGTTGGTAAATGCAGTTATAGTCCCACCAATATATAATTTTTATTATTCCAACCATCAACTTGTTCGGCTATTGAAAGTTTAACCTTTGTTTGAAACCCCTAAATACTTGTGTGCCTGTGTTAGTCAATCAGAATTGATTTCACTATCCCAAAATAGTACTGAGGGCTATTTCAAATATGGGCATTACACATAATGTATGAATGTATCAAAATGACACATGTAGCCCATAAATAAGTACGATTGTTATGTAGCAATAAATAAATTGTAAAAATGTGAAAAGCTAAATCTAAGTATTGTTCTTTTAAACATATAAGCAAATGCACATTTTTTACAATCTGGAATTCCAGTTTCATCTTTTACTGTCACCACCACTAACATGGCTCCCAGGGAAGTTGAAATTTTATTACATTTAGTCGCCTGAGGTGGCACTCAAACACCATTGTCACCATCATTGTGGCTATAGATAATAATGCTGGCACTTGTTCTTCTTAAAAATTGAAGAAAGCCACTTCTGCATATATATGCCAAAGAAATGAAAATAAGAACCCAAGCAGACATTTGTATACCTATGTCCATATAGCAGTACTCAATAATAGTCAAAAAGTGAAAGCAACCCAAGTGTTCATCTATGGATAAATATGTGGTATATACATATAATGAAATATTAACCAGCTATAAAAGGGAGGGATTTCTGACACATGCTATAACATAGATGAACGTTGAAGGCATTATGCTCAGTGAAATAAGCCAATCATAAAAGCACTAACGTTGTACGATCCCACTTATATGAGGCACCTAGGTAGAGACAAATCCATAGAGACAAAAGGATGGCGGTTGCAGGATCCAAGGGAGAGAGAAATGGGGAGTTAGGATTTAGTGAGCACAGAGTTTCAACTGGAGAAGATTAAAAGTTCTAGAGATGGATGATGATGATGTTTACACAAAAATATGAATGTACTTAAAGCCACTAGAACTGTACACAAAAATAGTTAAAATGATAAATTTTATGTATATTTTATCATAAAAATATAAGAATAAAGTGCTTTCTATGTTATATTCAAAAGATTAAAGGAGATGGAAGGGGTGTCCCTTTTGCTTGAGATCCTTGTTATTTTGATAGCTAGTGATTCAGGCCTTTCATTGGTTGACCAGAGTTAAAAATTCACAATCCAGGCTATAATAATCCTCTAGAGAGGCATAACCCTGCAGAGGTTCCTTTCTCTGGTTCCAGTATCTCAATTGCCACTGCAGCATTATTTCAGCAAAGATTTCTCTCCCATGTCACTAAAAGTTATAGCTCTTTGGAATCACTATTTTACACTTAGTAGTGTAGCTGACTCAGGGCAAGTCCATTATCATTCACTCAAATGTATGGTACAACTTATACTCCCCTAAAAACTCAAGCCCTATGACTAGGTCTGGTTAATTTAATGATACTCCATTTCTTTCTCTCCCTTACACTCAAGAAAGTCAACCATAAGGATGTCTAAACCGGAGGATAAACTGATAAAAATCTTTTCCCTTAGAACTCCATTAAACTCTATACAAATGAAAACTTGAGATTGGAACATCACCCAAGTTCACTTGGTAGAAATATTAGTCTACACTATAACTCTTCAAACAAGAAGCCTCTGATTATCAGCTCACCTAGTTCCTAAGAAATTTTTCGTAGTAATCTCTGATGATTGTTTGAATTTCTGTGGAATCTGTGGTGCTATCCCCTTTATCATTTTATATTGCATCAATTTGGTTATTCTCTCTTTTCTTTTTTATTAATCTGGCTAGTGGTCTATTTTGTCGAACTTTTCAGAAAATCTGCTCCTGGATTTATTGATTTTTTGAAGAGATTTTTGTGTCTCTATCTCCTTCAGTTCTGCTCTGATCTTAGCTATTTCTTCTCTACTGCTAGGTTTTGAGTTTTTTTGATCTTGCTCCTCTAGCTCTTTCAATTTTGACGATAGGGTGTCAATTTTAGATCTCTCCGAGCTTCTCATGTGGGCATTTTAGAGTAGGTGTGATGTGGTGCTGAGAAGAATGCATATTCTGTGGATTTGGGGTGAAGAGTTCTGTAAATGTTTATTAGGTTATTACAAACAACTCTATGCACATAAACTAGTAAACCTGGAAGAAATGGATAAACTCCTGGACACTTGTCTCCTGCCAAGCCTAAACCAGGAAGAAGCCGAAACCCTGAACAGACCCATAACAAGGTCTGAAGTTGAGGCAGCAATTAAGAGCCTACCACCCAAACAAAGCTCAGGTGGAGACGGGTTTACAGCTGAATTCTATCAGACATACAAAGAGGAGCTGGCACCATTCCTTCTGAAACTATTCCAAATAATCCAAAAAGAGGGAATCCTTCCCAAATCATTTTATGAGAAAAACATCATCCTGATACCAAAACCCAGCAAAGACTCAACAAGAAAATAAAACTTCAGGCCAATATCCATGATGAACATAGACGCAAAAATCTTCAATAAAATACTGACAAGCCGATTGCAACAGCACATCAAAAAGTTTATCCACCATGATCAAGTATGCTTCATCCCGGGGATGCAAGGCTGGTTCAACATACGCAAGTCTATAAACGTAATTCACCACATAAACAGAACCAAAGACAAAGACCACATGATAATCTCAATTGATGCAGAGAAGGCCTTTGACAAAATTCAACAGCCCTTTATGCTAAAAACCCTCAATAAGCTAGGTATTGATGGAACGTATCTCAAAATAATAAAAGCTATTTACGACAAACCAACAGCCAATATCATACTGAATGGGCAAAAACAGGAAGCATTCCCTTTGAAATCTGGCACTAGACAAGGATGCCCTCTCTCACTACTCCTATTCAATAGAGCACTAGAAGTTCTAGCCAGAGCAATCAGGCAAGAAAAAGAAATAAAGGGCATTCAAATAGGAAAGGAGGAAGTCAAATTGTCTCTATTTGCAGACAACATGATTGTATATCTAGAAGACCCTATCGTCTCAGCCCCAAATCTCCTGAAACTGATAAGCAAGTTCAGCAAAGTCTCAGGATACAAAATCAATATGCAAAAATCACATGCATTCGTATACACCATTAACAGACTTAAAGAGAGCCAAATCAAGAACGAACTGCCATTCACAATTGCCACAAAGAGAATAAATTACCTAGGAACACAACTAACAAGGAACGTAAAGGACCTCTTCAAGGAGAACTAAAAGCCACTGCTCAACGAAATAAGAGAGGACATAAACAGATGGAGGAACATTCCATGTTCATGGTTAGGAAGAATCAATATCGTGACAATGGCCATACTGCCCACAGTAATTTACAGATTCAACGCTATCCCCATCAAGCTACCAATGACCTTTTTCACAGAACTGGAAAAAAACACCTTAAACTTCACATGGAACCAAAAGAGAGCCCGCATAGCCAAGTCAATTCTAAGCAAAAAGAACAAAGCAGAAGGCATCACACTACTGGACTTCAAACTATACTACAAGGCTACAGTAATGAAAACAGCATGGTACTGGTACGAAAACAGAGATATAGACCAATGGAACAGAACAGAGGCCTCGGAGGCAACACAACTTATCTACAACCATCTGATCTTTGACAAACCTGACAAAAACAAGCAATGGGGAAAGGATTTCCTGTTTAATAAATGGTGTTGGGAAAACTGGCTAGCCATGTGCAGAAAGCAGAAACTGGACCCCTTCCTGACACCTTATACTAAAAATAACTCCAGATGGATTCAAGACTTAAACATAAGACCTAACACCATAAAAACCCCAGAAGAAAATCTAGGCAAAACCATTCAGGACATAGGCGTAGGCAAGGACTTCATGACCAAAACACCAAAAGCATTGGCAACAAAAGCCAAAATAGACAAATGGGACCTAATCAAACTCCATAGCTTCTGCACAGCAAAAGAAATAGCCATTAGAGTGAATCGGCAACCAACAGAATGGGAAAAAATTTTTGCAGTTTACCCATCTGACAAAGGGCTGATATCCAGAATTTACAAAGAACTAAAACATATTTACAAGAAAAAAAAACAAACAAGCCCACTCAAAAGTGGGCAAAGGATATGAACAGATACTTTACAGAAGAAGATATACATGAGGCAAACAAACATATGAAAAAATGCTCATCATCACTGGTCATCAGAGAAATGCAAATCAAAACTACATTGAGATACCATCTCACACCAGTTAGAATGGCAATCATTAAAAAATCTAGAGACAACAGATGCTGGAGAGGATGTGGAGAAACAGGAACACTTTTATACTGTTGGTGGGAGTGTAAATTAGTTCAACCATTGTGGAAGACAGTGTGGCGATTCCTAAAGGATCTAAAAATAGAAATTCCATTTGACCCAGCAATCCCATTACTGCCTATATATCCAGAGGATTATAAATCGTTCTACTATAAGGACACGTGCACACGAATGTTCATTGCAGCACTGTTTACAATAGCAAAGACCTGGAACCAACCCAAATGCCAGTCGATGATAGACTGAACAGGGAAAATGTGGCACATATACACCATGGAATATTATGCAGCCATCAAAAACGATGAGTTTGGGTCCTTTGTAGGGACATGGATGAACCTGGAAACCATCATTCTCAGCAAACTGACACAAACACCGCATGTTCTCACTCATAGGCGGGTGTTGAACAGTGAGAACACATGGACACAGGGAGGGGAGCATCGCACACTGGGGCAGTTGGGGGGAAATAGGGGAGGGACGGTGGGGGGTGGGGATTTGTGGAGAGATGCCAAGGGGAGAGATGCAAGATGTAGGTGATAGGGAGGAAGGCAGCAGATCACACTGCCACGTGTGTACCTATGCAACAACCTTGCATGTTCTTCACATGTACCCCAAAACCTAAAATGCAATAAAATAAATTGGAAAATATATATATATATATATATATATCATCCTGTTCAAAGTGGAAAAAAAATTATCTCATATTTCCTGCATAGAGCAAATTCAGGGTAAATGCTGATAAGCTGCTTAAAGAAGTGATTGTTCTATCATGGTGTAAAGGATACTAAACTCAAATTGCACATGTGTTTGGCAAAACATTTTTCTCAGTGCCCTGGAACCAGAATCTAAAAATATGTCTTAAATATACCAGTGATTTTAAGTGAAAAAGATCTAGAAGCATCCCCATCTTCTCCTATCTTTCTATTATAATACATTTAATCTTTACAGAGAATATAAATCCTGATTAAAGAAATTTAGGTTCAATAAGTCCTTGAAGAGTATATGAATAATAACATATACAAAATATGTGCAGTGATTTGTATTTTATACTTAAATAAAAACCACTATGTAATTTAGAGCCAAAATGTATTTTAAAATTATTTTTATAAATGCATAGATATTTATTTTTTTAAATTGTATGTTCAGATTGTGCTACATACTTGAACGAGCACACATAAAATATATGTCTGTGTGTATATACGTATAGATATACATATATATATATACATATATGCATATTATACCTTTCATCTCATCTCCCTTAGTGTCCTCATCCATTCACCCACGAACTTCTACCATGATCCTCAGAACTAATTTTAACATTCCAACATCATGTTGATAGGGCTTCAGAGGACTATTTCAAATTTGGAATTTCAGTTCCATCTCTTACTTTCACCACCATGGAAATCACTTGCGAGACACTGGAAATTTATTACACTCCAAGTTGACTGAAGTGGCACTTACAACACTGCCACCATTACTGCAACTATGGTTAATAAAGGTAGCAATTGCTTAATTAAAAATTAAGGAAAGCCACTTCTTTATACATACAGAAGAGCAGGGACTCAAATAGATATTTGCGCATCCATGTTCATAAGCGCATTACTCACAGTAGTCAAATGATATAAGCTATCCACGTGTTCATCCATGAGTAACTGGTAAACAAAATGTTTTATACATATGTATATATGTGTGTGTGTATATATATATATATATATGTACAATGAAATATTATTCAGCCATAAAAAGGAAGGAAATTCTGACACATCCTACAACATGAATGAACCATGTGTGTATATAACATTCATATATATATAATAAATTTATACATATATATATATATATAAATGTGTGTATCCAGACATATATATGCATACCCTTAGCACACAAATTAAACGTAAAGGAGATATAATGAATGCCTGTAAAACTGTCAAATATCTATTAAACAGTATATAACTTCTGTGAAGAAACGTTGTCTTAGCTGCTAGGTTTTGAATTGTGCGTTCAAGTCATTACTTAACATTGACTACCTAGGAAACTCTCTCTAAGGTGTCAATGACGGTCCAGCACCACTTATCTCTGCTAATGGGTGTCTCCACCTTCTCTAGTGAAGGACCCTCATCCTGACACTTTCTTACTCATCTGTGTACCCTGCCTGTCCCAACTCCCGCCTCACATATCTTGTATTTCTTTTCTGGTCAAATAAAATGAAATTGTGACTATGCAGACTACGTCCATGCTGAGCACAGACTTCTACATGATTAATATTTTCCAAAATGGGAAAAAAAAATCTCTTCCAAGATAAATAGGGAAAACAGTTCCATTTGGTTTGGTTTTCTTTTTTTTTTCTTGTCATTTTCAAAAGCTGACAACTGCAAGCTAAGTACTAGAAATTTATATAATTTTCTTTTTTATAATAGTTAGCATTTATTAACCAATGGAGCCCTAGTGTTTACCTCACCTGGACTAAACTCTAAACAGGTTTCTCCCTGACTGTAGCCCATAATCTTCCTTTCCTTAGAGCATTCACTTTACAAAAGCTGCTTATGTACATTCTTTCTGTTCCTCCCTGGAGTTATGATCTTCTCTCAGTCTCTTGCCAGTTTTACAACCCACCAATGTCTTTTTTTATTATTTTATTATTTTTCTGTAATTTTACTTTAAGTTCTGGGGTACATATGCAGATCTTTCAGGATTGTTACATAGGTACACGCATGCCATGGCGGTTTGCTGCTTCCATCCCCCCGTCACCTACATTAGTTATTTCTCCTAGTGTTATCCCTCCCCAATTTCCCCACTCCGTGCTATCTCTCTCCTAGCCCCCAAGCCCCCAACAACCCCCAGTGTGTGATGTTCTCCTCCCTGTGTCCATGTGTTCTCATTTCAACAGCCACCTATAAGTAAGACCATGCCATGTTTGGTTTTCTGTTCTTGTGTCAGTTTTCTGAGAATGATGGTTTCCAGATTCATCCATGTCCCTGCAAAGGACATGAACTCATCCTTTTTTATGAGCAATGTCTTTTTTAAGAATTTAGTAGCAATCTCTCTAACATATGTTTGTCAAGGAAGACAGAGCTTCTATCTCCCAATCTCTTTGAAAGGGCAGGTGCCTAACTTCCATAGGGGTTAATTAGATGGCCTAATCACATTGAATAATCTTCTTCCTAATTTATTACTATACTATTCCTCTAGCTCACTACCTTTTGTTTCAGTGAACTTGAGTTTAGCCTCTCTCACCTACTGCAGTAGTCTTGAATAAAGTTGTACCTGCTTGTTTAACTATCTGATATAATTTTTCTTTAGCTTTAAAAACTAGCTTATTTTAAAAAAAATATTTTATTTTCAAACGAATGACAAAATCTGAAAGGAATGCCTATTATGCAGTCTTCACATGTTATTTAATCCAAAAATATTCCATAACAGATTATGTTATAGATAAAGTAAGACTCCCATTTAGAAACTTGGCTATTCAGAGCTAGAAAATGGCAGAGCTGAAACACAACCCACCCATTAAAGGTAAAATCTGGATTTGTTTCTGCTATGCATTTAAACAAGATTGAGTGTCCTTTATCCTGCTGAATTGAGGGGCCAAAGGCTAAAGGCCAGGGCACTCAGGTAAAGGTGGAATATAGCTTTCTTCCTGCTTTCCTATAAAGGGTTTAGGGGCAGACACACATCATGAAACAATGGCACCAAAAGATATAAATATATTCATTGTAGCCCTGTTCTTCTAAGGCAAAATAGTTAAAACCTCTTATGGTGAATGATTTTAAATTTATAATAACACAGATAGCTATAATCTTTATTAATTATTTTTTAACTAGATTAGGCTTAGTTAATAAAAACAGTGACTGAATATCTGAACTATTTGAACAAAACAGTCTCACCAAGAGTGGTTTCTGAGCCTTCAGGTCACTATTATCCTCCAAATAAACAAAGAATAAATTTATATCTAGTCTTGGAAATAAGCTTAATAGGACAGGCACAAAGTAAAACAAGAGCAAAGATCGCAGATTTTGAAGTAAGGAGTTCAGGACACAAAATCACAGATTTTTTTTTTTTTTTTTAAGATGGAATCTGTCACCCTGGCTGGAGTGCAGTGGCATGATCTCGGCTCACTGCAACCTCCACCTCCTGGATTCAAGCAATTCTCCTGCCTCGGCCTCCCAAATAGCTGGGATTATAGGTGCCTTTGACCACACCCAGCTAATTTTTTGTATTTTCAGTAGAGACAAGATTTCACCCCATTGGCCAGGCTGATCTCAAACTCCTGAGCTCGTGATTCACCCACTTCAGCTTCCCAAAGTGCTGGGATTACAGGCATGAGCCAACACACCCGGTCTGTCATAGACTTCTTAATTTCGTTTAAAGTACTTTTTATCAGATTGCTATTGAAATATATTTCTGACAGTTGTTCTGGTTGTTTCCCACCAGAAATGACCTAAATTAAATCTTTACCTCGCATGTATAAATGGAAGCATTTCATTAATCACAAGTTCACTTAATACAGAATAAGGAATTCAGAAGCTGTTAAGAGGCATTTCGGATTTAAGATTTTTATTGTTGCTATTAACAAACTATTTAATTTTTTGCATGCCTTAATGAGATTATATTTCAGGAATAGAAAAAAATACAAGAATCATCCAGGACAGCCATCTCTTTTTGCAAATAAACTTAGGCTCAGATATACCATGTAAGCCATAAAACAAGCTAATGACAGAACAATGTTTAGACTTTGGAAACAGGCAACCTAACTCACAGCATAGTATTTTTTCTAGTATCTTATACTGCATTTTACTTATTGGCTAATATACGTAGGGACTGTGAAGAAGAATTTTGCCACAAAATATTATTATATACTATTTAAACTTCATGCTACATTATTCTACAATTCTAAATAATGCTATCAAATTTTAAGACTAACATCAAACACATTAAAACTTGTTATAGAAAGATATACAATATAGGTTTAAGAGAAAAATATTCTTATACATTATATAAATGGTAATATCAAAGGAAGAGAAGTGCACCATTAAGCCTATAGATGGCTTGAAGTTTTGGATAAAGTGCTATTTGCATGCTTCATTTTAAAATAAGTAAAATTATGAAAGTTAATTTTAGAAAAATTATGTCACTAATTGATTACCAATACTTGAAAACCTTTACGTATTATGTGATATTATGTGTGAATGTGTAAATTAAATTTTAAGTTAATTTGAAAGACAAATTATATTTTTAAATAAAAGAGCATGAATCATCAAATGTATTTGTGAAACTCAGATTCTATCTATTGCTCAGAAGAATAAACATACCTTAATTTAAAAACATACATCTTTTGTTGTTGTGAAAAACAACATATCTATAGGAAAGTATATGCAATTTACACACAGAATGGAGCCTTGCTCTCTATCTCACTAGTGTCTGTGGAGGTATTAGGGGTACAAATCACTAAATGAAGGTTTTGGGACTTACCCTAGACTGGAAGATGTATGCTTTGGTTCAGTAGCCAGAGCTTCAGAAAGTCCAGTATAGTATGCTTTCTTCTGTTTACTTTTGACATGAGTTTATTGCTCTCATTGAATCAAATGAGAATCCAGCAATTGTGCATTATTAAAGTAGTTTGAAAGTAGACTATCTTAAATGAATTTGATAAAAATCAAAGATAGATTTTAAATTTGCAAAGCTATATCAACTTTCAATTAAAAACCTGATGATAAACAAATTTTGTATAAGGAATTAAAAAGACATTTTAAAAATATAAAGTTCTAAAAATATAATAGTCAATAAGTATTTGCATGACACTCATTCTATGGTCTTAAGGAAAACTAGTGAGTTTGTGTGAATCAGTAAAAGGAGCATAAGCTCAATGATAATGTTTTTATCTAATTCAGACAGAACTTCTTATCCCAAAAGATAACAGTCCTTATTTTAAAAACAAGAATATATATTTTTAAGTCTTCAAAATAGAAACTTATAAATGATATAAACTTAGAGGAAGATTTGTCATATTACAATTCAATTCAACTATTCCCATACTTATGGGAATGCAAATTTGGGAGAAGTTTTCTGAGCTACAGGTTGGAAACAAGTATCAAAACCTTTAAAATTTTCATCCTGTCCAATCCATCAGTTCCACTTCTAGTAATATGCAAAATTTACTTAAAAAGTATTTAGATAGTTATTTTAAAAGAAATGTCTAGATAAAGGCTTATGAAAGTGTTATTAGTCATACTGAAAATTTTGAAATAACCTAAATGTTTTATGACATACGGCTGCTATAATTATGGCATATACATTTAGAACATGTAATACTATACAGTCATAAAATGCATATTGCAGAAAAATAAATTAAGACCTGAAAACCTTTTTACAGCAGATTGTACAGTGAAGAATCAGATTTCAAAACAGCACGTAGAACGTCACATCCATTTTATATACACTTATTTGTACAAATATATGTACAAATAAGCACACAATCTAGAAGAATATGTATAACTATTTTAACAGATAAAAAATAAGACTACAGAATTAATGGTGATTTTTCTTTTATTTTTCTCACCTTTTTTTCTCTAATTTTTCAAGAAAAATGGGACAGAAATGATGTAGCAAATAATACGGCTGCATAAATCCTGAAAGCCCTTAATATACTAGCCTGGTCAGCAAGCAGCCATGTACAGGCATAATTTCATATTCACAATGTCAATATTTTGGATAAAAACATTGAAATGTTGAGGTATCCCATATTAATGGATGCTTAATATTCTCCATTTATTTACCATTATAATAACTCTGTGATAAATGTCTTTGTACATAAACCTTTGCTTTCACTTTTAGTTATTTTCTTATGAAGTATTCTAAGATATGGAATACTCAGGTCACAGACTGAGAATATGTTTTTAATGGCACAGATGATAATATAGGTAAGTCTTAATTTCTGACAAAAATTCATCTTTGTAAAAGTTAATCGGACCACATCAGTTAGTGTATTTCTTAGAAATGTTACAGCAAAGATTCTTTAAAATCTAGTTCAAAAGTATACTGGGTTCTCCTGGGATGCCATATCAAAAGTGCCTGTTCTCAGAATGTAAAATGTCTAGGTTCCAGAAAGTTTCACATATACAAAACAAAACAAAAACCTTATTCAAATACAAAATTCAAATATAAAATTTAAGCCAGAATATTTTTATAGCACCCCTAAAGTTTTTCTTCTCATTGTGAGTTCAAAATGCCAGGTATTTCTCTTGTTATTTTGGTGACGTTTGTGATTTTTATCAAGAAAAAGAGTATTGCTAATATTCATATGTAATTAGAGTATATCAGTGATTTCATTTTAAACTGGTTCCTGATCTTTTTATAGTAAAAGTGCACCAAAATGTGGCTTACTCATTACCTGGTAAAATGCAAATGCAAAATATAAAGCTGAAATGTTTTAGTAAATAATTTTTAAATGACCTATTATCTATTGGTTTACAAACAGAAAGACTGAAGTCATTCAAAATTGCTTAATTCATTAGGCCTGAGCAAATTAAATAAGATTGTAGTATCATTAGCCAACATATTTGATCTACATGATTATGTGTTTCATGCATTTTTCACCTGACAAAATTTCTTAAATAAAATAATATTCCCCTAAAGTATTTCAGATGGTAAAGTGAACAATGAGGCAAAAGATACTCGTGTTAATTATACACTAACACAATTAAGAAGAACAAAAACTTTAACTTTTTACCATTTTGTACAAATATATGATAGTTATTTCTGAATAGTTCCAGCAGAACATTTGCTGGGAGTATTTTATTAGATGTTCACTTATGATATTGCACATAGTTAAAATTGTTTCTTGCAGATAAACTTTAAGAAATGAGTATAGGCCGGGCGCGGTGGCTCAAGCCTGTAATCCCAGCACTTTGGGAGGCCGAGGCGGGTGGATCACAAGGTCAAGAGATCGAGACCATCCAGGTCAACATGGTGAAACCCTGTCTCTACTAAAAATACAAAAAATTAGCTGGGCATGGTGGCACATGCCTGTAGTCCCAGCTACTCAGGAGGCTGAGGCAGGAGAATTGCCTGAACCCAGGAGGCGGATGTTGCGGTGAGCCGAGATCGCGCCATTGCACTCCAGCCTGGGTAACATGAGTGAAAGAAACTACGTCTCAAAAAAAAAAAAAAAAATGAGTATAGTTGCAGTTTTAAATATATTTCAGCATCTTTTTAAGTAAAACCATAATCAAAGTATCTTGAAGAAATAGCAATTGTTTCAGTAATAAATTTAAACAATATTATATTGGATGTACACTGCTGTAGGTAATCTGAAGTAAAAATCTGAAGATATTAAGTAATCACACTAAAAAGTAATATGTTGAAGACAAAAATATTTTATTGCTGTTATTATACAAATAGTTATAAAAGCCCCATAAACTCTATTGTTGGTATACAATAGGTAAAAATTAAGAGTAAGAAAGGTAGCAAGAAAAATTTAACCATCTTCTACTGGTGTAGAAGAACAAAGAGAAAAGCTAATTAGAGCTATTTAAGTAAAAGAATGAAATGACTGTGACACCAATAAAATCATACTATATCCCCCTACTCTGCCATTTTTTAAGAAAGGATATTACGCAGAAGCAAAGAAATAAAAAGGTTTGTCATGCTAGAGATGGGCAAAAATAGAAGATAAAAGGAAAATAATACCAGAAACAGAACCTGATTCTGCACAAGTAAATGTAAGTTAACAGGAGAAAGAGCTCTGTAAAACACTATTTTCGAAGGCAGCATTATAAATCATAGAACCAGATAAAAATGAAAGTAGCTGAGAAAAAAAAAGTAATCCAAAATAATATCGTCACAGAACTGACAATAAACTAGAAATATTAAGAAATAGACCTTGCTGAAATTTGACCCAATGGTATCGAGTTAGGAATAAGCACTGTGAATGCAAAAATGTAAAAATAGTAAATAAATTAGAAGATGATGAAAATGGAAGTCAGGTCAATATAATTACCAGAGAAAATATGCCCCTGAAGAACATCCAATAAATAAAATTTTATTATTCCTAATCATAATACATGAAAATATCATCCAATTGAAAGTAAGAGTGAGTCTGCAGATTGAAAGGTCACCTATTGTATCTAAAAGATATTAGTATAGATTGCCATCAAGGAATTTCTTGGTTAAGTTATTGGAGTTCAGGTATGAAAAGAGAATCATTCAGGTAATTGTAGAGAAAAAGCAAATCTCCTGGAATAAAGATGATGAGGCAGGCCTCAGACTCAGCAAAATTCAGAGCCACACTGCAACTGGGCAAAGTCAACAATATTCCAAGGAAATAAAAGCATGAGCCAAAAATTAACAATGAAGTTAATTTCAACACTAACAGCCAAGTTAATGTTAAAATGGAAAGACAAAAAGCAATTAAGTCATTTCTGAAATAAGCAACCTGGCCATGAAAACCAACAAAACAATATATAAACAAAAATAATGTTACAAAATGTATTTCCTTGTTAGCAACTAACAAAAAATGAAATACAAATAATATTGGTAACAAAACCCATGAGACTGGGAGGTGAATGAAAGATGAGTGTTAATTACTTCTTAATGATGTTCACAATCTTTTTATTTATACCCAGCTCATACTCAACCTATGGTTGATAATAAGTACATTACAGCTATTCTGGAATTGTACCTGGAATTACAACAATTATTCTATTATTGAAATATATTAAAATTGTATTGTTGAAATGAAACATAATAAAAGGATATTTCATTGAATCAAGCACTATAGGTTGTACGGTGTTCCATAACTTAATGTACTAAGGTAAAATTTTAAAACGTTGGTAATCACAATTGTAGAAAACCATTGATTATTAGTATATCCCCAAATTATTAGTACATACCGAGATGTTAAAATGTGAAAAATAAGCATCTTAAAAAATAACAGTATTATCCTGCAATATTTGAATCCTTAATACAACTGTATAAAATGTAATTGTCTTTCTCTTATTTAATTGAATCAACATGTTTGTTAAATAGTAGTAATGGTATTAAAGTGCTGTGTTAACACTATTAGCTTAATATTTACTGAGCATTTAATTGAACAAGAAACTATTTAAAATACATTTCATACTTTTTGGCTTTGTCCTTACTTCTGAGTCCTATGGCAGTTATTATCATCATCTTTATTTAGCTCATCATTGAGGTGGCAATAAGGCAAGGAATAGCTACTAAGTGACAGTAAAACGAGAATTCAAGAATGAGAAATGGTTATCTAAAATTACTATTCTGTGCTTAATACAAATAAAATACAAAATATTTATAAACAACAGAAATATTCAGAACTGACAGTTCATATTGATACATTAAATATGCAAGAATCAAGTTGGTTTGATTTACACATGCTGCTCTGTCATCATGGTGAAAGTATTAGTTTGGTAGAGCTGCTTTAACAAAGTTCCATAAACTAGTACCACAAACTTAAAAAAATATATATATTGTCTCAAATTTCTGGAGTCTAATCTGAGATCAAGGAGTTGCAGAATTGGCTCTCTGAGCTATAAAGAAGAGTCTACTCCATGACTCTATTCTAGGTTGGGGGTTTGCTGGCAGTCTTTGGTGTTCTTTAGCTGCTGCTTCATCACCCTGATCTCTGCCTTCAAGTCACATTGTACTCTCCCAATTCTTGCGTATGCCTCTAAATTTCTCTTTTTTATAATGACAGCAGTCATACAGCATTAGAGGCCCACACTACTCCCATATGACCTCATCTTAACTAATTTCATCTGCAGTGACCCTGTACCCAAATAAGTCACATTCTGAGGTACAGGAGGTAAGAACTTTAATGTGAATTTTAAGGGGGCAAAATTCAACCCATAATAGTAAGCAATTCATGCTAACACATTTAAATATCTTCAGATAAAACATTGCTACTTTAAAGTTTGCTTAGAAATATATTGCTTTGATGCCTTTAGGATAACATAGTGTTTTATGTCTACAATGGATTGAAAAATTGTATCCTCCATCTTGTGAGATAATGCACTATAAAGCCTTCAAAGGGTGCTTCCTTTGGCAGGAATGCTTTTCATCTCCCTGTGCCAATGGCTATTCCAGCCATGGTGGCACTCCTGGTGGGGAGAAATGCCAGCTTGACCTTACCAACCATGATGACAAGGGAGCTCTTATGCCATCTCTGCCCTGGAGTAAAATGGGTTTAATTCATCTTCTATAATAAAAGTAAATTTATCCCATTTAGATACCACAAGCGACTTAAAATTTGGCATAGCTACTCTTCATTTCCAGAATTTACTATCTAATTTTCTACATTACCTTAACATGCAGTACAGTGCCAGGAGGGAAAAATACGCAGCTATCCTACTAGACATGATGCAGATCCAAATCTTTGTGATAACAAAGGAAATGCTCTTCTGCATTTTGCTGCCTATGGCCAAAACATATGAGTATCAGCAATGCTGTAATCAGATGAGGCTCACCTGAATAATCCAGGATAACTGCTTTATTTTAAGGTCACCTGATTAACAATTATTCATCTATAATCTTAAATCTTTCTTGCTCTGTAACACAGAATATTATATTTACAGGCTCTGGAGAGTAGGATGTGGATGTCTTTAGGGCCATTCTTCTGCCTGTCACACAGTTTTGAGTTTCCTACTTCTTTTTCTTACTCCTACACATGAAAAGTTAAAAGCAGTTTTCAGACAGGGATAAGGGTTGTGAAAGATAGGTTCACATCTAAATCTTTGGAACCTGTGATTATTGCCTTACTTGGAAAAGGGTCTTTACACATGTGGTAAAGGTAACACTTTTGAAATAAGGAAATTATTCTGGGTTATCTAGATGATCTCCACTTGTCATCACAAGTGTCCTTAGTAAGAGAGGCAGGTGGACATTGTACGCACAGAAAATGCACATGTGGCCACAGAGGCAGAGGCTGGAGTGTTGTAGCACAGGCCAAGGAATGCTGGCAACGACAGGAAGCTGGGATGGGAGAGGGCTGAATTCTCCTCCTGGAACTTCCAGAGGGAGTCTCTGCCAACACTTTAATTTTTGGTTTAATGAAATGGATTTTGAATTCTGGTCTCTAGAATTCTGTGAGAATAAATTTTGGTTGCCTTAAGCCACTAGATTAGAGGTAATTTTTTACAAGAGCCTCACAAAACAAAAACTGTAATTCTCTTGCTGCTTTATTTACTCAAATATCTAAGTAATAAGGAGAAATTTATGTATATGTGAGAGATACCTAAAATCCTTTCCACCATGCTAGTTCTCAACTAGAACCACGCAATACAATCACTTGACAAAAAAGTAATAATAATTTGAGGTAGTTTCTACCCTGAATATTCAGTAATGCAAATGAGTCGAAGTCCTAGACATGAAGATTTAGAAATACTACCACTCGTAATTCAGATAAATAACCTCAGAATGGATTTTTGGCTTTACAGTTTTAAATCAAACAACTTTTACACCTTAAATAACTTTGACTTTTACAACTTTTACAGTTTATATTGTCAGGTCCTGGTTATGCAACAGGCTACCATTTTTTGCCTTTTTTTTTTTTCGCTTTTTATTCTTGAAGCAAATTTATGATGGCAAACATATGAACACACACTATCTCTTATGTCAGTTACTACCATTAAGTATTCAATTATACATTGGACAAACAGATGTTCATTTGGTGAAATATATTAATAGCTACTTAAAAGAATTTAAATTTCATAAGGATGAAACTATTTCTTACTTTAGAAGTTTCAGGACTTCACAACAACATAGGCTCATTTCTTCTTGCTTCTTCCATGACAAGTGCTCAGTTGGGAAGTGCTTTTCCACCACAACAAGTGAAAGCCCCATCAGCACCAGACATACCTCACAGACCAAAAGCATCACTACAAAGCTTTTAAAGAGAACACATGGACACAGGGAGGGGAGCACTACACACTGGGGTCAGTTGGGGGGAAATAGGGGAGGGACGGTGGGGGGTGGGAAGCTGGGGAGGGATAGCAGGGGGAGAAATGCCAGATGTAGGTGATGGGGAGGAAGGCAGCAGATCACACTGCCAGGTGTGTTCCTATGCAACAATTTTGCATGTTCTTCACATGTTCCCCAAAACCTAAAATGCAATAAAATAAATAAATGGGAAAAAAAAAATCAAATTGTCCCTGAGGCCCCAGCACACGAAGCTAGGGTAAATCTGCATGCTAATACCAAGATGGGATAACTGCCAACGTAAAATATTTAAATAGGAGACCAAGTCTTTCAACATAATGCTAAGATATCCATGATGCAATTTGGAAATCACCAGGAAAATGCATACTTGAATGAGAAAAAATGCAGTAGAAATTCAAACCAGGCAGACTAGTTTTGTATATTTGAACTTAACTCCTTTTTCTCAAAAAACAGAAAAAACTAGGAATTTGTTGTAGAAGATATATCACTTCACTCAGTACTAACCTGGGAGCAAAAATATGAAGAATTTAACACACACACAAAAAGCAAATTAGAGTGGAGAAAACATTTTAACCTAATCACACAAACGAGTTAAAGTACAAGTTTAATCAAAATTTCTCAAAAATATGAATGTATTTCTCTATTAAGAAAGAGTTATTGAAAGACAAGCAAGAGAAATGGCCAACTTAATGGATGTACTTTCACAATTAACAAATGATGTGACTGTGACGAAAAAGGCACAAGGTTTCTGCATTATTCTCTACCGTTTCTGAATAAAGAGAACTCGGTTTCAAAAATACTATTTCATATAATTTGGATATTTGTCTCCACCCAAATCTCATGATGAAATGTAATCCCCAATGTTGGAGGTGGGAGCTGATAGGAGGTATCTGGATCATGAAAGTGGATCCCTCATGAATGCCTTGGGCTATGCTGTTGGTGATGAGCTCACCTGCTCCCCAACCCCAGGCCTACTCTCTTGTTCTTGCATTCTCCATGGGAAGTGCTTGCTCCTGCTTGCCTTCCGCCATAATCTGTAAACTTCCCCAAGGCCTCACTAGAAGCCGAGCAGATGCAAGCACCACGTTTCCTGTAAAACCTGCAGAACCATTTAAACCTGCAGAGCCAATTAAACCTCTTTTCTTTATACATTACCCAGTATCAGATACTTCTTTATAGCAATGCAAGAATAGCCTAACACACTATTTCACCTCATTTAAATTCTGCATCTTGGTTATATATCTTCCAGTCATATTTCATGTACTTTTAAAATGTCAATAAACTAGAATGCAAAAATCAATATAAATCAATACTGAACATATTGTAATAAAATGTAAAGTGTTCTTATAACGATGCAGAATTTTAAAAAAAATTACTGATTCAAAAGCCATTGTACCTGAAAGTTTAAAAAGATAAGAAGTGTGATATGCAACAAAATAACATATGAACAAAAAAATGCCACCCATTTGAAGATTAATACTGTTGATGGGCTTCAGTCTAGTGATCCATAAAATCCTCTTAATATGTGGCTTACTTTCCCCAATGACCACTGTTACATATTCTAAGTAAGCAGGCATAATCTCTCTAACTAATCAATCTCTCTAATTAAATAATTACTAGTTTTTTTAAAAAAGGAAAAATAAACAGTAACTTTAAAAAAAAGTAAAGAAAGTTACTATTTTTAAAACATGAGAATTAATTAGAACATGAGAATTTCTCAAAATAAAACTACCAAAGGTATTTTATATTAACTAAAAACTAATGACATATGATGAGGAATATATTTGACAATATATGTGTTACTATTATCATGGGTAATGCTAAAAATAATACTACTGATTAAAACTGTATTGTAAAAAGTAGCAATTATTTTATGCTTTAGGGTAAGCTCATCACAACAATATTTTCTCAGACTTCCAACAAAAGTGACCTTACACATATGATAATGTTATCATGGATTGTAGTTTAAACCAAGGATGACCAAATCTCAGCAATTTGTTTTATATTGCAAGAAGGTACTGGAAAGGGTTACCAACAAAACTTAGCTTTAAGTAATTTATAGAGGAAGGCAAAGGAAAGGTAGTGTATGCAGAGATCAAAGGGCAGGAACAGAAGTAACAGAGGGAGAAGAAAGCAAGGCAAAGAGGAGGGATGTGCCAGAGGATTTTTAAAACCAGCTCTCATGGGAACTAATAGAGTGAGAACTCACTCTGCCGGGATAACACCAAAAAGAATCCACCCCCATCAACCAAACATCTCCCATCAGGTCCAACTTCTGCCACTGAGGATGATATTTCATCATGAGCTTTGGGGAGACAAGCATCCAACTACAGCACCCATCAAACATCATGCCACAGAGTGCTTGTTGCTTGTTATAATAAGAATACTACAGATTTTGTATTTGAAATATTGAGTTCACCATAATTATGTGATATGGACAGCAGTCACCTCAAATATAATTTAGTTTAAGTATGCCAAAGAGTTTTCTATATATGAAATTGGTAGGCATTGTGGGGTTTAGTTGTTGCCATTAAAACACAAACAATCACTCCTAAACTGACATTTGTTTCAATTTACATTGATGCTCTCCAAGTACAAACACATTGTCTATAGGCATTAGGATACATGAAACAATGATAGCCTGGGCACTAAATGGGTTTCCATTGCATTTGGTATCTTTTTAATAATGGTTATCTGAATTACTAGGTACACAGTAATTCACGGTTGTTTTGTTCATTTTGTTTTGTTTTGTTTTTTGCATGGTTTCAGGAAGCAACAGGTCCTGCATGATACCTCCTAAAAGAGGTTTATCGTAACAGATAAAACTTGTAAATTGAGAATCAAGACACCATTAGAATTATTTTAAGTGTTTCTTTAGTATGTATTGTTAGTATTATTGAAAGGCATAGTACTGATGATTTCACATTGAATGTTTTTTAAATTTTCCAAAGCCAATATGAACCTTTAGTCCCACTTAAAAGAGAAGATGTCAAAAATAAATAGCTTCACCGTTATATATATCTGACGATATAAGTAAGGGTTGATTTTATTCTCCTTTGTTCAGACTCTCATGAAATACCAAAGAAGTGTTTAAATTTTCTGTTTGCATTTTCTGATTATTTCTCTTTTTATAAGCAATCATTTTTCATTATTTACTTTTCTCATAATGACTCTCCTTCTCAAGTTAGGATTGCCACATGTAGTCAGAGGACTGATTCAGAAGTCTGGGAGAAATACGAGTCTGACCAAGCTTCCCATTTCATTCATTTTCAGGCAAATGAACAAAGGGTAGGATACAGTACAAGTTTCTAAGACTGTCTTGTCCGGTAAATGAAACAGATTTTAAAAAATTGATAGTACTATTTAGAGATAGGACCACTGTTTTATGTTATAATTCTTCCTTTGTTGCTTGATATGGTTTGGCTCTGTATCTCCACTCAAATCTCATCTTGAATTGTAATCCCCATGCTCTTCATGTGTCAAGGGCAGAACTAGGTGGAGGTAACTGGATCATTGGGGTCGTTTCCTCAATGCTGGTCTAATGATAATGAGTGAGTCTAATGAGATCGGATGGTTTTATAAGTGTCTGACGTTTCCCCTGCTTGCACTTCTCCTTCCTACCACCTTGTGATGAAGGTGCCTTGCTTTATTTCTGTCTTCTGCCATGATTATGAGTTTCCTGGGGCTTCCCCAGCCATGCTAAACTGAATTAATGAAACCTCTTTCCTTTACGAATTGGCTAGTCTTGGGCAATTCACTATAGCAACATGAAAACAAACTAATAGAGTAAACTGGCACCACAGAGGGTGAGGCACTGCTATAAAGATACTTGAAAATGTGAAACTGGGTAACAGGTAGAGGTTGGAACAGTTAGGAGAGCTCAGAGGAAGAAAGAAAGATGTGAGAAAGTTTGGAACTTTCTAGAAACTTGATGAATATCTTTGACCAAAATACTAATAATAATACAGACAATGAAGTCCAGGTTGAGGTGGTCTCAGAGAGAGATGAAGAATTTCTTGGGCACTGGAGCAAAGGTGACCCTTGTTATGCTTTAGCAAAGAGACCGGTTGTATTTTTCTCTTGCCATAGAGATCTGTGAAACTTTGTACTTGAGAGAGATAATTTAAAGTATCTGGCAGAAGAAATTTCTAAGTGGCAAATCATTCAAGAGGAAGCAGAGCATAAAAATTTTAAAAATTTGCAGCCTGATAATATGATAGAAAAGAAAAAAAAATCATTTTCTAAGGAGAAATTCAAGCTGGCTGCAGAAATTTTCATAAGTAACAAGAAGCCAAATGTTAATCACCAAAACAATGGAGAAAAGGTCTCAGGGGCATGTCAGAGACCTTCACAGTGGCTCTTCTCATCACAGGCCTGGATGCCTAGGAGAGAAAATGGTTTTGTGGGCCAGACCCTGCCCTCCCACCACCCTGCTCTATGCAACCTAAGGATATGGTGCCCCGTATCCCACCTGCTCCAGCTCTAGCAGTGGCTAAAAGGGGCCAAGTTACAGCTTGAGCTGTTGCTTCAGAGGATGCAAGCTCCTAGCCTTGCTGGCTTTTACATGGTGTTGGGCCTATGCGGTAAACAGAAGGCAAGAGTTGAGGTTTGAGAGACTCCACCTAGATTTTAGATGTATGGAAACATCTGCATGTCCAGGCAAAAGTATGATGCAGGAGCCCTGATGTGGAACCTCTATCATGGCAGTGCAGAGGGGAAATACGGGACTGGAGTCCCCCCACCACAGTCCCCACTGGGGTGCTATTGTCTGGTGGAGTTGTGAGAAGAGGGCCAGTTTCCTCCAGAACCCAGAATTGTAGATGTCCCAACAGCTTGCACCCTGTGCCTGGAAAAGTTGCAGAACTCAATGACAGCCCTGAGAGCAGTCTGGAGGGGGGCCATGCCCTGCAAAATCGCAGGAACAGAGCTTCTCAAGGCCTTGGAAGTCCACCCCTTGCATCAACACGACCTGTATGTGAGACATGGAATGAAAGGAGATAATACTGGAACTTTAAGGTTTAATGGCTGCCCTTTTGAATTGTGGACTTGCAGGGTACCCATAACTCATGTGTTGTGGCCGATTTTTCCCATGTGGAATGGATGTATTTACCCAATACCTGTACCCCCATTGTATCTAGGAAGTAAGTAACTTGTACTTGATTTTGCAAGCTCATAGGAGGAAGAGACTTGCCTTATCTCAGAGAAGACAATGAACTTAGATGTTTGAGTTAATGTTGGAAAGAGTTAAGGCCTTAGGGGACTGTTGGAAGGGCATGACTATGTTTTGAAATGTGAGGACATGAGATTTGGGAGGGGCCATGAGTGGAATGATATGGTTTGGCTGTGCCTTCATCCAAATCTCATCTTGAATGTAATCTCCCTAATCCCCACATGTCAAGGGCAGGACCAGATGGAAGTAATTTGACCATGGGGGCAGTTTTCCTCATGATGTTCTCATGATAATGAGGGAGTCTCATGAGATCCGATAGTTTTATAAGCATCTGGCATTTCCCCTGCTTGCACTTCTCCTTCCTACCACTTTGTGATGAAGGTGCCTTGCTTCCCCTCTGCCTTCTGCCATAATTGTAAGATACTTAGAATCTCCCCAGCCTTGCTGAACACTGAGTCAATGAAACCTCTTTCCTTTATAAATTGCCTAGTCTTAGGCAGTTCTTTATAGCAGCTTGAAAACAGGCTAATATAGCATTCTTAAATACAATTCATGTTCCAGCAGTACAGGGTGAGTCGGAGAGAAAGAAAACAATTTTAAAACAGAAAAGCTGTTTATGTTTCTTTAAAATCTCCTACATCTATTCTGTCTTCCCCCAAATATCTCCACAATTCATTTACCCCTCTATTTCCATACATGCTGCATTATAACTCATATGTATTCAATTGTGGAATCTATCACTCCTAGTCACTTATTTCACCCTAAACTAGTAGGCACATGTTTTGATTACCAAATCTCAATTTTAATCAGTCCACTGCATTGTAGATGGCAAGGCATAATAAGGTGGTGCTATATAATGCTTCATAGCCTAATATTTTCCTGAAGTGCAATAAAATAGGTTATCATTTCCAAATGTAAATAATATTTTCTGCTTGTAGGCCTCTAACAATTTTAGAGGAATTTACATTCCTTACTGGATATGCAAATCTAATCTCTGAATAAGTATCTATTCAAACTAAGATTCTTTATTATTCACTTGAAGCTGTGGGTAATTGGCCGATTTAATCCACTGCAAACTAAGGGCCAGCACTGATACTTTACATTTTCAGTGAGTGGCCTACAGATGATTTTAGTCTCTGAGATTCTTGTTGAAAGAAATAAATCAATACTGAGTCTCATTTCAACCTTCTGAAGAAGTTATCGGAATATATCTTTTCCCTGGCCATTTTTGAATTGCTTGAATTCTTAGCTGTCTACTCTTCTCATATACCCAAGAGGCCACCCACAGACAGCAAATGAGGGCCCCTACTTGTTTCAAGTTCCATTCTGAATTTAGAAGCAGATTCTTTAAGTAATAATTGATTTGCCTCATTGTGAATTTCCCCTTCCAATTCTATAAAGTTTCCATAATATATTGTCCCATTAATTATAAAGTTTCCATACTATATTGTCCCTTTCTGCCATATAAGCCCATTTTGGGGACATTTTGCAATAATTGGTTATTGTTAAAGAAATAGTAAAAGTTCACAACAAATCACTACTATTATTATCTAGTTCCTCTTACGCTGCAAGGAGCACAACCACCTCTTGCCACTGAGGGAATTTATCTTTTCTCTCTTCAGTGAAACTGCAACCAACAGGTGGCAGTGCAGCTGATTTCCAGAATCAGTACCAGCCCTTGACTTTGAGCTGCCTCCATGTTGCTCATTTGGAATCCTCTGAAAACTGATTCTACAGAGGGACTCATTTGTCTGTGGATTTAGGTAACTCTTTGGGGGAATACAATGTAGGCTCAAAAACATGTCAAAAATATTTAAAAACATGTTTATACATTCAATCTGTTAAGACATTCAGTGAGTACCAAAATTGGTCACACTATTGCATATTGTCGGTTATACCATTTCTATTTAATAAAGAGACATATATATACATTCCTTTTCCCCTTGAAGTGATGAATGCAGGACATCATAGAAATTTCAGATTTCAAAGTAATTTCATCTTCCAAAGTAGAAGCATTATCAACTAATGCCAATACAAGGCAACAGATCATTTTTGATATGGTTTACCTCTGTGTCCCCGCTGAAATCTCATCTCAATTATAATCCACACGTGTTAAGAAAGGAAGATGACTGGATCATAGGGACTGTTTTCCCTATGCTGTTCCATGTTCCTGGTGAGCTCTCATGAGATCTGATGATTTTGTAAGTAACTGGCATTTCCCCTGCTGGCACTTTTCTCTTCTGCTGCTATGTGAAGTTCTTTGCTTCCCCTTAGTCTTCTGCCATTATTGTATATTGTAGTTGAAAGTGTACTTTGTTATCCTGTTATTTCCTACTCCAAACTCTCAGTGGTCACACTGCGTGGCAGTTATGAGTTTATTTCCAAAGGTTACACTCAGCCTGCCTGCATGTAGCAAAGTTACTTGAGGTTGGGAGTCATAAAATCCCAAAGGGCTCAGTTGTGCTTTGGCTCATTTAAGTTCCAAGAGAGCCTGTGTTTGCTAAGAATAGAACTCAGAGTGCTTGCTTTTGTCCATTTTTTTTTCCAGACTTACAGATACACTTTAAATTTAAAGTTTGTTTTCAGGTAATTGTAGATACAGAGGCAACTGTAAGAATTAATATAGAGCGATCTTGTCAGGCATGGTGGCTCATGCCTGTAATACCAGCACTTTGGGAGACTGAGGCAGGCAGTTCAACAGGTCAGGACTTCAAGACCATGCTGTTGAACATGGTGAAAGAAAGAAAGAAAGAAAGAAGGAAGGAAGGAAGGAAGGAAGGAAGGAAGGAAGGAAGGAAGGAA